>NC_044990.1:55551579-55909288 GCF_008728515.1 Papio anubis | reverse complement strand
TTTTTCTTTTTTTTTTTTTTAATTTATTTATTATTATTATACTGTAAGTTGTAGGGTACATGTGCATAACGTGCAGGTTTGTTACATATGTATACTTGTGCCTTGTTGGTGTGCTGCACCCATCAACTCGTCATTTACATCAGGTATAACTCCCAATGCAATCCCTCCCCCCTCCCCGCTCCCCATGATAGGCCCCGGTGTGTGATGTTCCCCTTCCCGAGTCCAAGTGATCTCATTGTTCAGTTCCCACCTATGAGTGAGAACATGCGGTGTTTGGTTTTCTGTTCTTGTGATAGTTTGCTAAGAATGATGGATTCCAGCTGCATCCATGTCCCTACAAAGGACACAAACTCATCCTTTTTGATGGCTGCATAGTATTCCATGGTGTATATGTGCCACATTTTCTTAATCCAATCTGTCACTGATGGACATTTGGGTTGATTCCAAGTCTTTGCTATTGTGAATAGTGCTGCATTAAACATACGTGTGCATGTGTCTTTAGAGCAGCATAATTTATAATCCTTTGGGTATATACCCAGTAATGGGATGGCTGGGTCATATGGTACATCTAGTTCTAGATCCTTGAGGAATCGCCATACTGTTTTCCATAATGGTTGAACTAGTTTACAATCCCACCAACAGTGTAAAAGTGTTCCTATTTCTCCACATCCTCTCCAGCACCTGTTGTTTCCTGACTTTTTAATGATCGCCATTCTAACTGGTGTGAGATGGTATCTCATTGTGGTTTTGATTTGCATTTCTCTGATGGCCAGTGATGATGAGCATTTTTTCATGTGTTTGTTGGCTGTATGAATGTCTTCTTTTGAGAAATGTCTATTCATATCCTTTGCCCACTTTTTGATGGGGTTGTTTGTTTTTTTCTTGTAAATTTGTTTGAGTTCTTTGTAGGTTCTGGATATTAGCCCTTTGTCAGATGAGTAGATTGCAAAAATTTTCTCCCATTCTGTAGGTTGCCTGTTCACTCTGATGGTAGTTTCTTTTGCTGTGCAGAAGCTCTTTAGTTTAATGAGATCCCATTTGTCAATTTTGGCTTTTGCTGCCGTTGCTTTTGGTGTTTTAGACATGAAGTCTTTGCCCATGCCTATGTCCTGAATGGTACTACCTAGGTTTTCCTCTAGGATTTTTATGGTATTAGGTCTAACATTTAAGTCTCTAATCCATCTTGAATTAATTTTCGTATAAGGAGTAAGGAAAGGATCCAGTTTCAGCTTTCTACTTATGGCTAGCCAATTTTCCCAGCACCATTTATTAAATAGGGAATCCTTTCCCCATTTCTTGTTTCTCTCAGGTTTGTCAAAGATCAGATGGCTGTAGATGTGTGGTATTATTTCTGAGGACTCTGTTCTGTTCCATTGGTCTATATCTCTGTTTTGGTACCAGTACCATGCTGTTTTGGTTACTGTAGCCTTGTAGTATAGTTTGAAGTCAGGTAGCGTGATGCCTCCAGCTTTGTTCTTTTGACTTAGGATTGTCTTGGAGATGCGGGCTCTTTTTTGGTTCCATATGAACTTTAAAGCAGTTTTTTCCAATTCTGTGAAGAAACTCATTGGTAGCTTGATGGGGATGGCATTGAATCTATAAATTACCTTGGGCAGTATGGCCATTTTCACGATATTGATTCTTCCTATCCATGAGCATGGTATGTTCTTCCATTTGTTTGTGTCCTCTTTTATTTCAGTGAGCAGTGGTTTGTAGTTCTCCTTGAAGAGGTCCTTTACATCCCTTGTAAGTTGGATTCCTAGGTATTTTATTCTCTTTGAAGCAATTGTGAATGGAAGTTCATTCATGATTTGGCTCTCTGTTTGTCTGTTACTGGTGTATAAGAATGCTTGTGATTTTTGCACATTAATTTTGTATCCTGAGACTTTGCTGAAGTTGCTTATCAGCTTAAGGAGATTTTGGGCTGAGACAATGGGGTTTTCTAAATATACAATCATGTCATCTGCAAACAGGGACAATTTGACTTCTTCTTTTCCTAACTGAATACCCCTGATTTCTTTCTCTTGCCTAATTGCCCTAGCCAGAACTTCCAACACTATGTTGAATAGGAGTGGTGAGAGAGGGCATCCCTGTCTTGTGCCAGTTTTCAAAGGGAATTTTTCCAGTTTTTGCCCATTCAGTATGATATTGGCTGTGGGTTTGTCATAAATAGCTCTTATTATTTTGAGGTACGTTCCATCAATACCGAATTTATTGAGCGTTTTTAGCATGAAGGGCTGTTGAATTTTGTCAAAAGCCTTTTCTGCATCTATTGAGATAACCATGTGGTTCTTGTCTTTGGTTCTGTTTATATGCTGGATTATGTTTATTGATTTGCGAATGTTGAACCAGCCTTGCATCCCAGGGATGAAGCCCACTTGATCATGGTGGATAAGCTTTTTGATGTGTTGTTGAATCCGGTTTGCCAGTATTTTATTGAGGATTTTTGCATCGATGTTCATCAGGGATATTGGTCTAAAATTCTCTTTTTTTGTTGTATCTCTGCCAGGCTTTGGTATCAGGATGATGTTGGCCTCATAAAATGAGTTAGGGAGGATTCCCTCTTTTTCTATTGATTGGAATAGTTTCAGAAGGAATGGTACCAACTCCTCCTTGTACCTCTGGTAGAATTCAGCTGTGAATCCATCTGGTCCTGGACTTTTTTTGGTTGGTAGGCTAGTAATTGTTGCCTCAATTTCAGAGCCTGCTATTGGTCTATTCAGGGATTCAACTTCTTCCTGGTTTAGTCTTGGAAGAGTGTAAGTGTCCAGGAAATTATCCATTTCTTCTAGATTTTCCAGTTTATTTGCGTA
Organism: Papio anubis; assembly: GCF_008728515.1. NCBI lineage: Eukaryota > Metazoa > Chordata > Mammalia > Primates > Cercopithecidae > Papio > Papio anubis. The sequence goes on along the minus strand of NC_044990.1, from coordinate 55,906,475 downwards.
GAGGTGTTTATAGTATTCTCTGATGGTAGTTTGTATTTCTGTGGGGTCGGTGGTGATATCCCCTTTATCATTTTTAATTGCGTCGATTTGATTCTTCTCTCTTTTCTTCTTTATTAGTCTTGCTAGTGGTCTGTCAATTTTGTTGATCTTTTCAAAAAACCAACTCCTGGATTCATTGATTTTTTGGAGGGTTTTTTGTGTCTCTATCTCCTTCAGTTCTGCTCTGATCTTAGTTATTTCTAGCCTTCTGCTAGCTTTCGAATGTGTTTGCTCTTGCTTCTCTAATTCTTTTAATTGCGATGTTAGAGTGTCAATTTTAGATCTTTCCTGCTTTCTCTTGTGGGCATTTAGTGCTATAAATTTCCCTCTACACACTGCTTTAAATGTGTCCCAGAGATTCTGGTATGTTGTATCTTTGTTCTCATTGGTTTCAAAGAACATCTTTATTTCTGCCTTCATTTCGTTATGTACCCAGTAGTCATTCAGGAGCAGGTTGTTCAGTTTCCATGTAGTTGAGCGGTTTTGATTGAGTTTCTTAGTCCTGAGTTCTAGTTTGATTGCACTGTGGTCTGAGAGACAGTTTGTAATAATTTCTGTTCTTGTACATTTGCTGAGGAGTGCTTTACTTCCAATTACGTGGTCAATTTTGGAATAAGTACGATGTGGTGCTGAGAAGAATGTATATTCTGTTGATTTGGGGTGGAGAGTTCTATAGATGTCTATTAGGTCTGCTTGCTGCAGAGATGAGTTCAATTCCTGGATATCCTTGTTAACTTTCTGTCTCGTTGATCTGTCTAATGTTGACAGTGGAGTGTTGAAGTCTCCCATTATTATTGTATGGGAGTCTAAGTCTCTTTGTAAGTCTCTAAGGACTTGCTTTATGAATCTGGGTGCTCCTGTATTGGGTGCATATATATTTAGGATAGTTAGCTCTTCCTGTTGAATTGATCCCTTTACCATTATGTAATGGCCTTCTTTGTCTCTTTTGATTTTTGATGGTTTAAAGTCTGTTTTATCAGAGACTAGTATTGCAACCCCCGCTTTTTTTTGTTCTCCATTTGCTTGGTAAATCTTCCTCCATCCCTTTATTTTGAGCCTATGTATGTCTCTGCGTGTGAGATGGGTCTCCTGAATACAGCAGACTGATGGGTCTTGACTCTTTATCCAGTTTGCCAGTCTGTGTCTTTTCATTGGAGCATTTAGTCCATTTACATTTAAGGTTAAGATTGTTATGTGTGAACTTGATCCTGCCATTATGATATTAACTGGTTATTTTGCTCCTTAGTTGATATAGTTTCTTCCTAGCCTCGATGGTCTTTACATTTTGGCATGTTTTTGAGATGGCTGGTACCGGTTGTTCCTTTCCATGTTTAGTACTTCCTTCAGGGTCTCTTGTAAGGCAGGCCTAGTGGTGACAAAATCTCTAAGCATTTGCTTATCTGTAAAGGATTTTATTTCTCCTTCACTTATGAAACTTAGTTTGGCTGGATATGAAATTCTGGGTTTAAAATTCTTTTCTTTAAGAATGTTGAATATTGGCCCCCACTCTCTTCTGGCTTGGAGAGTTTCTGCCGAGAGATCTGCTGTGAGTCTGATGGGCTTCCCTTTGTGGGTAACCCGACCTTTCTCTCTGGCTGCCCTTAAGATTTTTTCCTTCATTTCAACTTTGGTGAATCTGGCAATTATGTGTCTTGGAGTTGCTCTTCTCGAGGAGTATCTTTGTGGCGTTCTCTGTATTTCCTGGATTTGAATGTTGGCCTGCCCTACTAGGTTGGGGAAGTTCTCCTGGATGATATCCTGAAGAGTGTTTTCCAACTTGGTTCCATTTTCCCCCTCACTTTCAGGCACCCCAATCAGACGGAGATTTGGTCTTTTTACATAATCCCATACTTCTTGCAGGCTTTGTTCATTTCTTTTTCTTCTTTTTTCTTTTGGTTTCTCTTCTCGCTTCATTTCATTCATTTGATCCTCAATCGCTGATACTCTTTCTTCCAGTTGATCGAGTCGGTTACTGAAGCTTGTGCATTTGTCACGTATTTCTCGTGTCATGGTTTTCATCTCTTTCATTTCGTTTATGACCTTCTCTGCATTAATTAGTCTAGCCGTCAATTCTTCCACTTTTTTTTCAAGATTTTTAGTTTCTTTGCGCTGGGTACGTAATTCCTCCTTTAGCTCTGAGAAATTTGATGGACTGAAGCCTTCTTCTCTCATCTCGTCAAAGTCATTCTCGGTCCAGCTTTGATCCGTTGCTGGCGATGAGCTGCGCTCCTTTGCCGGGGGAGATGTGCTCTTATTTTTTGAATTTCCAGCTTTTCTGCCCTGCTTTTTCCCCATCTTTGTGGTTTTATCTGCCTCTGGTCTTTGATGATGGTGATGTACTGATGGGGTTTTGGTGTATGTGTCCTTCCTGTTTGATAGTTTTCCTTCTAACAGTCAGGACCCTCAGCTGTAGGTCTGTTGGAGATTGCTTGAGGTCCACTCCAGACCCTGTTTGCCTGGGTATCAGCAGCAGAGACTGCAGAAGATAGAATATTTCTGAACAGCAAGTGTACCTGTCTGATTCTTGCTTTGGAAGCTTCCTCTCAGGGGTGTACTCCACCCTGTGAGGTGTGGGGTGTCAGACTGCCCCTAGTGGGGGATGTCTCCCAGTTAGGCTACTCAGGGGTCAGGGACCCGCTTGAGCAGGGAGTCTGTCCCTTCTCAGATCTCAACCTCCGTGTTGGGAGATCCACTGCTCTCTTCAAAGCTGTCAGACAGAGTCGTTTGGGTCTGCAGAGGTATCTGCTGCTTTGTTATTGTTTACTGTGCCCTGCCCCCAGAGGTGGAGTCTACAGAGACAGGCAGGTTTCCTTGAGCTGCTGTGAGCTCCACCCAGTTCGAGCTTCCCAGCAGCTTTGTTTACCTACTGAAGCCTGAGCAATGGCAGGCGCCCCTCCCCCAGCCTCGCTGCTGCCTTGCCGGTAGATCACAGACTGCTGTGATAGCAATGAGGGAGGCTCCGTGGGTGTGGGACCCTCCCAGCCAGGTGTGGGATATGATCTCCTGGTGTGCCTGTTTGCTCAAAGCGCAGTATTGGGGTGGGAGTTACCCGATTCTCCAGGTGTTGTGTGTCTCAGTTCCCCTGGCTAGGAAAAGGGATTCCCTTCCCCCTTGCGCTTCCCAGGTGAGGCAATGCCTCGCCCTGCTTCAGCTCTCGCTGGTCGGGCTGCAGCAGCTGACCAGTACCGATCTTCCGGCACTCCCCAGTGAGATGAACCCAGTACCTCAGTTGAAAGTGCCGAAATCACCGGTCTTCTGTGTCGCTGGCGCTGGGAGTTGAAGACTGGAGCCGCTCCTATTCGGCCATCTTGCTCCGCCCCCCTCTGTTCTTTTTAAATTTAGTATTATACTTGTGGTAAAATATGTGTAACATATAATTTGCCATTTTAACCATTTGTAAGTGTGTGGTTTTGTGGCTTTTAGTACATTCATCACCACTATCCACCATCCCAAAACTTTGGGAAGAACTTTCTCATCTATCAAACTGCAACTCTGTAACCTTTAAACAATAACTCCCCATTCCCCACTCCCCAAACCCGTGGCCACCTCCATTCTACTTTCTGTCTCTACGAATTTCACTATTCTAGGTACCTCAAATCAATGAAATTATATAGTACTTTTCCTTTTGTGCCTGGTTTCACATTTCATGTCTTCCAGTTTCGTTCATGTCGTAGCATTTCAACAGGTGTCAGAATTTCCGTCCTTTTAAGGCTGAAAAATATTTCATCTTATGGCTATAACACATTTTGTTTATTCATTGATCTGTCTGTGGGCACTTGAGTTGCTTCCACCTTTTGGCTATTGTGAATAATGCTGCTTAAACTTTCTTTAATAAAGCCATTTCTTATAAAACATTGGCCAGAAAAATTTCTCAACAAGATTATAACTGACACCCTTTGCCTTGAAGTCTATTCAGTCTGGGATGAAACTCCACATTGCTAAGTAATACAACAAGTACCTTCTCAGAAGTTAAATGTTGCTTCATTATTTGAAAAGTATACTTCTCTCAATCACCTTCCCTCCCAATCACTAAACTTAATTTTAGAATTTGTGTAACATAGAAATTGTAATGACCATCCCATGTTGTTACAAAGTCTGTGCCTCTGAAAGGTAACAACCATTAGCAGAACTCACCAAGTCAGGAATAAGAACAGAGAACAAATCTTTGTCTCCTAATTTTCCAAGGAATTAAGTTGACATCAACTCTGTGAATACGTGTAAGCTTCAGAATTACGACAGTTCAAATGTCCAGTGGATTCTAGGATGAATCTAGGTCTCTGTGAGCTCCACATAAGGAGGCTTCTTATTAAGAGTTCATCTTAATATGGCTCCTTGTAGTGAAGTTTTGAAGGACAGACTCCCAAAAATTGTATCATAGAAGATGTTATCTAGAAGACACATTAGAGCTCATCTTGGGTAATTTCTCATTTTATATCAGACCAGGAAGTGGTACTTTTCCATCGTAGAAAATGGCCACCCTCCTTAAATCATTTTTAAGAATAGGGAGGGAGATTAATCAATTAATAACATCCCATGTCTTACTAAAAGGAAGATTCTGACATAATGTAATGGTTTTCATGGCAGATCACTCGGAAGTTATTTCATATTTTCAAGCTGCAGTGATTGAGTGCCATAAATCCAAACATTTCATCTCAGGAACTGCTATTAAAGTGGATGTGTTTATGAAAGGCCAGATCTTCTTGATAGCTTGCCTGATTGAATGCCTCCTGGAAGTGAACTATTCATGTGAGATAACCATCACATTGTTCAGTAATACGATTACCATTTTGCAAGTCTAGGGCTGTTTCGTTTCATGAAAATTAGGCTGCCCTTCCCACACTCGCCTTTCCTCCCAATCGCCGTCTTAAATATTGCCACTCAATGTCATTTCCTTACGAAGTCACAGAGAATAACTTTTGGATTTCATACTGTAAAGAAATTGTCATAAAACTCCCTACCATTACTACTAAATTTGTGCCACTCAAAGGTGACAACCCTGTCATCTGTTTCAAAATACTGTGCTCAGTCTCTCAAACAATGTCACATAAAAAGTAAGCCAAAGGAAAAGAAGAAAAGATAATTTGTTCATCTTGTTTGTCTGGTGAAGGATTCAGTCATTGCAAGGAATGATGAACAAACAGGTTTTTCTTGGGGGAGGGGGGATTCTTCACAATTCCAAATTTACAAAATCAATAAATTAGAAAAAGTGTTATTTATATGTCAAAGGAATTTTTTTTAACATATGGGTTCTCTGAGTCTCTATTCTGCCTTTGGAATATTGCATGATTGCATTTCATTGACAGAACATAAATTATACTGAATATACCAAACCAAAGTGCTTCCAGCCCTATGATACTTGGGAGAGTATATAAAAGTGTGAAACTAGGCTGGGTATGGTGGCTCATGCCTATGATCCCAGCACTTTGGGAGGTCAAGGCAGAAGGATTGCTGGAGGCCAGAAGTTCAAGACCAACCTGGGAAACAAAGAGAGACACCCCCCCGCCCACCATCTCCACACACACACACACAAATTAAAATTAGTTGGACCTAGTAGCATGTGCCTGTAGTCCTGGCTACTCAAGAGGCTGAGGCAGGAGGATCGTTTGAGCCCAGGAGTTCAAGTCGAGGCTTCAATGAGCCATGATTACATCACTGCATTCCAGCCTGGGTGACAGAGAAAGACGCTGTCTCCATTTTAAAAATAAAATAAAATAAAAATTAAAAAGCATGTGAAAATAAATACCAGTGGAGTGTGTGTGTGTGTGTGTGTGTATATATATATTCATGTGAGATATACACACACACACACACACCCCTCTAATAAGTTGGGCAGAAAGTTTTCCTTTGCTGCTTTTCAAGTGTTCTAGCCTGAGGCCAGATCATTCATACAGAGTGATCCCTGCCTGGAATCATCTGTAGCCTCTCCCATAGAAATGATTATAGCACTGCTTTGTGAAAGATCAACTCTGGCTTTACTCATGAACCCTCTCTTTAATGTTGTCACAGTTATTCGGCAATACATAGTTCAAACAAACAAAAGAAGATAAAAATAAGCCAGCTAAGCCTGGAAATTCAATTTCCCATTTACGAATTAGATGAAGAAACCTTTTTCCTCAGATTTTTCTAGGGCAGCCAGCTGGCTTGCGTTTCATAAGCCAGTTCCAGCATGCACTCTTGTGTTTGCATCTGAGTAGTTTGTGATTTAACAGTATTTCTTGAATATTCACCCTAAAGAGAAACAAAGAGAAACCACCATCATGTCTCTGGAAGAACACACATCCTCATTAGTTTCCTGAGCACTTATTAAGCAGCAGAAACTTTACATACATTTATGTACATCAGTAAAATAAATATGCACGGTGAATATTATCATCCTTGTTTTACCAAAAGAATATGAGGAAAAATTAAATATCTTGCAAAACTCAAGCTCCAATATAACAACTGTTGATGTAGAAACACATTACAAGGGCCAGGCATGGTGGTTCACACCTGTAATCCCCGCACTTTGGGAGGCCGAGGTGGGCAGATCACCTGAGGTCAGGAGTTTGAGACCAGCCTGGCCAACATGGTGAAACCCCATCTCTATTAAAAATACAAAATTAGCTGGGTGTGATGGCGAATGCCTGTAATCTTAGCTACTTACGGGGCTGAAACAAGAGAATCACTTGAACCTGGGAGGCGGAAGTTGCAATGAGCCGAGATCGCACAACTGCACTCCAGCCTGGGCAACAAGACAAGAGTGAAACTCTGTCTCAGAAAAAAAAAAATTTACAAACAGATCCACAAGTTCACTTGAATATGTAAGTGCTGAAAGGATGGAAAGGAAGAGCTGAGTAAAGGAAGGTATTCATAAAACCACAGGTTGCTGAAGCAGATAAGTTGCCCAAGTTCTTTTTAAAAAGCAAAATCATAACACTTCTGTAAAACTCTTGCACTAATGCTTTGTTACACTTCAAACGTAGGTCTAAATTATCATCCATTTGTGCTTTCTAACATGCCAATTTTTTTTTAATGATAGACCATATTGTACACTAAGTTTTTGATACCATACGCATAAAAGCTCCAAGTGAATTAAGAACCTATGACTATATAATCACTTTTGAGGAAACTTTGATGTCAAAAAGTGGCTCTACATTAACAAGCAATTAATGTGCTATGACCAGAGTTCATAGGACTCACCCACTGCGAAACATAAAGTTCACTTTGCGTGGTATAGGTACTAATACTCCCAGGTTCTTGCCATTCACCGAATTTATAGACTGGCCACAACAAATCACTGACCAAATTTTCAGTCACTATAGTTCTGCCATACTGAGAGTGGATCCAGGCAATGCAAGTAGGAAATTGAACAATAACCTGGTAAATAGGACAACTAATTTGGAAAATTTAAGCCAAAACTGCTTGTTCACAAGCAGGAATTTTGTGAGGTCTCAACAGCTTTCTTCATGTCAATTATATGTACCCAGCTTTAGTTTCCTTTGATGTGTTCAATTTTTTGGAGGCATGTGCAATATTAAATACAGGTCTTTGCCTTGAAAATAAGTTTCTGATATGAAAAATATCAGCTTAATAAACAATTGAAGCTATTTTCAAAGGCAAAAATTGTTTCTTGCTTGAAAGGACAGCAAAGCCCCAAAACATGTTTAAGGGTAAAATTTTCGGAATCTTTGACTCAGCTTGTCCAAGCACTAGTCTACTACCGAAATTTCAAAAGACTTAGTTAATCTTCCTTCATAGGGAATAGTATTTTATACTACTGGGTTCATGTCATTCAGACATTTATGTCCTAAGCAAATTAAAGACCTAGATATGCAGATTCATCATTACCTGCTTCTGTGTGTCACCACCAGGTTTCAGCAGGACTCAGCCACAGGACCGTACTCCATTGTCTCTCCAGTTCATCTGTATAGTTTTCATTTCTAAAATAAAAAGGTTGATCTAAGTTTTCTTTTAGATTCTTTTCAGCACTTACTGTTGGTGAATTTACAGCATGAGTTTGACTACAAAGACTTAAAGCCAGAATAATAAATCCTAAGCAAAACAGATCTAGGGCAAGTTATTTTGGTGTTATATAGGTACGATTTTTGTAGAAACAGGATCTCACTTTGCTGTGGTGAGTGATAATTGCACTATTGCACTCCAGCCTGAGTGACAAAGCAAGACTTTGTACGATTTTGAAAGCTGGGTAGCCATCACTTATTAGATTGGAATTTCTGTCATTTAATTTTATTGCCCACCAGAAATCACCAGCCATGCTTCCAAGTGGAATAAAGTGTGGTTTAGGTGAAGGTGGTAATGAATGCAAATCTTATGACCCAAGGTAATAGTTCTTAAATATCTCCATTCCTGCTTTGGCTCCAGTAATTGTAACCACATTGAATATGGCCCCAACTTACCTTTGGCCACATCCACATGGAGAGCTTTTTTTTCTTTTGAGACAAAGTCTTGCTTTGTCACTCAGGCTGGAGTGCAACAGTGCAATTATCACTCACCACAGCATAGTGAGACCCTGTTTCTATCAAAAAAAAATTAATTAATCAGGCATCGTGGTGTACACCTGTAGTCCTGGTTACTCGGGAGGCTGAGACAAGAGGATCACTTGAGCCCAGGAGGTCAAGGCTGGCAGTGAGCTGTGGCTGCACCACTGCACTGCAGCCTGGGTGACAGAGCAAGACCCTGACTATAAAAACAAAACAAAAGAGCAAGAACTATCCTGTTCTTTCTTTCCCCACAGACCTATGTCCTCATACTCACTAGGCATTTTCACTCAATGTTCTTATGTAAACAAAAATCCCAACAATGAAAACATATTTTTAATTGCTTTTACTTCTTTTCTAATCTCTGAAATAACCATTTAAATGTTCTGTACATTATTTCCTCTTCACTAATGCCACTAAATCTCTAAATATGACCTCATGAAGAAATATGTAAGTAAATTTAAAGACTGTCCACATTATAAATTTCATTTCAACAAGTATTATAATTGTGAATTTCCTTTGTTCCAAATATGAACTTAAGCAAGTGACATTCACCTCCAGTTCTCAAAGAAATATCTTTGCTTGAATGTTTAAAGTATGAATGTCATCTACCAATAAGATTTGAATCCCCATTATTTCATTTTCTCACATGATTCTTGCTCTCACCAGCTGCTAATTATCTCTTCTGTGTATGCCTTTTTCTCTTAGTAAACTGTGGATTCCTCAAGGGCAGGAGCACATTTTATTCCTATAGACTCACAGTGACTGGCATACTAAATGTTTATTGATGATTTGCTGTATCTTATAAACTATCCTGGTCTAAAATTCACTTCAAAAGAATCATGGTAATTACATCACCTCAGTGAGTGCAACCCACACCTTCTATTCCAGATAGAATGTTGTAAAGCTTTCCTCTAGTTTCTCTGGAAAAATTAAAAGTACAAAATGATAAGGAAAAAAGTTAGAAAATATTAGAGTACTATATAGCATTTATACACCATTACTAAAATCACCCAGCTGTGACACTACTAGTAAAGTGTCAAAATATAAGGTGACATTTTGCAAAACCAAGTTCATTTTTAGGGCACTAAAATGTATATGACCTGCCCAAATACACACCTAAAGAATTCATTCTGATATACCATATGATGTACTCTTCCACAAAAGTATTGTGTCAGGTGCCATTCTACTGGAATTAGGGCAGGAAAGATCAGCTCAAGATTTGGGCCAAGATTTGGAGAGTCAGAATCCATTTCAAATGGAAAGAAATAAAGAACTTATTTTTTAAGAGCCCAGGTAGGTCTACGATAAACAGAATAATAGTCCCCGCCCCTCGACCAATACTCGATAATAACATCATGATAATCACATTGGAAGAATTGCCAAACAATTCATATTTAGAGGATAGTCAATGTAAAAGGAAAGAAGTGGGGGAGGGACGGAAGGTGGCTGTGGGTGAATCTAATTTAGCAAGTTCACACAAATATTGGTGTTTCTCAAAATCCAAGGCTTGTAAAGATTTTGTAGAAATGGACTACCTTGAGGAGAAATGCTATGAAGACTAGTCATTCAAATTTTTAAAAATAAAGAAAAAATTGTTTTATATTCTACCAGGAATGAGTTGAAAAAAGTCTACAGACAAACAGCCTCACTCTATAGATCTAAGTATTGCAAATAGCAGATTGAAATCTCTTTGGGGGCATGTATCACATTTTATTCATTTTTTTCTATACTCATGACCCAGGAGAGCACCTAGCATAAAGTGGGCATTTAATAAGTATTCGATGCATAAATAAATATAGGCTCTAGAGAAGTAGGCTCTAAAGAAGATAGTACTACAAAATAAAAGATGATTCATTCATTCTTTCAGCAAATATATATTGAGTGCTGATTTTGTGCCAGGTGATGGAGTAATAAGAAAAATATTGTTCCTGTTGTCATGAAGCATCAAAAATTCCTCAGCCATCAAGTACCCTCTGATCATTAAGCGTCTTTGAACATCAGTATTCCAGAGAGGTACAGCTTTAATTTCATAAATTACCATTTCATTGTGTCAAGTTTGTACATTCTCAAAACCAGGATTTTCTTATTTCTCACCCATGCCAATGAAGCTATTTTCAAGGACATTTTTCAGACTCAATTAAAAATGAATAAATAGGCCAGGCGTGGTGGTTCATGCTTGTAATCCCAGTACTTTGGGAGGCCAAGACTGGCGGATGACCTGAGGTCAGGAGTTCGAGACCAGCCTGGCCAACGTGGCAAAACCCCATCTCTACTAAAAGTACAAAAATCAGCCAGGCATGGTGGTGGGCACCTGTGATCTCAGCTACTCAGGAGGTTGAGGCAGTAGAATTACTTGAACCTGGGAGGTGGAGGTTGCAGTGAGCTGAGATTGTACCACTGTACTCCAGCCTGGGAGACAACAGCGAGACTTCGTCTCAAAAAAAAAAAAAAAAAAAAAAAAGGAATAAATAAAAGCTCCAGTCCCAAAGCAGTTTATTCTATAAGGGAATCCCCTGCCTCTGGATCCAGAGCTTCGAGCACTCTCAATTAGCTGACACAAGTTGAGAAAATCCAAGTAATACAGTGGGAGTGGGTATCCCAAGTACAAAGAGAAAATGGAAAGGACTTCAATTTCATGAAAGAAGTGTGATTGAATTTTATTAAACATCATGAGTGGGAATAACTGAGCTAAAGGACATATCTTCCTAGGCCCCCAGTAAGCCAGGGATCTTGTGACATTCACAGGGTACAGTGAGCAGTGCTGAATAATGTACACGCTTAATAAATGAATGAATGCCTGATGATCAGGGCCCGAGCCAAATTTTTCTTCCCAGAAACAAACCAGTTTACTGATTTAATAAATAGCATACCCAGTGTGAGCCCTAGAGACACACAGGGCTCTAATCTTCTTTTGGTTCTAATGCTGGAGGAGGCAAGCAGAGGTCGGGACTTGGTTAATAGTTTGTTTAGTCATCATTTCTTTAGTTTATCAGCTTTGCCCTGGCAGCACTCACTGGCCAGTACACATCACTGGGGAGTTCTGATCTTTCTCCGCCTGTGGTAAATGTAAGCAAGGAGCCAAGCAGAGTGTTGCAACCCTGTACTGATTTAGAAGGAAGGCAAAAGGGGAATTGTTCCTTTCAGAGACTAGTGACTTTGGCCAGACCAAATTTAAGAGCCCCCTGCCTCTTTTTTTTTTAATTAGAAAAATTCTTGAGGGTCAGCCTCAGGAAAATGTATGAAGTGGACAAAATAGTTTTGATCCTCCCAGGATCTCTTCTTTGCTTCCTCCCTTGCCCTCGTCCCTTGCCCAGCTCAGAGGCTATCCCTGCGTCACACTTTCTGTGTCAAATCTTGCTGCTAAGGGCCTCCTTTCATTGGAAGTACAGGCTCCATTAATCCTCAGCTGACTGGAAAACATTCTGATCAGCGATTGTGCCATCATTGTTAGAGCCTAAAGTGTTCCTCCTAAGGAATCCTGCCTTTTAACATTGAGTAAATGGCGACTTTTCCTTAGCCTCAAGAAATACAATTGAACACCTATGATTCTCACCAAAAAGCCTTCTCATCCAGCAGGAGTCTTATTGTAAGTTTGATAATGGCCTCCCCTCTGGAAATCCTGTCCATGCAAACAATATTCCCAGGAGTCAGACAAACAGCATCATAGCATGTAGAGATCAATTATGTACTAGGAGGTTCTCTCTATTGACTTGCAAATGAACAAGGTGTCAGAGGAAGGATGAAACTATATTATGCAATGTGCTGATCCGGAGCGTTTTTTTTCCTACAAATCTGGCTCAATTTTGGAAGATGCAACAAACATCCCAAAGGTGTTTTATGCTCCTGTAAAGTTAATATTTCCCTGCTTGCAGAGATGTTCTTCTTTTGCCCTTGGAAAGCACTAGAGTAGAATTTCACTGTATTATGAACAGCTCTGCCAAGAGTATATTTTTAGTCTCCTTTAGTGATTTCCGTATATCTCTATACCAGTATATCTCTAAACTGCATGCAATCTGTTAAATAACCACCAAATCATTTAACAGATAACATGCAGTTTTTTTAAACAAGTGATGCTAGCTAGTTTTTTTTAATGCAAACTATAAATGCTGTTGCTATACATAATATTATGCTGATCCAAGACATACCAGTTAATAGCAAATTTAATTTGGGAAATAATTTCTATGATATAAACAGTATCATCTTCCTTATAGTCTTTAATGAGGCAATGGCTATGTGACCTAAGGTTGACTGTCCAAACTCTGTGAAGAAGTTCATTAATGGGATAGGGTTATTTAGGTGGATGGTTTGTCAATATGTCTAAAGTGTCATATACAGCAATCATTTTTATGACTACAAACACTAGAGAGGGTATTTTAAAATCACAGCTGGGGAACGATAAAAACATGGACTGCAATCATTGCAGCTCTTGCCTGTCCTTTTAGGTCTATTCTTTTGTTGGTTGCTACTAGCAACAAGAAAATTCAGCTAAAGAAATTTTAATCAAATAGATTCTGCTCTGTACCTCACTGATCATATATTCTGTTGCATTGAAAAGCAGGGGAATTGACTTGAAATCAATAATCTGAAATACAAATTCTTTTGCAAGGAACTATTAAACATCTTAAAGCAGCAATCATCCATCATGAAGATTAGGTTGTTGGAGCCATGAAAAATCACCTCCATGGAGCTGATGACCATCTTTCTGCTCTGCAGCATGTGAAACTGTGAGATTTGCTTTTCTGCTCCTTCATAAACAGGGGCAGGAATGAAATGAAACACCCAGTACTCATCTCAGAAATTAATCTGAGCCTTCGCATTGTTAATTGTAATCCAGGAAGCTTTGATCATTTGAACATAAGGAAAATAAAAAGAACTTTGAAGAAAATATTAATAAATAAATCTTAATCACACCATAATAAAATAGTGGAACTGAGGCTGCTCTTAACTGAGCATTTACTATGCCAGGCCTTGTGCTAGATGTTTATATCTCTTAAGTCACCAAATCCTCATGTGTCTGCAGAGAGAAGAGCTTTTCTTTTGTCTTCATGAGGAAACAGAAACTCGAAGAGGTTAAGTAATATACCTAAAGTCAGACCACCAAAAAATGGCAAAGGAGAGTGAAACCCAGTTTTACACAACTTCAAAGACCTTGCTATTAATTTTAATGGCAAAACCAGCAATTACTTTTGCACCAGCCTAATATTTTTCACTCTGCCACACTGGATCCCTGAAAACACAGAAAGCTATCAATCATTCACAGTATCTTCTATGATAGAATCAAGGAGGGCCTCCTATTTTCCAGGCACTTTACATATATTATCTCCTCAAAAGCATACTGTGACCTTGTGAAGGAGGTATTTAGAATATTAACATCCAAACCCATTAAGGGACTTTATGAAGATTATAGAAATACGAGGTGGCAGAGCTGGCATTTGAAACCAGACCTGTCTGACTCAACCACATGTCCTTTCTGCTCTCTTATCCCACCTCCCACAAAGTCGAGCCTTTAGATAATGCTGATACTGGTGGATTGAACAAAGATTGTCTTAGATGAGGCTTTTTTGTTGAATGTGGCTAGGTTTCAGAGGATAATATTTGGCCTATGGCATAGGTAAATCCACATATATCACCAATTGCTATATAATAAAGTTATCCTATCTCTTGTAGGTTTTACTGGGGATCACAAATCTCCATTAATTTTTTAAAAATTATATTTGGCATGTTTTTTTAAAAAAGATAAAGCATAATGGACCAAAAGAATGCTATGGTCAAATGGTGTGAGAATAAAATGCTATTGTTTATTTATACCCTATCTAAACTTTTACCGAGTCTGTTTGAATGTCACTTAAGAGGAAAAAAACTAAACTAAAAATTCAAATTTAAATGGAAACTAACACCAAACAATTCATTGATCAAATTGCCATTTTCTATAGACCAAATTGTAACTTTTTTTCCATCTTCATTAAGGTATAATTTACAAATAAAAATTGTAACTATTTAAGGTATACAATGTGAAGTTTTGATGTGTGTGTGTGTGTGTATATATATATAGTGAAACGATTGCCACGATTAAGCTAATTAACATATCCCTCACTTCACATAGTTGCCTTTGTGTGTGTGTGATGAGAACATTTAAGATCTACAATCTTAGCAAATTTTAGGTATACAATACAGTATTACTAATCACTGTGATATTTGTTATATATCCACAATTTATTCACTGTGCATAACTGAAATTTTTTACCCTTTGGCCAACATCTCTTTCATTCAACAAATTCATGGCATTTGCAAATTTCAACATTATGTTCAACTGACACAAAAACAAGTAAACCTCTTATCTAGGCAGTATTTATCCTGAGACCCTGTATTAAGAGCAAATGCAGACCTAAAACAGATGCATCTTGAATAGAGTCTACATGGATTAGTATATTGCTGGGAACCAGTGAAGGTAATGGCAGTGAGAAATCAAGTAGAGGTTCGTGCCAACAGTGAATGGCAAAGAGAAACTGGAAGCATAGAAAGGTGGCCAGAGGACGGGCATGGTGACTCACAGCTATAATCCTAACAGTTTGCGGGGCTAAGGTGGGAGAATCTCTTGAGGCCAAGAGTTTGAGAACAGCCTGAGCAATGTAACAAGACCCCATCTCTACCAAAAAAAAATTAAAAAATTAGCCAGGCGTGGTGGCACACATCTATAATCCCAGCTACTTGGGAAGCTGAGACAGGAGGATCGCTTGAGTTGGAGAGTTTGAGGCTGCAGTGAGCTATGATTGTGCCACTCCCTGGGCAATAGATCAAGACTCTGTCTAAAAAAATATGAAGAGGAAGGAGGGAAGGAAGGAAGGAAGGAAGGGAGGGAGGGAGGGAGGGAGGGAGGGAGGGAGGGAGAGACTTCCCTATTTTGAACAATAAGATTATGCAAATATTTTTAATTTTGCAACACCATTTGGACATAGACAAAAAGACAGTGTGAACAAGGCCCCTCACATGCCCCAGTGTTTTCTACAAAGACATGGTAACATTGTTCGGTGTTCTTTCCCCTCAGGCCAGTGGTCCTCACAGTTTACAATCCCAATCCACTCAGCTTCTTTCCTGACCCTTGGCTTTGTTACATTTCCCTATTGTTTTTCTTTAATTTTGTTGATTTCTGCTCTTGGCTTTATTTCCTTCTGTCCATGTATTTTCACTTCACTTTTCATTTTCTATCTTTTGAAAATTGAACCTTAGATCATTGACTGTAGACCTTACTTTTTTCCTCATATAAACATTTAAAGATTTAAGCTTCCCTGTTAAAGTACTGCCCTTTATTGCATCCCACAAATTTTGATGTTATTATTCTATTATCATTCAATTTGAAATATTTTCTAATTTCCATGTTACTCCTTTGATCCTTGGATGATTTAGAATTCTGTTGTTTAATTTCTAAAATTAGGAATTTCCCTAGATATGTCATTGTTACCGATTCCTAATTTAATTCTGTTATGGTTAGAAAAGACACTCTGTATGATCTTAATCATTTCAAATTTACTGAGGCTCATATTATAGCCTAGCATAATAAAACTACTGTGTACATTTTTAAAGCATATATATTTTGCAGTTGTTGGATATGGTGTTCTATAAGTACCAGTTATGCTATGATGGTTGATAGTGTTGCTTACATAATATATGTCCTTGCTGTTTTCTTTATCTAGTTGCTTTATGGATTAGTGAGACAGTGGCAACAAAATCTCCAAATATGATTATGGAATTGTCTGCGTTTACCTTTAATTCTCTCATTTTTGCTTCATGTATTTGGAGGCTCTGATATTAAATATATGAACATTTATAATTATTGTGATTTCCTGCTGAATTGATTCTTTTGCCATTATGAAATATTCCTATTTATCTTCAATTATACTCTTTGTCTTGAAGTCTGTTTTATCTGACATTAATATAGTCATTCCAGCATTCTTATGCTGCTTGTATGGTACATCTTTCTAGGTCTTTATAGTTAAAATGTATCTCTTGTAGACAATACATAATTGGGTCTTGTTTTTTAAAGTCTGTTTTGACATTTTGTTTCCAACATTGTCTAGTACAACTTTCTGTGACAATATGTTCTATGTCTGCAGTATCCAATACTATACCACTATCCACATGTGGCTGTTGTGTACTTAAAATGTGTTTAGGGTAACTAAAGAAATGCTTTTTTAGTTACTATATGTATATTTAATTAATTTAAATTCAAATCGCCACATGTGGCAGTGGTGGGCTACACTTTTTAACATTTAACATAATTGTTGATATGGTTGGATACAGGTGGGGTATAATAAAAAATATATATATATTTATATATATATATATATATTTGGTCTTTTTCTCTGGTTCCTGTCATAGAGGTCCTAAAACTCTTGGAATTTTCTGAGTGGCAAGGGTTTTTTGTACGCTAATGAGATGACTGAAGTAGAAGTGTGGGCTTCAGGATGGGGGCTGGTCACTTAAAAAACAAAACAAAACAAAACAAAACCAAAAACACCCTACTTGGTTAGAAGGCCAAAAATTTCAACCTCGAGGGAGTGGAGAGGGGCTGGAGAGGGAGTTTGATCACTAATACCAATGATATAAACAATCATACCTACATAGTGAAACCGATAAAAATCCCTAAACAACAGAGTTCACAGAGCTTCCAGTTGGTGAACACATTAGTGTTTCGGGAGAGTAGTTCTACATCACCACCACCACCCACCTGCCATACCTTGTCCTAGGCATCTTTTCCATTTGGATGGCCCTAAGCTGTATCCTTTATAATAAACCAGTAATCATCAGGAAAACGCCTTCCTGAGTTCTGTGAGTCATTCCAGCAAACTATCAAACCTGAGGAGGAGGCTGTGGAAATGCTTAAATTTGTAGTTGACCAGGAAGAAGTGTGGGTAACATAGTGACTCCATTTACAGCTGGTAACCAAAATGAGGGCAGTCTTGCGGGACTGAGTCCTTTAACTTATGGGATCTGATGTTAATTCCAGATAGATAGTGTCAGAATTGAATTGTGTCTGATTGGTATGGGAGACTTGGAGAATTGGTTGGTGTAGGAAAAGATCATACAATAGGACTACTATTTTGATGATTTTCTGTTTTGCTTCCCTCTTGAATAACTGCTATTGATCTATCTCCAGGTTGTCTGACACTTTCCTTTGCTACACAAGCTCTAACTCCACTGTATACTCCATTTCTCTACTCCATTATTTGGAATCATTTTACTCACTGTTCAGTACTCAGTTTAGTGATTTTTGCTCTTCAAAGAACTTCCTGCATTCCCATAAATGGATCTGACCATTTTCTTCTTTGCTTCCCCTACTAGATCCTCTACAGTAATTTTTCCTGGTACCTCTAACTTTATTGTTAGGGGTCTTCCTCCTAATTGTTTACGTCATATTCATATTTGATTTGTCCTCCTAAGGCTGTGATCGATTCTTCTAATATTATGATTGATTCTTTTCTTAGAATATTTTTTTTAAATCCCCTAAGATCCACTAGAAGAAGACCATTTCCTAGAATAGAACGTTTTCCCTGCATGGACTGGTCTGATGTTAATAATTCTATTCTCCAAATTCACCTAACTGAAAAGTGATGAAAGTAGCCCCTCTCAGAAAAAAACCCAACAACAGCACATCCTTTGTTAAGACAGTGCCTTGTTGCTATTAGATTGAATTCAAAACCACATCAATGGAAATAATTTAATCAACAAAAGGGATCCTGAATTCCAGCAAAGAAGAATTTTAGAATTCCCTCAGAAGTTGTGAAATTGGCAACAAAATATTTGGTGTTCACTAGAAAGACAAAAGAACCTGCTGATGTTCACTACACTTATTCCTGGGACAAATTCCCTAGGCATCTGTGCATATCAGGGTGTAGTGGAAAAAACAAAGACTCCCGGAGTAAAGCAAATCTGGGTTTGAATCCCAGGTCTGTTTCCTAGTGGTGTGGCCTCCAAGATGTTCCTTACTCTCTTGTCTCTGCTTCTCTATAAAATGTGAATAATGGTGCTTAATATGTGCCATTGTTGTAAGTATTTAAAGTATATATTTAAAGTACCCAGCAAGTTGTCTGCATTGAATGAATAGAAACAATGAATATTTTTATTTCTGTAATCATCATTATTATTATCAATAGTACACATCTAGCTAAGTGATAAGTTCCTTGGAAACAAGTTAGGGTATGGTAAGGCTGATTTTGGAGATATCCCTGGCAATATATTCTGTTTTGCCCAAATTCAAGTCTCCAAAGTTTTATTCATTCCAGCTATTCCTAGGGAATAAAAAAAACCTGTGAGAAGGGAATTTCAAACAAACAAACAAAAAACTCACAAAATTCTGCAGGACCACATCTTAACAATAGAAATTTGTTGGGCACTGGTGCTAATTGTTTTTTATGCATTAACTAACTTAATCTTTATAACTTTATAATCTTTAAGATAGGGACTATTGCAAATGAACAAAGCCTTTCAGAGGTTAAACAACTTGCCCAAACTCATACAGTAGAATGCAAAGCTTGGATTCAAAGTCTCATCTCTGAAACCTTTGCCCATTAATTTCCACTCAGTCCTGTTCTCCAGATGATCCAAACCCTCTGTGTTTCAGTCCTCCCAGCAGCTCACCTGGCCAATTCAATATTTGCACCTGCTTAACCGCGAAGTGAACATGACCCAGAAAGTAAAGTGCCATGACATTAGGAAATCATATGTTTTAAAGGTGCTACAAATGAAAACGTCTAATAAGGCAGGGGGCAACCAATATTGGTGGGCATTTGCAGTTCTGAATAGGACTCACTTTTCTTCCTAATACTTTGCTGTTTTTCACTAACACTCACAAGTGTTGGCCTGTTGGCATTTCCCCTGCTCCCACCCACGTTTACCAATGGAGAGAGCAGAGCCGGCTTCTATCTGCAGACCTCACCCACACAACAGAGTCAATCATCCTCGAAGCCAGCAAAGGGACTGGTTCTCTGCTTTGTCATCAGAATTCTTTCCTTTTTGTTGCCCCAGGTTAATGAGTGAGAAACTTCAGGCCTAGAGGGAACAACAACAGATATTGAGATTCATTGCAGAGATCATATTTTTAAACGCATTTGAGGACGAGAAGCCTATGTTCTAATCTGAGGATGTGTGAACTGAATTGAAACATTCTCTTTCCCTCAAAATGACTACAATTTTTTTGAAAACGATTTTGTGGTCCTTATTAAAAATAAATAAAAATATCACTCTGTCACTCCTAAAAGGCATGCCGTAGCAGAGCTATCGAGGCAAAAAGGTTTCGAATTGGGCTTTTGTTTTAAGAAAGATATGCTGATTTAATTCCTAAATTTTTGGAGTGTGTGTGTGTCTAAGTGACATGTAATGGAGTTTTAAGATTTAAGTTCTAATAAACTCTTCCTGGGAAAGTATTATGATGATGATCATTTGCAATTAGTCAAAGCTATTCAGAGAGTCACAAAGTCCAACAGAATTCCTTCATCTCTTAATACGAATCAGGTTGCCCCTAAATTCCCACTTAGCACAGAAAAGCAAATCTGTATGTATGTATATGTGTGTGTTTGTATGTGTATGTGTGTATGTTTGTGTTTGTATGTGTGTGTATGTGCATGTGTTTGTGTGTGCTTACATGTATACATTCCTGCAAGTATCTGAAAGAGAAAGGCAATTCACATTTTTTGACTTTGGGTTTAGTTAAATTTTTTTCTTTTTTTTTTTAAGAAGGAGTCTTGCTCTTGTCACCCAGGATGGAGTGCAATGGTGCAATTTCGGCTCACTGCAACCTCCGCCTCCTGGTTTTTCTAGTGGCTCACCTTACACAAACTGAGAAGTATGACACAAGAAAACCAGTAGAAAAATTTATAGAATGCTCCAGAAACTAAAATGTACAGGTTCAGGGCTCAATTTTTTTTTTGGTTTCCAAAATTTAAAAAGATCCTATAAAAGTTATTTATAGCTTACCGTATAAAGAAGAAAGGAACTAATCTATCTAACGTACTCTCCTTGAAAAATAAAGACTGACATGGATGTTGAATACTGTATGAATCAATAGTATGCAAACATTTTATATCTTTTTAAGCTGGGCAGAACCGGTACTGTCTTGATTAAGAAACACAAGAGGACATTTGCCCTTGCCCTAAAAAAAAAAAAAAAAAAAAAAAATCAAAGAGAAGATGAGGTAAACCAGATTACCACATACAGTTGTATATTTTGTGCACTGCTTAAACATGCCTGACCAAAAGGTCAAATAAGGTTGGAAATGTAAGTTCTAGTTGCCTAGCTGGACTCTATGGGTCTCTAGTGTGGATTAAGCCAAATCAGAGAGAGTATAGTCGACCAGTGTGTGTCTTCTAATTTATCCACCCAGGGGGAACACTTTTTCTAAGGTCCTGTAGAGGCTGGCTGTGGCCTGATGAAAATATCACATTCTTCATGACATGCATGTTCCTTGTTTAAATGCACAATTTCTTAGGCACAATTTTTTTTTTTTTTTTTTTTTTTTGAGGTGGAGTCTCGCTCTGCCGCCCAGGCTGGAGTGCAGTGGCGCCATCTCGGCTCACTGGAAGCTCCGCCTCCGGGGTTCACGCCACTCTCCTGTCTCATCCTCCCTAGTAGCTGGGACTACAGGCGCCCGCCACCACGCCTGGCTAATTTTTTGTATTTTTAGTAGAGACAGGGTTTCACCGTGTTAGCCAGGATGGTCTCGATATCCTGACCTCGTGATCCGCCCACCTCAGCCTCCCAATCTTAAGCTTAATTTCTTACCTGCTTAATTAATTCAGTAATTATTTATTGAGTCCTTTGGCTATGCCAAACACTGATACAATCAGAAACAAAACATAGCGCCTAATCACAAAGAGATTTTAGCCTAAGGACCAGGGAGCCTGTCACCAGATGCAATTATCTTTAGCCCCTTGTGGGGCTCTGTTCCTAAAATTATTGGGACTATCAAAATTACTGGAACTATCAAAACTAAAGCTGGCAAAATTAAGATCTGGTAGAAAATAAGGGGTTTGGAGAGATCTTGTTTCCACGACAGAGCAGATTCTCCCATGTTAAAAACCTGCTCCAACAGTGAACTTTTCTCTTGATGAATTTTATCTATTTAGAAAACATTATTGCATCCCTGGGATTTAGGAAATTACAGAATTTCCTACCGATTCCGCAATTTGTGGACTCTAGAATTAGTTTCCCTAGGTCTAATACAAATGCTGCCTTTTATTAATATACGACCTAGGGCAGGTTCTGTGCCTCACTTTCTCATCTGTTAGATATGGATTACAATAATGCATTTACCTTATGAAATTCTTATCATGATAAAAATGAAATAAATCACAAAAAGTGACATACATGAATACATATTCTCTCTTTTCTGCATTTAAGTTGCAAATCTCATGTTGCTGCTAAGGTTGAATGTAATGGCTTTGGGTGTTGGGGGTTTGTCATTGTTTTGTTTTGTACATAGATTCTCCCTTGGTTTATTCTCACACTGTCAAAGTTCTCAAAAAATTCGTCTTTACCTCCTGAGTCTCTCACAACCTCTCAAGTATCTTCAAGTTGAAGACTGATTTTCTGAATCTGAAAAGTACAGGGTAATATTTTACAAATACTGGTTCTGAAGTCAAGACAGTCCTGAGTCTAAACTTGCCTCTGCTGCTCCTCAATTCTAATGCCTCTGACGTCAGGGTCGGTCTTACAATGTGCATGTATAAGGTCATGTTTCCTTCTCTCCCTGTAAAGCTGTTGTTAAACCTACAATGTTTTGGTGGTTGTTTTGAATTTTTGGTGGGTTTTTGCCTTGTTTTATTTTGACGATCTTCATATTCAGGAAACAAATTATTTCTGTTTAAATAAACTATTTATTTAAACTCTGTAAGTCACTGTTTCTTCATTTACATACATATGTTACACATAAACTTATTTCTTAAAGTTGATGTAAAGAGTAAGTGAAATAATGCATATACAATGCTTGGCATAGTGTCAGGCATGTAGTAAATGATTTATACATGTTATTAATAATTTGTGTCTGCATTTTGCATTTGGATGTTGAAATATAGCTAGATCCCTTTTCTCTACAGTAAACCATAAACTGGCCCCCATAAGGGTCTGTGGTTGGAGGAGTCATTATCACTACCTTTTTTTTCTTTTTTGAGACAGAAATTCACTCTGTCACCCAGGCTGGAGTGCAGTGGTGCGATCTTGGCTCACTGCAAGCTCTGCCTCCTGGGTTCACACCATTCTCCTGCCTCACCCTCCTGAGTAGCTGGGACTACAGGTGCCCAACACCATGCCTGGCTAATTTTTTTTTGTATTTTTAGTAGATATGAGGATTCACCATGTTAGCCAGGATGGTTTTGATCTCCTGACCTCATGATCCACCCACCTTTTCCTCCCAAAGTGCTGGGATTACAGGCGTGAGCCACCATGCCCGGTTATCACTACCTGTTTTTTAATAGGAAATGCATTAGAATATTACAGATCTTAAATGTTGGGTGTTTATATATCAGTGGGGGATGGCTATAGTATAGTGGCTATTTTGACAGGCTGAGTGTAGAGACCAAAGTAAAAGCATCCTTGGGGAAGTCTCTTAGTCTATTTGTGTTGCTATAATGGAATACAGAAGGTTGGGTAATTTGTAAAGAAAATAGGTTTAGTTGGCTCCCCATTCTGCTGGCTAGAAGAGTGGGCATCTGGTGAAAGCCTCAGGCTGTGTCCTTTCATGGCAGGAGGTGAAGGGGAGCTGTTGTGTGCAGAGATCACATGGTCAAAGAGGAAGCAAGAGAGGGAGTAGGGAAGGGCCAGGCTCTTCTCAACAATCAGCTCTCACTGGAATTAACAGAACAAGAACTCACTGATTACCATGAGAATGTCACCAAGTCAAGAGGGATCCATCCCCATGACCAAAACACATTAGGCCCAACCTCCAACATCGGGGATCAAATTTCAACGTGAGGTTTGGTGGTACAAACATCCAAACTCTAGCAGGAAGTGACCTCTAGACTGAAACCTGGAGGATAAGCAGGAGCTAGTCAGGTAAGCAAAGGGGAAGGAAATCTACAAGCAAGGGAGCAAGATGCACCAAGTCCTCAAGGTGAGAAAGAGTTGGTGTGTTAGAGAGACCAGTGTGATTAAATTATGATTTGTCATATTTACGGAATATTGCATATTTGACCATAAGTAATGAATGAACATCTTTCAAGCTTAAGGGAATTGTTCCTAAAACACAGGCCTTTAGATTCTTAAATAACTCAGAAAATAAACCCTTTCCTTTTTGAGATAAGAAAACCAAAGCCCAAAAATGAATGAAAGAGAAGAGTGGAGATAGAGAGACGGTAGCTAACATAATGGGCATCTATTATGGTCAGGCAAGTGACATCATACACTGTTGAGGCTCAGAAAATGATATCCCAAAGTGAAAGCCTCAGAAGCAGCTCACTCTGATTTTCTCCTACCCTCCTGTTTCTGGCCCCTCATTCTTCCCTAAGGCAAGCCATAGAAGCTAATTCCTTCTTCACCAAGACAGATCACAGAAATCAGAACCTGTTTCCCCCAGTCATGAAACCTAAAAATCTTGCTCTAACTTTCCCTCCATCTTCCTGTTTAAAAATTGGTTATAAAAGAATTATCTGACCTACCTGGTTTGATTGTAGGTCGTAAAACTTCCACTGCAGAGAGTGTCCTGCCTCACAGAGGGAAGGAATGCTGCACAGGGATGCCAAGAAGAATCTGAACAGACAGGTCTTCCTGAGTTTCCCCATTCAACCCATTAGCAGGAGAACATACCCTTTTTTCCAATCCTATTTCTATTTGGCTGTCCATAATATGTTGAACCTAAGCATAAAAATGGACAGTTTCATCTGTATGTCTGGGTCTTCATTCTGAAGGCTCCTGTATCATACCCAAACTCTGATCAAATAAATTTGTATGCTTTTTCTCCCATCAATCTGCCTTTTGTCAGTGATTTGCAGTGAACCTTCAGAGGGTAAAAGGGAAGTTTTCCCTTTGCCCCTACAGCATACCTAATTGAAGAGGAGATTGTGAAATAGGCATGTGAAATAACTCACTCAAAGCCATAGCTTTAGTAAGAGTAGAGCCAGAATTCAAATCCAGATTTACAGTTCTCAGAGTCTAAGATTGTTTTTGTTAGACTCCTGCGTGCGTGAGTTCATCCACATGTGAACTTATCTCTACAGTGGTGTTGAAATTGTTCGTATGTTCATTTCTGTACTAGTCTGTGAGCCTCTTGGCAGTCTTTTTCTATTTGCAAGCACAGCTCCTGGAAGATGGATAAATTCAACAAGGTAGTGGATGGATGGATGGATGGATGAATAGATGAATGGATATCTGAGAGAATAGTTGAATGGATTTTTCTGAAGGTTTATTCAATTACCTTTCAAAGGTATTGTGATACTCTTAAGTGTATTTTTAAATCTAATTAGTCACATGCATTTCAAAAAATTAATAAGAAATCTTCCATAATTTTAAAAACAAAAAATATAAAACTGAATGGTTCTAAATCCAGGAGCAGAAGTCGTTCCTATATAGTGAGTTCCTTGCAGACATAGCATGTGGCCAATTTGTTCTTTTGTCCCTTATATCAGGCCTCTGAGCATATTTGTCTGCATATAACGAAACTCTAATCAGTCAACAGTTTTGATTAGAGTACTTTATGACTGGCCCTTTAAATGATAGAATTTAAATCCACTTCTGAAAATAAAATTTTTCTAGTGGACACATAATTCTAGCCTCATCCTAAGAGGGGGCTAGAGCTAATATTTTTCCACAGAAAGAATCTTCATTTATTGCAGAAATATCTAACCACTGGTATATACAGCCATCAGCTAGTCAGAACAGATGCCGTGGCTCACCAAAAAAATGCCTCAATACATCGGAGCAGATATCCGTGTAAATAACCAGCCCAATCCACTCTGTAGGGCATAAATATCAGCCCTGCTCACAGGTCCTTGGAGATGAGGAGCAGAGACGTGGTTCATGTGGAGCAGAGAAAAACAGATGAAAGGAAAGAGGATCATAGAACTAGGCTGCAATGTGAGGACTTGGTTCTAGGAACAGAATAAAGTACAGTTTCTAGAATTTAACCACAAAATCCACATCAGCCTTTTAACAAGGCACAGGGGTTACTAAGAATATGGAGCATGGATCAGTTTGCATATTTGGCACTGAATAATCCGAGTATTGATTTAGGGGTCCTGACAAATGGAATTGGTCCAGTGACTTTCAGAACAAAATAGAAACTCTAGGTGGAGGCTCTAGCTGATTCAGCTGTGGAAAAGAAAAAACAAGAAAACCACTTCTGACCTTGAAAAGAATATCATGTGTTAGTTAGCAGGGCCAGCTCCCTTTCTTCTTTCCCTCTGTTTCTTTCTTTTCCATCTGAATTAGCTAGAGTCAGTTTCTGTTGCTTGCAACCAGAGACTAACTAATATATCAAATACTTTGCCCTGTTCTTGACACATTTCTATTAATCCGATCTAATCTCATTAGCTCTTTGAACAACCCACTGCTTATTCATTAGTTACTTCTGCAGATGTTCATGTAATTTTGAACATTGTTCTAAAATAATTTAATGCAAGATTAATGAAGAAAACTTAGCAAGATTTGACAATATAAGTAATGAACTTTTCCCCCATGGCTTTATAGTGAAGAGGCTATTGTTGGTTATTGATCACTGCTAAGTTCCAAGGCTCTGTCTCCCACACAGCCCTGTCCCTTAGTTCATGCTGCTTTTTCCCCCTTAAATGCCCTTTCTAATATCTCCACCTGTAGAAAGCATACTTATCCTTAAAAGACTGATTTAAATATCAGCTCTGCAAAGTCTTCCCTATTTCTCAAGATAGAACTAATCACTCCACATCTGTGATTCCTGGCAACACCACTGCTGTTGGAACAGTGCCTTGGACTGCAGGTAACTGAGCTTCTCAGAGGATTCATCTTGGGTTGCCCAGAGCTATAGCAAATATTAAAAGTTACATTTTATGACTCATTGGTATAAGGATGAATATGTTAATATTATATATTAAAACATTTACTCTGACCTAAAAGTTCACTTTTTTCTTCCAATTTCAAAAGACATTAAAACATTTTTATGGATATTTAAAGGTATAGTGGACCCTTGGCCCTGTGCCTGCTACATTTAGTGGGTAAGTTATCACTGCCTGCATGTGCCCTGACTTAGACATTTTTCTCACTTATCAGTCCATAGCTTAAAGGGGCTTCTCTGCAGGGGGACAAAATTGGTTCTCATCTGGTGATGAGACAAACTTAGCATAAGGATTAAGTGATTCAGCTTCCAAGGGATTCTCTTAAAGGAGGTTTGAGTTTATCCCCACCAAAGAGCATGTTGAAATTTGATCCCCATTGTGGTGATATTGGGTGGTGGGGCCTAGTGCGAGCTCTTTGGGTCAGTGGGGCAGATCCCTCATGAATGACTTGATGTCATTTTCGAGGAAGTGAGTGAGTTCTTGCACAGGCAAGATTGGATTAGTTCTCAGGGAAATGCATTCGTTCTTATGAGAGCGCATTTTTATAAAGCCAGGATGCCCCTCAGGTTTTGTTTCTTCATACATATCTACCTCCCCTTTGACCTTTTCCACCATGTTATGACACAGCACAAACGCCCTCACCAGAAGCCAGGACCATGCCCTTAAGCTTCCCAGCCTGCAGAACTGTGAGCTAAATAAACCTCTTTCCCTTATAAGTTATCCAGTCTCAGGTATTCTGTTAAAGCAACACAAAATGGATGAAGACAGAGGCTTATATTTTTTCCTAATTGAATTATTTCAAGTATATAATGATCCTTTTTTAAAACAAGAATTCTAAATCCATTGAAAGTTTGCTAATTCAAAGTTTAAAAAGAATTTCTAGATAAAATCAGGGCTACTATGGGCATCAGCAGTCATTTGTTTTATCTAGGGATATACCAATTTAGAGCAAAATTTTAGTTAATCTGAAATAAAATAACTATCATTTGCATGATGCTTCACAATTTACTTAGCACTTTCACATATATTATTTATATCATCTGCACACCAAATCTGAAATATCACTGTCATTTATTTTTCATTTGACAGGAAAGAAAAACAAACCTCATACAGATTAAGTGACTTGCCCAAAGTCACACAACAGGTAGTATAGTCTGGAAGTCATATCCAGTTCTTCTAATTCCAGAACCTTACATTCTTTTTACTACATCATGCTGCTTGTAGAAAAAAAGCATCTATGTAAACACATGCATAAAAATGATGAGCTCATAATCTAAGTAGGTTGATGCTCTGTTAGAAAACCTAATGGCATTTTGTGGAGATGTAATTGTGTTGTGTGTTTAGTTCTAAACATTTCTAAAACATTTTAATAAGAAGATGGTTGACAAAATTTATTTTCAATGAGAGTCAAAACAAACAAAATAAAATTTATTTTCAATGAGAGTCAAAACAAAATTTTGTTTATGCAAAATTCTATGGATCATGAACTTTGGTTGAAATTATGACAAACATATCAGAAATACATAGATATGTGTTTATCTTTTTAATTTCAAGTTCCAGGTCTTTGCTGTTTAGGTTGTTACTGTCCCTCTTCTTTCTTTCTCTTCCCAGCCTTTCAAGCCCACTCTTTTCAGGTATACAGGCAAAAGCAAACTTGATTTTGAGAGTGTTTTCTTTCATCAACTCTTGTGCTCCTGAAAGGGGTAATTTCTCCACAAAAGAAATAAATGAAAGGGAGGAAATGGCATCGAACAAATCTGATCATGAAAAAGGCAAAATTCTTTACAGCATGAAGACTAGATCATACATTATTTTCTTCATGAAAGCTTATTAAAATCAGCCAGAATGGATCTTTGCTCTTCAGAAGAAAGTTGGGCAAACTAAAGAATGAGGCTTCAGAGATTTCAAAATGATGTGTGACTCAACGCCATACAATAGACAAATTGACTATGTCAAGTATAAATATGATTGTAGTTTTCACTGTTCTAGGAACTAGTCTGAACAGAAATTATATTAAGGTAAGTCTCCAAGGTCAGAATGTCAATAATTGAATAATTTAACATACACATTTCACCTCAGTTCAATTTCATTTCAATTACCCACAGGAAGGATGGTGAGCAGTTATAAGATTTTTCTGGAATGTATTTCCAGTTTAAAAATATGTGTTATTTGGGGGTCCGTTCCAAGATGGCCAAATAGGAACAGCTCCAGTCTGCAGCTCCCAGCATGATCAACCCAGAAGACGGGTGATTTCTGCATTTCCAAGTGAGCTCAGAAGAGAGCAGTGGTTCTCCTAGCACAGTGTTTGAGCTCTGAAAACAGACTGACCTCCTCCTCATGTGGGTCCCTGAACCCCATGTAGCCTAACTTGGAGACACCTCCCAGTAGGGGCCATCTGACACCTCATACAGCCGGGTGTTCCCTGCGACGAAGCTTCCAGAGGAAGGATCAGGCAGCAATATTTACTGTTCTGCAGTCTCTGCTGGTGATACCCAGGAAAACAGGGTCTGGAGTGGACCTTCAGCAAAATCCAACAGACCTGCAGCTGAGGGGCCTGACTGTTAGAAAGAAAACTAACAAACAGAAAGGAATAGCATCAACATCAACAAAAAGGACATCCACACCAAAACCCCATCTGTATGTCACCATCATCAATGTCCAAAGGTAGATAACACCACAAAGATGGGGAGAAACCAGAGCAGAAAGTTTGAAAATTCTAAAAACCAGAGTGCCCCTTCTCCTCCAAAGGATTGCAGCTCCTCACCAGCAACGGAACAAAGCAGGACAGAGAATGACTTTGATGAGGTGACAGAAGTAGGCTTCAGAAAGTTGGTAATAACAACTTCTCTGTGCTAAAGGATGATGTTCGAACCTATGGCAAAGAAACCTTGAAAAAAGATTAGACGAATGGCTAACTAGAAAAACCAGTGGAGAGAAGTCTTTAAATGACTTGGTGGAGCTGAAAACCATGGTACGAGAACTATACGACACATGCACAAGCTTCAGTAGCAGATTTGATCAAGTGGGAGAAAGGGTATCAGTGACTGAAGATCAAATTAATGAAATGAAGCAGGAAGAGAAGTTTAGAGAATGAAAGAGTAAAAAGAAACAAACAAAGCCTCCAAGAAATATGGGACTATGTGAAAAGACCAAATCTGTGTTTGATTGGTGTACCTGAAAGTGACGGGGAGAATGGAACCAAGCTGGAAAACACTCTTCAGGATGTTATCCAGCAGAACTTCCCCAAACTAGCAAGGCAGGCCAACATTCAAATTCAGGAAATACAGATTACACCACAAAGATACTCCTAGAGAAGAGCAACTCCAAGACACATAATTGTCAGATTCACCAACGTTGAAATGAAGGAAAAAATGCTAAGGGCAGCCAGAGACAAAGGTCGGGTTACCCACAAAGTCACAAAGGGAAGCCCATCAGACTAACAGCAGATCTCTCAGCAGAAACCCTACAAGCCAGAAGAGAGAGGGGGCCAATATTCAACATTCTTAAAGAAAAGAATTTTCAACCCAGAATTTCATATCCAGCCAAACTAAGCTTCTTAAGTGAAGGAGAAATAAAATCCTTTACAGACAAGCAAATGCTAAGAGATTTTATCACCACCAGGCCTGCCTTACAAGAGCTCCTGAAGGAAGCACTAAACATGAAAAGTAACAACTGGTACCAGTCACTGCTAAAACATGCCAAATTGTAAAGACCATCAATGCTAGGAAGAAACTGCATCAACTAACGGGCAAAATAACCAGCTAACATCATAATGACAGGATCAAATTCACACATAACAATATTAACCTTAAATGTAAATGGGCTAAATGCTGCAATTAAAAGACACAGACTGGCAAATTGGATAAAGAATCAAGACTCATCAGTGTGCTGTATTCAGGAGACCCAGCTCACATGCAGAGATACACATAGGTTCAAAATAAAGGGATGGAGGAAGATCTATCAAGCAAATGGAAAGCAAAAAAAGAGCAGGGGCTGCAATACTAGTCTCTGATAAAACAGACTTTAAACCAACAAAGATCAAAAGAGACAAAGAATGCCATTGCATAATAGTAAAGGGATCAATTCAACAAGAAGAGCTAACTATCCTAAATATATATGCACCCAATACAGGAGCACCCAGATTCATAAAGCAACTCCTGAGAGACCTAAAAAGAGACTTAGATTCCCACACAATAATAATGGGAGATTTTAACACCCCACTGTCAATATCAGACAGATCAACAAGACAGAATGTTAACAAGGATATCCAGGACTTGAACTCAGCTCTGCACCAAGCAGACCTAATAGACATCTACAGAACTCTCCACCCCAAATCTATAGAATATACATTCTTCTCAGCACCACATCACACTTATTCAAAAACTGACCACAGACTTGGAAGTAAAGCACTCCTCAGCAAATGTAAAAGAACAGAAATCACAACAAACTGTCTCTCAGACCACAGTGCAATCAAATTAGGATTAAGAAACTCACTCAAAACCGCACAACTACATGGAAACTGAACAACCTGCTCCTGAATGACTACTGGGTAAATAATGAAATGAAGGCAGAAATAAAGATGTTATTTGAAACCAATGAGAACAAAGATGCAACGAGGCAGTGTGTAGAGGGAAACTTATAGCACTAAATGGGACACATTTAAAGCAGTGTGTAGAGGGAAATTTATAGCACTAAATGCCCACAAGGGAAAGCAGGAAAGATCTAAAATCGACACTCCAACATCACAATTAAAAGAACTAGAGAAGCAAGAGCAAACAAATTCAAAAGCTAGCAGAAGGCAAGAAACAACTAAGAACTGAGCAGAACTTAAGGAGATAGAGACACAAAAAGCCCTTCAAAAAAAATCCATGAATCCAGGAGCTGGTTTTTTGAAAAGACCAACAAAATTGATAGACCGCTAGCAAGACTAATAAAGAAAAAGAAAGAATCAGACGCAATAAAAAAAGGATAAAGGGGATATCACCACCGATCCCACAGAAATGCAAACTACCATCAGAGAATACTATAAACACCTCTATGCAAATAAACTAGAAAATCTAGAAGAAATGGATAAATTCCTGGAAACATACACTGTCCCAGGACTAAACCAGGAAGAAGTTGAATCGCTGAATGGACCAATAGCAGGCTCTGAAATTGAGGCAATAATTAACAGCCTACCAACCAAAAAAAGTCCAGGACCAGACGGATTCACAGCCGAATTCTACCAGAGGTACAAAGAGGAGGTGGTACCATTCCTTCTGAAACTATTCCAATCAATAGAAAAAGAGGGAATCCTCCCTAACACATTTTATGAGGCCAGCATCATCCTGATACCAAAGCCTGGCAGAGACACAACTTTTTTAAAGAGAATTTTAGACCAATATCCCTGACGAACATTGATGCAAAAATCCTCAATAAAATATTGGCAAACTGAATCCAGCAGCACATCAAAATGCTTATCCACCAAGATCAAGTTGGCTTCATCCCTGGGATGCAAGGCTGGTTTGACATATGCAAATCAATAAACGTAATCCATCACATAAACAGAACCGAAGACAAAAACCACACGATTATCTCAATAGATGCAGAAAAGGCCTTCGACAAAACTCAACAGCCTTTCATGCTAAAATAAACTTGCAATAAATTAGGTATTGATGGAACGTATCTCAAAAAAAAAAATAAGAGCTGTTTATGACAAACCCACAGCCAAAATCATACTGAATGGGCAAAAACTGGAAGCATTCCCTTTGAAAAGTGGCACAAGACAGGATTGCCTTCTCTCATCACTCCTATTCAACATAGTGTTGGAAGTTCTGGCCAGGATAATCAGCCAACAGAAAGAAATAAAGGGTATTCAATTAGGAAAAGAGAAGTCAAATTGTCCCTGTTTGCAAATGACATGATTGTACATTAGTAAACCCCATCGTCTCAGCCCAAAATCTCCTTAAACTGATAAGCAACTTCAGCAAAGTCTCAGGATACAAAATCAATGTACAAAACTAAGCAACTTCAGCAAAGTCTCAGGATACAAAATCAATGTGCAAAACTCATAAGCATTCTTATACACCAATAACAGACAAACAGAGAGCCAAATCATGAGTGAACTCCCATTCACAATTGCTACAAAGAGAGTAAGATACCTAGGAATACAGCTTACAAGGGATATGAAGGACCTCTTCAAGGAGAACTGCAAACCACTGCTCAACAAAATAAAAAAGGACACAAAAAATGGAAGAACATTCCATGCTCATGGACAGGAAGCATCAATATCGTGAAAATGGCCATACTGTCCAAGGTAATTTATAAATTCAATACCATCCCTATCAAGCTACCAATGGCTTTCTTCACAGAATTGGAAAAAAAAACTTTAAAGTTCATATGGAACCAAAAGAGAGTCCACATTGCCAAGAGAACCCTAAGCAAAAAGAACAAAGATGGAGCCATCACACTACCTGACTTCAAGCTATACTACAAGGCTACAGTAACCAAAACAGCATGGTACTGCTACCAAAACAGATATATAGACCAATGGAACAGAACAGAGGCCTCAGAAATAACACCACACACCTACAACCATCTGATCTTTGACAAACCTGACAAAAACAAGAAATGCAGAAAGGATTCCCTGTTTAATAAATGGTGCTGGGAAAACTGGCTAGCCATATGTAGAAAGCTGAAACTGGATCCCTTCCTTACACCTTTATACAAAAATTGATTCAAGATGGATTAAAGACTTAAATGTTAGACCTAAAACCATAAAAACCCTAGAAGAAAACCTAGGCAATACCATTCAGGACATAGGCATGGGCAAGGACTTCATGACTGAAAGACCAAAAGCAATAGCAACAAAAGCCAAAATAGACAAATAGGATCTAATTAAACTAAAGAGCTTCTGCACAACAAAATAAACTACCATCAGAGTGAACAGGCAACCTACAGAATGGGAGAAAATTTTCACAATCTACCCATCTGACCAAGGGCTAATATCTGGAATCTACAAAGAACTTAAACAAATTTACAAGAAAAAATCAAACAACTCCACCAAAAAGTAGGCAAAGGATATGAACAGACGCTTTGACACGTTTCAAAAGAAGACATTTATGCAGCCAACAGACACACGACAAAAATGCTCATCATCACTCGTCATCAGAGAAATGCAAATCAAAACCGCAATGAGATACCATCTCACACCAGTTAGAATGGCGATCATTAAAAAGTCAGGAAACAACCAGCACTGGAGAGGATGTGGAGAAACAGGAACACTTTTA
Source organism: Papio anubis (assembly GCF_008728515.1). Lineage (NCBI taxonomy): Eukaryota > Metazoa > Chordata > Mammalia > Primates > Cercopithecidae > Papio > Papio anubis. The sequence continues at coordinate 55,872,677 of NC_044990.1, read as the reverse complement.
CACTGTTGGTGGGAGTGTAAACTAGTTCAACCATTGTGGAAGACCATGTGGTAATTCCTCAAGGATCTAGAACTAGAAATAATGTTTGACCCAGCCATCCCATTACTGGGCATATACCCAAAGGATTATAAATCATGCTACTATAAAGACACATGCACATGTGTGTTTATTGCAGCACTATTCACAATATCAAAGACTTGGAACCAACCCAAATGTCCATCAATGATAGACTGGATTAAAAAAGTATGTACATATACACCATGGAATACTATGCAGCCATAAAAAAGGATGAGTTCATGTCCTTTGTAGCAACATGGATGAAGCTGGAAACCATCATTCTGAGCAAACTATCGCAAGGACAGAAAATCAAACACTGCATGTTCTCACTCATAGGTGGGAATTGAACAATGAGAACATGTGGACACAGGGTGGGGAACATCACACACTGGGGCCTGTCGTGGGGTTGGGGGCTAGGGGAGCAATAGCATTAGGAGAAATACCTAATGTAAATGACAAGTTAATGGGTGTAGCAAACCAACACGGGACATGTATACATATGTAACAAACCTGCAGGTTGTGCACATGTACCCTAGAACGGAAAGTATAAAAAAAAAACATTATTTTATTTATAAATAAAAATTAAATTACCTTTACAAGTGCCTTGATTTTACATATCTTACATTTTATTCACTTCATTTGTGATACGAATACAAATAATTACACTGTATGTTTTTAAAATACACAACCTAATTTTGTTATTCATTCTATATTCTTCAACTTTTTGGTCTCTGGGTCACAAAATAAAAGACGTATTTCAGGTGCTGTCCCATGAGGTTACCACTGCCACAGATTGCTTTTTATCTACAGTGGGCATCCTAATGAGAAAGTCCACAGGTCAACCAAATGCTGCATTACAACCTGGCTCAACACAGCAGTGAGGCACTTGAAGCCATGTTTGCACAGTATGTGTTCCTTGTAGTCAGGTAGTTTGTTGCCGTACTAGTAAATTTCATCTGACAATCTAAGAACAAGATTTGCTCCCCCGTATTTTACTGATTGGCACATGGAATAGCCCCCAAAATTTGGATAAACATTATAGGAGCTAAGATGAAACAGTCAGTACAGATGGAATGTTTCACAGGGCAGATGGGCTTTTGAGGATACTATTTTTTTTTTTTATGTATACATTAAGTTCTGGGATACATGTGCAGAATGTGCAGGTTTGTTGCATAGATATACACGTGCCATGGTGGTTTGCTGCACCCACCAACCTGTCATCTACATTAGCTATTTCTCCCTCCCCCGGTCCCCACCCCATGCCAGGTCCTGGTGTGTGATGTTCCCCTCCCTGTGTCCATGTATTCTCATTGTTCAACTCCCACTTATGAGTGAGAACATGCAGTGTTTCGTTTTCTGTCCCTGTGTTAGTTTGCTGAGAATGATGTTTTCCAGCTTCATCCATGTCCCTGCAAAGAACATGAACTCATCCTTGTTCGTGGCTGCATAGTATTCCATGGTGTATATGTGCCACATTTTCTTTATCCAGTCTATCATTGATGGGTATTTGAGTTGTTTCTAAGTCTTTGCTATTGTGAATAGCACTGCAATAAACATATGTGTGCATGTGTCTTTATAGTAGAATGATTTATATTTCTTTCGGTATATGCCCAGTAATGGGATTGCTGGGTCAAGTGGTATTTCTAGTTCTAGATCCTTGAGAAATCGCCACACGGTCTTCCACAATAGTTGAACTAATTTACACTCCCACCAACAGTGTAAAAGCGTTCCTATTTATCCACATCCTCTACAGCATCTGTTGTTTCCTGACTTTTTAATGACTGCCATTCTAACTGGCATGAAATAGTATCTCATTGCAGTTTTGATTTGCATTTCTCTAATGACCAGTGATGATGAACTTTTTTCATATGTCTGTTGGCCACATAATGTCTTTTTTTTGAGAAATGTCTTTTCATATCCTTTGCCCACTCTTTGATGGTGTTGTTTGTTTGTTTCTTGTAAATTCCTTAAAGTTTTTTATAGATTCTGGATATTAGCCCTTTGTCAGATGGGTAGATTGCAAAAATTTTCTCCCATTCTGTAGGTTGCCTGTTTACTTTCATGATAGTTTATTTTGCTGTGCAGAAGCTCCTTAGTTTAATTAGATCCCATTTATCAATTTTGCCATTGCTTTTGGTGTTTTACACATGAAGTCTTTGCCCATACCTATGTCCTGAATGGTATTGCCTAGGTTTTCTTCTAGGATTTTTATGGTACTAGGTCTTACGTTTAAGTCTTTGATCCATCTTGTGTTGATATTTGTATAAAGTGTGAGGAAGGGGTACTGTTTCAGTTTTCTGCATATGGCTAGCCAGTTTTCCCAACACCATTTATTATATAAGGAATCCTTTCCCCATTGCTTGTTTTTGTCAGGTTTGTCAAAGATCAGATGGTTGTAGATGTGTGGCATTATTTCTGAGGCCTCTGCTCTGTTCCATTGTTCTATATATCTGTTTTGGTACCAGTACCATGATGTTTTGGTTACTGTAGCCTCGTAGTATAGTTTGAAGTCAGGTAGTGTGATGTCTCCAGCTTTGTTCTTTTTGCGTAGGATTGTCTGGGCTATACTTTTAATAGTGATTTATGGAAGATCTAACATTGGTCAGGTGTGTGTTCAGCTCTAGGGAATACTAGGAGGAAGAAGACATACCCCTAATTTCAAAGAGCTCAACAGGATTATCATTATCTTACCTCCAAAATCTAGCACTCTGATTGACACACAATAGGTGCTCAGTAAATCTTTGCTGAATCAATGGAAGGTCTGCTTAGTATTACAGAAAGATTGCTACAAACACAGTCATAAACACACAGGAACTCCAAGCTGGAGGGGCAGAGTAAATAAAAGGATCAGGCATGAATGAAATGAGGGGGGATAATAATAGGTGTGGCTGGGATTAGACAATATGGAAGAGAAATGTGGTGTGAAAAAAAAATGTTCTTAAAATGGAAGATGTAGGCTGGGCTCCATGGCTCATGTCTATAATCCACACACTTTGGGAGGCTGATGCGGGTGGATAACCTGAGGTCAGGATTTTAGGACCAGCCTGGCCAGCATGGTGAAACTCCATCTCTACTAAAAATACAAAAATTAGCCGGGCGTGGTGGTGCATGCCTGTAATCCCAGCTACTCGGGAGGCTGAAGCAGGAGAATTGTTTAACCCTGGGAGGCAGAGGTTGCAGTGAACTGAGATCATGTCACCGCACTCTAGCCTGGGCAACAGAGTGAAACTCTGTCTCAGATATAAATAAATAAATAAATAAATGGAAGATGTAAATTAATTTTATAAGAAAGGAAAAAAGTTAATGAAGATATGAAAACTAAAAATTTTCCAACACTTACTTGGAAATTGAAAACTTTGACATCATTGATAAATATGCAATATTGTATTAATTTAAGCAAAAGATAAATATTAAAACATATTTTGGAGATTTTAATTACGACTTGCCATGAACAAAATCAGCAATGTTTTAAAACTTCCATTTTTTTCAACCACTTAAGTTTCTATGCTGAATAATTATAGATTGTTAAGCATTGTTTTCCCATAGTAATCCTTAGTTTTTGAAATTAGTCTTTTAACTTAAGGAAGGAATGTTGTGTCATAGATGTAGTGATGGGAATTGTCAAAAATAAAATTAATAAAGAGCACACTTTAAGAAAAACTAGCACTCACATAATTTATAACTATCCCAGAAAGTTCTTAATGTTTTTCCAATTTTACTTTTAATGAAAGTACATAGAGTAATAACTAATGATTTGCATAAGTCTACTGAGAATACCTTTTGATTCTTCAAAAAGAATCCCTTTGAATTAATAGAACTGGAATCAGAAATATAAGCAAGTCATCAATTTGACTTTGCCGGTGAAGTCTGCCAAGGTCCAGAGAGCAACTGAAAATCTGACAAAGCAGACAGTGCAAATTTAACATTTCAGATCTCAGTTGCATTTTGGCTATGGGAGTTTTTTTTTTTATTGAAAAGCATGACAAATCTTAAAAGGATAATTTCTTAAAAGGACAATCTTATAATATCTATGCGAGATATAGGCATTGCTAACAAATATATTAATATATGATTCTCACCAAGATTTCTTCCTTCTTATAGCTAAAATGTAGCCAACTATCTAAGAGTTAATCTGTTGCTAAGACAGCTCTTAACTTTTGTCTCCGCCAATAGAGACTTTTTTGTTTTAGAAACCTGACAATGTTTAAAGCCCTCTCAGAGAAAACCCAGCTTCCCAATAAGATATATTTATGGGCTGGGCGCGGTGGCTCACGCCTGTAATCCCAGCACTTTGGGAGGCCGAGACGGGCGGATCACGAGGTCAGGAGATCGAGACCATCCTGGCTAACACGGTGAAACCCCGTCTCTACTAAAAATACAAAAATTAGCCGGGCGCAGTGGCGGGCGCCTGCAGTCCCAGCTACATGGGAGGCTGAGGCAGGAGAATGGCGTGAACTCGGGAGGCGGAGCTTGAAGTGAGCCGGGATCGCGCCACTGCACTCCAGCCTGGGCAACATAGACAGACTCCATCACTTAAAAGGAAAAGATGTATTTATGCCTTCTTTACACATCAAAGTAATAAAAGGCATAATACATTTCTTTGAAAGACATACAATAATAAATGCATTTATGTAATTTTCAACTTTTTTCATTAACAGAAACATTCTGAATTACAAAAGACAAATTTAACCTGATTATTGATATGGGTTAGAGGTGAATGTTTCCATTTTACTTGATAACATGTAATTTGGTCCTCTAATTGCTTAGGCATTTAAACATTAGTTAGGTAAGTTTTACAGTGTTTCAAGCAACTCACAGAATAATATATTAATTTTAAAGATTATTTCAATGAAATATAGATTTATTTAAATATTTGGAATTTACCTACTCTATTCTTGCTAAAGCTTGGGACAAACCAAAATAAATATGCCAGTAGCATAATATTGCTGCCAGATTGTTAAAAAAATCTTACCAAATTTGATTATATTCAAGACCAAATTTTATTTTCAAGATATATAATGGGAACTATCAAAATGACTAAAACTTTCTATACACACAGGCCCTTATAGTCTATGGATCCAAGTTTATCCAAGTTTTACTCTATTTAAAATTGATTTGGGTCTATCAGTTTATTTTGGAAATAAAGGGATTAATTTCCTTAGAACCAATAAGAGTAGAACCTACAACAACTCGCCCATTAGAAGCAATGCAACTATTTTCCAAAATACTGGAAAGAGACTACTAGAAGATGACAATGTTCTGGAGATGTAAAGCAAAGATGTTCTGAAGAGGAAAGACAAGATGTTGTGGTCCCAGAAAGCAGTGAGGTTCAAATGATATAAAAAGCGATAATAATTTGGCTCAGAGGGGTTGAGGGAGAAGACAGATTGATAATTATTAAAACTGTGGCAAGTAATTAGAAAAGGCCCAAGTAAAATTCTCTCTGTCTGATGTTGATACTAAACAGAGCACTTATGCTTTGGCTGAGCCTACTGTGGAAATCAACTGAACTTAGCAGTTGCTAGGGGGATAATTCTGGGCAGAAGCCAAACAAGTCAGTGTAGTCTCAGTAAATTGTACCCAAAAAAGGATTGTGCTCCTACACAGGTAGCCAACAATTATTCTTATCTCCAGATGTTCATGCCAATCTTCTCTTCAAAAAGGAGAATCTATTTCCCCTCTTCTCAGCTCTGACCTGGACTTGTGACTTATTTTGGCCAAGAGGATATAGCAGAAGTGATGGACACTGTACCTCTTCTGAGCTGAGACATTAAGTACCCTGGTAGCATCGATTTTCTCTCTCTTTTGGAAACCAGTTGTCATGCTTGAAGGAAGCCAGCTTAGACTGCTCGAGGAAGAGATCTACCTGGAAGAGGACTAAAGTGCTCCAGCCACTCAAACCACCCCAGCTGAGCCACCAGATGTGTAAAAGGGGCCCTTTTCAATCTTCCAGACCCAGCCCAGCCACCAACTAATTATACTTGTGTGACCTCAGTTGATACAACATGGAGCAGAAGAGCTGCCAGTCAACCTGTAAGAGAAATAACAATTCATAAGCCACTAATTTTCAAGGTACTTATACAGCAACAGATAACTAGAATTTACAGCAATCCAAAGGAAATATAACAAGAGCAGAGACTAGTAGCTGGAAAGTAATAGATGAATTTTAAATGAACTATTTTTCTAAAGTAACATGAACTGACAAATGCTAGGGTAGACAACAGAAGAATGGCAATAGAAAGTGGCAAAGAAAGGCAAGTAATGAGCCTGGGAGACTGATAATTGAACGTCTAGAGTCATTAAACGAAAAAGCATCTTGAATATAGGAGAAAATTTCATTGTTGTGATAAAAGAAAATTGGCCATTTTTGGTAATAGTAAAAGAGCTTACTGCATTCCAATTTGAATATGACTAGGGCAGCTGAACAAAAGTTAAACAAAAATCTCTTTGGAGAAATCGGGAAGCTACTAAAGCAGTCAATACTTCAGGAGCCATGATCCCAGAGAGAAAGGAAGCTTGTTGACATGACCTCAACAATCTGCGGAAGTCTGATGCATTTGATGATTTCTAAGCTACAGCTACGTAGGACTGAGAGACTAATAAACCAATAAGCAGGTAATGTCTAAAGGCTGGAATCCTAAACAATGTTCAACAATCTCAGTACTGAAAAATTAGAGTTCAGGGTGCTCCCAGGAGGAAGACTAGTAGTAAGTTTCTTCTACTTACAGTCGAGACTTCAGAAGGACTATATTCAAAGAATAAATGTGAACTACAATTAGACTTAATTTCACCAAGTACTGAAACCATCTCTGAGTCAACTCAACCTCAGGTAGAACTGCAGTTAACTTCTCTTAATCTAATTGCTAATTAGAAAGGAGGGAAAATCCTCCCTTGAAGAAGGTAACATCTATGAAAGCCTCAAATTATTTACATAATTTTTCAAACACAACGTCTGGTACTCAGTTTAAAAATTAGAAGGTATGCCTGGAAAAGACAAAATATCTGGCATATAATAGAGAAAACAGACAATGGGCACAGACCTATAGGTGATCCAGATATTACAGTTATTACTTGTAGTCTTTGAAATTATTGTAAATATATCCAAGAAAATAAATGACAAGATGGAAAGTTTCACTAGAGAACTGGAATCTATTAAAAAATTACATTTAAGTAAAAAGCCTGTAAATAGACACTACAATAACAAAACACAACCCAATAGATGAGATTAACTCCAGTTTAGACATAGCAAAAGAAAAAATTAGAAACTAGAAGGAAATTTCATAGAATATATTCACTAAAGCATGGAGAGAAAAAAATGATAAAAGCCACAGTAAAAAGTGTAAACGTATAGGCTAGGTTGAAAAGATCTAACATACTCATACATAGCCTATAAAAAGTTTGAAAACAAAGAATAGAAGATTATACCTTACCAAAGATGGTCATATACTCTTTAGTATGGTACTTCTCCCACTGAAAGGTGAAATCTAATTCCTCTCTCCTTGGATTTGGGCTGGTCTTAGTGACTTTCTTGACCAGTAGAAAATGGTAGAAGTGACATTCTAGGACTTCTAATCTTGGTCATAAGAAATCTTGAAGCTTCCACTCAAGCTTCTTCAAACACTATGTTTGCTAGTCTTGAGCTATAATGTAAAAATTCAACTAACCTGAGACCACCGTACTGGAGAAGTCACATGTAGCCACCATGGTGAATATCCCCAGCTGAGCCAGGTTTCTAGTGATCCCTGCCAAGGGGACGTGTAAGAGAAGCCATCCACCAGCTGAATACCTCAAAGTGACCGCTCTTCATACCATATGAAACCCCAAAATTTCCCAGGGTTATGTTCATTATTAATGTAGCAGTTGATGAAGGGTCAAGGACATTTGTATTTAAATGGTATGGGGTGACAAATGTTACCAACCATTTTCAGATTAGTGAAAGAGGATCTCTGATATCATAAACTGCTGAAATAACACAGAGCATCTCCTATCTAATTAGTTCACTAGAACAGAGGTCAGCAAACATTTCCTGCAAAGTTTCAGATAGGATATACTTTAGGCTTTATAGGCCAAGCCTATACCTACTATATATATGTAGTAGGTACTTACATATATGATATTTATGTTATATATATGTATATATTATATAATATATATTATAATGTGTATGCATGTTATATATAATATATGTATATATATATAGTAGGTACTTACATAACAGAGAATAAACTGCCATTAAAATTTTATTGAAAATATTTTAATTAAATATTAATAATAGAGTATAACATTTTGTAACACAGGTCTACTAACGAGAAGAATGAAATTATTTTGGGGATGATAGCATTAAGTTTAATTGGGGTTCCAAATTAGTTTGCCCTATCATCAAATAAATTGGACAAGTTCAGCTGTAAAAACCATTCTTAGCTCATAGGCCATACAAAAATAGGCATCAGACCAGATTTGACCCACAGGCTGCAGTTTGCTAACCCCTGTACTATAATCTAAAAAAAGTAAATTGAGTAGCTTTCCTTGAAGCTCCTCTGCAATTAGGTAAATAAACACACAAGGTTAGGGTTGGTTTTGTTTTATATGCTCTTCTGTTGGCTTTGCACAAAGCAGGGAAGATCCACAAACATTTTGCTGGGTGCCTTTATGTAATTACTGAGACATATGAGTAATTATGTGGTTTGGCTGTATCCCCACCCAAATCTCATTTTGAACTGCAGCTCCCACAATTTCGTGTTGTGGGAGGGACCCAGTGGGAGGTAATTGAATCATGGGGGCAGGTCTTTCCCATGTTATTCTCATGATAGTGACTAAGTCTCATGAGATCTGATGGTTTTATAAAGGGGAGTTTCCCTGTACAAGCTCTCTTTTCTTGTCTACCACCATGTGGGACATGCCTTTCACCTTTTGCCATGATTGTGAGGCCTCCCCAGCCACGTGGAACTGTGAGTCCATTAAAGCTGTTTCTTTTGTACATTGCCCAGTCTCGGGTATGTCTTTATCAGCAGCATGAAGAAGGACTGATACAACTAAAGTGATAAGAAACTGCCCTTCAGGTTTCTCCTCCCTTTTTTCTACATTTCTTGACTTCACTTAAGACCCCCTTTAGAAAGCCTCCCCATCTCTCTGGCACAGAATCACAGAATTGGCTCTATCTGCTAAATATATCTGGGCATTGAGACTCTCGGTTACTCATCCACTCTCTGTAAAATCTCCCCTACTTAAGTGTAAGCATCTTCATTATCAAGACCATTTTTTCCAACTGCAGTCATTTAAATTATGATATAAATTGCTTTGAATTTAACTAAAGTAGAAGTTGGTTACTGGTCTGCAAGTATCCCCTCCGTACCTTATGGATAGTCCTATCTCTTCCTCTAAGTGTGTGACAATGTCTCCTTTAATATAGGGAGTGTTTGCTAAGAAACACATTGTTGTGCTAGATCTAAGACAAAAACCAACACCATCAATGAAAATAGTTACATGGTATCATTATGTTCACCTGTAATTAGCTATGGGGTTTTTGTTAAAACCCAACAGACTGTATCTGAAAAACAATGTGATCTGAGGTGAATCAACGTTCTTAGAAAAATTCCAGTAACTCCTACTAAAAATTGCACACTACCATTAAATAAATTCACATGTTGCTAACAAAAACGCACAGTTTAGATAATTGAATTCAATTACCCTAAACGGAAACAGTACTATTTTGGAAAAGACAGAATTTTAACTGTCATTACTAGGCATCCTCCCATTCTCCCATTTTATTTCTTTGTATGAAAACATTTATTTTGTAAGAACTAAACTATTTTTGAAATTCTCTAGAGGCACAATTTGTCTGAAATGATAGATAATGAGAAATGTATAAGATACGTAATTAGCAGATACTTGCACAAAAAAATGAATAACCTAAAACTGGAATTTCTTCATTATTTTTTCTGTGCCTAGAAAATCAAAGAAGATTATATTCATCTTTTCTTCAAACTCTCTTACATGGTGTTTTGTTACTTTTATATTTTCTTATAATGAGTGAGTTATCTTAAATGACTGTCTTATCTTGCCCAATCCTTTGTCCACATATTTCCATCTACAGAATTACAGCACTAGAATTTGGCCCAATGATGGGCCAAACTATGTTGGTTAAATTACCAACTCCTAAGAGTTCCCACCAACTTGAGCAATTACATTTTTGTTCACAAGGACATGAAAGGATTTCTGTCAACGTTGTCTGCTTTCCTAACAGAATTACACTTTGACTTCTGATAATTGAATCTAAACTTTAGGGTGGGCCTTTCCTCTGGAATATGTTAATTAAGACCCCAAGGATCTTAGCATACATGTCCAATATGTCATTCTCTTTCTCCTGGAACAGATTCTCTTATGGAAACAATATATATACATTTTTTTGTCTCAACAAAGATGCATTAAGCCTAGGCATGGCAGTTCCTAAAACCATAGTAAATGTCATTGTGCAAATTTTAGTTACTTCAAAAGGGCAGAATCATCAGAAGACTCATAGCTGTTGGCTTCGTTTGTCACGTGAGAATGGAATTGAACAACTGCACCAAAGATTTTCTGTACTTGGTTCTAAGAGCTTTTCATGAAAACATAAATGTGTTCCATCATTTTATTTTATTTCCTGTTTCCATATGTCTTCATCATGATTCCTCCATTTTGTCACCATGCATTCTGGGAAGGATAGTTCATTTTTGGATTATCAGTAACCACACATGGCAAGGATTTCATTGTTAATCAATTGAGTTGTAAGTGAATTCTACTATTAGCAACATCTAGAGTATCTCACTCTTCTCTGAATTTTCCCAGAGCATACCCTTAGTACGTGTTATGGGCTGAACTGTGTTCTCCCCAAAGTTTTATATTGAAATATCAACCCCCTTACCTTGGAATGTGATTGTATTTGGAGATGCGGTCCTCACGGAGGTAATTAAGTTTGAATGAGGTCATGAGGGTGGGCTGTAACCCAATATGACTGGTATCCTTATAAGAAGAGGAGAATAGAGCCGGGCATAGTGGCTCATGCCTGTATTCCCAGCACATTGGAAGGCTGAGGCGGGTGGATCACCTGAGGTCAGGAGTTCCGGACCAGCCTGGCCAACATAGTGAAAACCCATCTCTTCTAAAAATACAAAAATTAGCTGGGCATGATGGCGCACGCCTGTAATCCCAGCTACTCAGGAGGCTGAGGCAGGAGAATCGCTTGAACCTGGGATTCTTGCAGGTTGCAGTGAACTGAGATGGTGCCATCGCACTTCAGCCTGGGGGACAAGAGCGAGATTTCATCTAAAAAAAAAAAGGAGAATAGGACACAGGCACAAAGGAAGACTAAGTAAAAACAAAGGAGGAAACACATTATAAGCAAAAGAGAGAGAGATCTCAGAAGAAATCAATCCTGTGAACCCAAAATATCTGAGACAGGTCTCAACCAATTTAGAAAGTTTATTTTGCCAAAGTTAAGGACACGCATGTGACACAACCTCAGGAGGTCCTGATAATGTGCCAAGGTGGTCAGGGTACAGCTTGCTTTTACACATTTTAGAGAGACATGAGACATCAATCAATATGTGTAAGATGTACATTGGTTCGATCCCATAATATGCGACAACTCGAAGCAGAGGCTTCCAGGTCATAGGCAGATAAGAGAGAAAAGGTTGGGTTCTTTTGAGTCCTTGGTCGGCCTTCCACTGAATACACAATTTAGTCTGGCTCAGTGATTCTGCATTTCTACATAAACAATAGGGTAGAAGAAGCAATCAGATAGATGTGTATTTGTTTCAGGTAAGCAGAGGGATGACTTCATGTCCTGCACCTGTGGAGATAAGCTATCCTAATGCAGTTCTGCTGAATTTCACCCTGGCAATGGCGTTTACATTCCTATCTTATCTAGGAATAAAATGGGAGGCAGGTTTGCCTGACATAGTTCCCAGCTTGACTTTTCCCTTGGCTTGGTGATTTTTGGGGTCCTAAGATTTATTTTCCTTTCACAACACCTTGATCTTGGACTTCTAGCTTCCAGAATTGTGAGAAAATAAATTTCTGTTGTCTGAGCCCCCCAGTCTGTGGTACTTTATTATGCAGCCATAGCTAGCTAATACAGTATGCCAATCCAGGCAACAGTTATTTATGCAGTATTTTAGCTTATAGAGGTCAACCTTATGAGATCCTTGGAATTAAAGTCCACGTCCTAAACATGTCCTCTGCAACATACTCTTTTGCACATAACAGATGTTTAACAAGTATAAACTGAACAGATTAATTTTAAAATACAGAAATAGTACATGATTTGTCTACAAGAATATTTTAAAGCAAGCTTTGAAATACATTTTTTTAAAAATACATTTAATTTTTAAACACAATATTAAGGAAAAGGACTTGTAAGTATTATGATGTTCTACTATGAATAATACCTAACATGGTATTATGATCTTGAAAGAGCTTTTATATATATGGTAACTGGATTAGTTCCCTATCACCGCTATAACAATTTACCATAAATAGAGTAACTTGAAACAACACAAATTACCCTCTCCCAGTTGTGGAGGTCAGAAGTCTAAAATCCAGGTCTTGTCAGGACTGCTGCCTCCCAGAGGCTCAGGGAAGAATCTGTTTCCTTCACTTTTCCAGTTGGTAGAAGCTGCCTGCATTCCGTAGCTCCTGGCCCCTTTCCCCATCTTCAAAGGGCATCCCTCCAACCTCTGATTTTGTCACCACATCTTCTTTTTTTGACTTTGATCCTCCTGCCTTCCACTTATAAAGAAACTTGTGATGATGTTAAGCCCATCTGGATAATCTCCTCATCTCTAAATCCTTAACTTAATCATATCTGCTAATCCCTTTTACCATAAAAAGTAATATACTCACAGATCCCAGTGATTAGAACCATGGACATCTTTGGAGGACCATCCATCAGCCTACCACATATTTGGGCAAGCTCTGGGCTAGTCACGCTGTAATAGAAGCAAGTGAAGAGGCTAAAGCAGCCCTGGAGACTGCCCAGAAAAGGAAGTAGAGAAGAGAACCTGCTCCAAGGTGAGTATAAGTAAAGGTAGACAGGCAGGCGAGGGTCAGTGTTTAAAAGGCATATCAAGCTCAGGAGTGGTCCCAGAAAATGAAAGTAAAACTTGTTCCCAGTTCCTGTCAAGCCCACCACCATGGTAAATTAACTTTTAATTTATTTAGTAGGATGGAGAAATGGAAAGTATATGCCTGCTAAATTTGAAAATTAATTCCATTTAAACGATGAATTCTGGAAATCATTCCAGGTCCATGTCCTAAAAAGTACTTAACCCTTACAGAGATATCATATTAAAACATAATTTAATGACCAACAGGTATATGAAAAATACTCAACATCACTAATTACCAGGGAAATGCAAATCAAAACCACAGTGAGATATCATTAAATATTAGTAAATTAGTATAGTTATTATGGAAAATAGTATGGACATTTCTCAAAAAAAACAAAAAAAAAACCCAGAACTATTATATAATCCAGCAACCCCACCATTGGATATTTATCCAAAGGAAAAGAAATCGGTATACCAAAGGGATACCTCCACTCGCATGTTTATCACAGCTCTATTTACAACAGCAAAGATACGGAATCAGCCTAAGTATCCATCAGTGGACAAATGGATATGGGAAATATGGTATATATACACAATGGAATACTATTCAGCCACGAAAAGAATGAAATCATGTCACTTGCAGCAACATGGGTGGAACTGGAGGTCATTTTATTAAGTGAAACGAGCCAGGCACAGAAAGACACATATCGCATGTTCTCACACACATGTGGGAGCTAAAAAAGTTGATCACATAGAGATAGAGAGTAGAATGATGGTTACCAGAGGCTGGGAAGAATGTGTCTGTGGTGGGAAGTGGGTAACAAAGACAGGTTTGTTAACGGGTACAAACATACGGCTAGATAGAATAAGTTCTAATGTTCAGCAGCAGAGTAGTGTGACTATATAGTTAACGTATTGTATATTTCAAAATAACTAGAAGAGAGCACTTAAAATGTCCCTAGCACTTGGAAATGATAAACATTGGAGGTGACAAGCACCCCCCAAACCCTAACTTGATAATTACACAGTCTATGCACATAACAAAATATCACATCTACCCCCATAAATATGTATAATGTGTATTAATTTTAAAATGTCAAAAAAAAAAAAAAAAGACTAAGCATGATGGCTCACATCTGCAGTCTCAGCACTTTGGGAGGCCAAGATGGGAGGTTTACGAGAGCCCAGGAGTTCAAGACCAGCTTGGGCAACATAGTGAGGCACCCTATCTCTACAAAATCTTTATTTTTAATTTCAAAATAATTTGATATGTAATAGTTTAATCACTTTAATAGCACTGCTGAGAAAGTGACACCATTAAATTTCAGATATATATATATATATATAAAAAATGATTATATCTCAGTAGGAAGTATAGACCATAAAGTTTAATAACTTATTCTGAGATTATGATCAACTGGGTATCCTGGGTAGGAATTTTACAGAAATATAAAATAAACACAAATAAGCAAAAAACCAAAACAATTTTGGCTTGGAAAATAAATGGCAAACTTGGTTGTTTTGTTTTGTTTTGATATTTTGCCAGAATTTTTCAGATATATTATCTACTTTGCTTAATTAGTCCAACCTTATAGCTGCATGAAGTGAACATACTTTATGACTCTCTTTAATCTTTCTACCAGTATCTATTGTTAAAGCAAACTAAATATAGCCTGAGAAGGACTCCGTACTTCTATATTTGAGTCCTGGTAGATGAACTGTAATGTAGCTTAATAGTCAGACAAGATTGAAAACCTAATTTAGAAGTATGCACTTGTAATAATAGCTGTGGCCAATCCCAGCAGCCATACTTCAACCACTCATAGGCTGCTAAGTGTTCAAACTGTGTTCAAATAAGGCAAACGCCAATCTGTAACCAATCCAGCCATTGCTGTACCTCATTGCTAATTTTTGTACATCATTACCCTCTTTTTGTTCTATAAATCTTCTTCCACCACGTGGCTGCACTGGAGTTTGTGAATCTGCTGCAATTCTAGGGGCTGCCTGATTCATGAATCGCTCATTGTTCAAGCAAACTCCTTTAAATTTAATTTGGGTATATTTTTTCTTCTGTCACTATTTACCAACTAACTATAAAGTTTTAAGATTTTTCCTAAATATAAAACTAAATTATTTTTATGACTTACTGAAAGTTAAAACTACTAAAATTATGCAAAGTTTCACACACACACGAACGTGTGTCATGCCATGAAAATATTCAAAACATACAAAAGCATCTGAATAATTTTGAAACCTCTAAAACATAACATGTTACAGGGACCGAGGGAAAACTTCCCCTTAGCTTTCCAAAGGTTCACTTAAAGTCAACTGACAAAAGGCAGATTAATAGGAGGAAGGCATACAAATTTATTTATTTGATCATAGTTTTATATATGACACAGGAGCCTTCAGGATGAAGAACCAAAGATATAGAGGAAACTGTTCATGTTCATGCTTAGGTTCAGCAAAGTATGGACAGCCTTGTAGAAATATGACTGGACAAAAATGGCATGGTCTAATACAAACAGACTGAGCGAGGAAGCCCAGCAAGGCCTGTGTGTCTGGATTCTTCTTGGCCTCTACACAGCATTCCTCCCTTCTGGGTGTAGGACAGGATCCTCTAGAATGGGGGCTCTTACAATCTACAATCAAACAAAGTAGGTCAGATAATTTCTTTATGACCAGTTTTTACACAGAAAGGTGGAGGTAAAGTTAAAGTAATATGTTTAGGTTTTTATGGCTGACTTTGGGAAAAAGGGTTCTGGTTGCTACGACCCACCTTGGAGGAGGGATTCTAGTTTCTATGGCTAGCCTCAAAGGAGAATGAGGGGGCTAGAGACAGGAGGACCAGAGAAAGTCAGAGAAAAACTTTTGCTTCCAAGCTGCTCTGAGACCTTCATTTCGGTGTATTATATTCTGACCCCTAACAATGTAAATCACACATCACCAGGACTGTTTTTAGTCGCTATTGTTCATACGTCTGAGTAAATAGATGTATTCAGTATTCTCTGTCACCGGGTAGAGTAGCAAATAGGAGTTCGTTTAACAGTTTAAACTTTTTACTAGCTGTGTAACTATAGGCAAATCACATAACTTCTCTGAGCCTCAGTTTCCTTCTCTGAAAAATGAAGGAACTAAATTAGAGGATTGCATAAATTGCTTCCTACTCTCAGATTCTATGATTTTTAGGTCTGTGGGTCCACTTTACCCACATAGTAAAACCCCACTATGGTGAATTTCAGATCAATTTTATAATTTTTAGTCAAATAAAATGTTAGGAAGTCACATATTATTAGAATTAAGAACCTAGAAATAAAACAACTGAGAGAGAGAAATTAAGTGAAAAAAAACCCTGGTGCATGTAAAGTTCTTTCACTTTTTTTTATTTCAGTAGGTTTTTGGGGAACAGGTGGTGTTTGGTTACATGAATGAGTTATTTAGTGGTGATTTCTGTGATTTGGGTGCACCTGTCACCCGAGCAGTGTACACTATACCCAATGTACAGTGTAGTCTTTTATCCCTCACCACCTCCCACCCTTTCCCCCAAGTCCTCAAAGTCTATTGTATCATTCTTATGCTTTTGCATCCTCATAGCTTAGCTCCAACTTATAAGTGATAACATACAATGCTTGGTTTTCCATTCCTGAGTTACTTCACTTAGAATAATAATCTCCAATTCCATCCAGGTTGCTGCAAATGCTATTATTTCATTCCTCCTTATAGTTGAGCAGTATTCCATAGTATATATATATATATATAAATTTCTTTTTTCACTCATTGATTGATGGGCATTTGGGCTGGTTCCGTACTTTTGCAATTGAGAATTGTGCTGCTATAAACATAAGTGTGCAAGTATCTTTTTCATATAATGATTTATTTTCCTCTGGGTGGATACCCAGTAGTGGGATTGCCGAATCAAATACTTTTTTATAAAAAGGAACATCCATACATCAATGTAATAAAAGCCATCTGTGACAAACCCACAGCCAACATAATACAGAATGGAGAAAAGTTGAAAGTATTCCCCCAATAACTGGAACAAGACAGGAATGCCCACTCTCGTTTTTTCTATTCAACATAGTACTGGAAGTCCTAACCAGAGCAATCAGACAGGAGAAAGAAATAAAGGCATCCAAATCAGTAAAGAGGAAGTCAAATTGTCACTGTTTGCTGGTTTGCTGATGATATGATTGTACACCTAGAAAACCCTAAAGACTCCTCCAAAAAGCTCCTAGAACTGATAAATGAATTCAGCAAACTTTCAGGATACAAAATTAATGTACATAAATCAGTAGCTCTGCTACACTTCAGCAGTGACCAAGCTGAGAATCAAATCAAGAATTCAACCCCTTTAACAATAGTTTCAAAAATAAAATAAAATAAAATAAAAGACTTAGAAATATACCTAACCAAGGAGGTGAAAGACCTCTCTACAATGAAAACTACAAAACACTGCTGAAAGAAATCATAGATGACACAAAGGAGTGGAAACACATCTCATGCTCATAAATGAGTAGAATCAATAGTGTGAAGATGACCATACTGCCAAAAGCAATCTACAAATTTAATGCAATTCCCATCAAAATACCACCATCATTTGTCATAGAACTAAAAAAAAAATTCCTAAAATTAATATGGAACCAAAAAAGGATCCCGCATAGCCAAAGCAAGGCTAAGCAAAAAGAACAAATCTGGAGGCATCACATTACCTGATTTCAAACTATACTATAAGGCCGTAGTCATCAAAACAGCATGGTACTGTTATAAAAATAGGCACATAGACCTATGGAACAGAATAGAGAGACCAGAAAGAAACCCAAATGCTTACAGCCAATTGACAAAGCAAACAAAAACATAAGACACCCTATTCAACAAATGGTATTGGGATAATTGGAAGCCACTTGTAGGAAAATGAAACTAGATCCTCACCTCTCAACTTATACAAAAATCAACTCAAGATGGATGAAGGACTTAAATCTAAGACCTGAAACTATAAAAATTCTAGAAGATAACATCAGAAAAACTCTTCTAGGCATTGGCTTAGGCAACGGTTTCATGACCAAGAACCCAAAAGCAAATGCAATAAAAACAGAGATAAATAGGTGGGACTTAATTAAACTAAAGAGTTTTGCACAGCAAAAGGAACAGTGAGCAGAGTAAATAGACAATCCACAGGGTGGGAGAAAATCTTCACAATCTATACATCTGGCAAAGGACGAATATCCAGAATCTACAATGAACACAAACAAATGAGCAAGAAAAAAAATCCCATCAAAAAGTGGGTTAAGAGTATGAATAGACAATTCTCAAAAGAAGATTATACAAATGGCCAACAAACATATGAAAAGATGCTCAACAGCACTAATGATCAGGGAAATGCAAATCAAAATCACAATACGATACCACCTTACCCCTGCAAGAATAGCCACAGTCAAAAAAACAAAAAATAATAGATGTTAGTGGTGATGTGGTGAATAGGGAGCACTTCTACACACTGCTGTTGGGAATGTAAACTAGTACAACCACTATGGAAAACAGTGTGTAGACTCCTCAAAGAACTAACAGTAGAACTACCATTTGATCCAGCAATCCCACTCCTGGCTATCTATGCGAGGAAAAGAACTCTTCATATGAAAAAGATACTTGCACATGCATGTTTATAGCAGCATAATTTGCAATTGAAAAAATGTGGAACCAACCTAAATGTTCACCAATCAACAAGTGGAAAACGAAACGGTGGTGTGTGTGTATGTATATATATATATACACACATACACACACACATACACACACACAATGGAATACCACTCTGCCATAAAAAGGAATGAATTAATGGCATTTACAGCAACCTGGCTGGGATTGAAGACTACTATTCTAAGTGAAGTAACTCAGGAATGGAAAACCAAACATCGAATGCTCTCACTCATAAACGGGAGCTAAGCGATGAGGATGCAAACACATAAGAATGACAAAATGGACTTTGGGGACACAGAGGGAAATGATGGGAGGGGGTGAGAAATAAAGACTACAAATTGTGTTCCGTGTATACTGCTTGGGGATGGGTGTGCCAAAATCTCACAAATCACAACTAAAGAACTTACTCTTGTAACCAAATACCACCTGTTCCCCCAAAACCTATGGAAATAAAAAATTTAAAAACAGTAGTATTCATAATAATTTTACCCTTAAAAATAAAATAAATGAAAAAGAAACATCAATTTCCTTCTCTCGACCTATTCTTCCACATGCTCCTAGATGCTGCCCGGGTGATCCGGTTGTGGAGGTTGCAAATTCAAGTGTATTCTCCAGAAGGAGTTGTTGACATATATGGAGCAAGAAAACAAACGAACAAAACAAAACAGAAGCTAATTGTTGTCCTTGGCAAAAGAATTATAGAACTACATACAGGTGTGATCTCAGAGCTGCAATGCAAACAGCACAGAAACAAGCTATTTGACAATGTCTAGCAAAGACCAAGAGGAGAATTTCTATAAGAAGACTCAGAGTATAGAGCCAGGAGAAGGCTGTGGGCCAAGAAGAAAACCATTACAAAGAAGAGTTTGCTGTAACAAAGTTATTTCTCCACAGAGAAATAACTAATGGCCCACAGCAGGGGCAGAGAAGTAACTTTATTATAGCAAACTCTTCTTTTTTAATAGTTCTCTTATACTTGCACATTTAACCATGAATGTCCCCTTACCTGACTGAGGCTTACCTGGCCTGTCCACCTGCAGTAGTCACCCCCACCACCCACTGACTCTGTGTGGAAAAGGCCAACGCATTTTCGTAGAGAAGAACAGATGGGTGCATATGGCCGTAGGCAGTTCTGTCTTCCCAGAAGAACCAGCTTGTTCTGGCAGAAGGGTTTGGAAAATGAACTGAAGGAATCACTCTGTTCAGACAAAGCAAAAACATCACCATTTCTCCTTTTGTATGCATAATTGGAAGCTACATGTATTAATCCTGTTGATTAGAAAAAGCTGGTAAACAGAGTGTGTTGTTTTCTGGGACCAGCTGAGAATAATTTCATTCGATCTCATATTTAGTAAACTGGGTTGTAGGGGATTGAGGTGGGAGGAGGTAATCTTGTTTCACTAAAGAATCTTTTAAGTGAAGCAAATTTGGTCAGAGATGCTATCAAAACCCTTTCAAAAACAAAATATCCCCTGCCCACTAGCCCGGTTTGACCCATGAGAAAGACAATGGTTTAGAGACAAAACAAAAGCAAATGTATGCAATTACCTATTATTTTTATCAAATCTAAGCTGCTTAGACCACCATAGTTTGCTTTTTTCCTCTCCATATCAGGTACATATTGTGGGAAATCTGGGTGGTTTCCCAAAAGGCATAGTAGGAAGTATGCAGTCGTTCAGGAAAAATCACATTCTCTAGTGATCTCCAAATAAGAAAGTGTCCTTCCTAACTCCTTTATTTATTTGCTTTTCCAGTTCATTGCTCAGCACTTCATCACTGACCTCAGGGATGAGGTTGGCTTGTTTGCAAATGGGCAGATGTCCCTCATTGGACCTGGTATGCCTGTGACAAGAAAGGCTAGAGAATATGAGACCAAAAGAACATAGGGGATCAATCTTGAGTGCAGCTCCTCAGAATCTGCTTAAGGCAAGCTAATGGACAGGCAGAAGTCCAAGTTGCCCAAACACTTTGAGTTCTGCTGTATCCTAGTACGGTGGGTCTGGGAGGGCAGCTGATGTCATAACACCCAAATGTGAAGCAGAAAGCAAGTGTATATAATGTGGGACGTAGTTCTTTCATGGTCTGGCTTGCCTCAATGGTAAAGCTATAGTACATGTACCTATGAATATTAGATATTCATATATGTTAATATTATTGCTTTAGGCCAGGTTTTAAATATTAAATAGTCAAATGTATTCATTTTGTTCTTCTAAATGGAGTTTTTGAAAATGATTGAGTAGTAGGATCTTCAGGGTTAAAATTTTGGGTAAGAAACCTGGTGTGGCTAGTCTATGGGTCTAACTAGTGGCAGATCAATAGGTTTTCAAATCCACTGAAACTAATGATTATTTTCTAAGAGTGTTGAAGAGCTAAACTAGGACTCCTGGTTACCAGGCATCTGCATGAAGGGAGCAATAAAGCATTGTCATTGTAAGGTCAGGTCTCAAGCTACCAGCTAAGCATCACAATCTTGGCATAGCATATTACTTAAACAGAAAAGACAGAGTCCTAATAATACTATATTTTTATGTTTCTCTAAAGTAGATTAAACAATACTACACTTTTTATTTTTCTCTAAAGTAGATTAAAATGTCTCTGTTACATTATTTCTTTCTGATTGTGTGCGTGTGTGTGTGTGTGTGTGTGCACGAGAGAGAGAAAGAGAGAGAGAGAAATGGAGCAAATTGAGCCCAGCAAAAACAAGTGTCTTGTTCAGCAAGGTAACAGATTGAATTAAATATACTGGAGTTTCCTCATTCTAAAATTTCTCTACAAGATGCCTAAGCAACTAGACAAATCAGTTAAAGTCCGTGATTGATATCAAAGAGGGCAAACCACAAACAGATTGAATTTTCACTTTCCACCAGACACATGCTTCTGCTTAAAAAAGCTACCAGTAAATCTTATCAATTATCTCATGTGAAAAATGGTACTCATGTTGCAATTTCAAAATTTCTTCTAAAGATAAGCTATTCAGCAACAAGATCTGCAAATTATCTGATGTTAAAAGACCGGAAAAATTGTATTTTCTTCCATCTGATACAAACAGAAATCACTCAAACTCAAGAAAAGACAGGTCTGTGATGTAATCAGATTATTTTAATTGTGTAAGCCAAATGTTTTTCTGTTGCATTATAGAAGCAAAACAGCAGGACTGTCGCTTTTCATGCTCATAGGTCAATATCAGCTCCTTAGGGATGCTGATGTGAACATGTAATAACTTCCAAATCCGAAAAGTTGTTCAATCTTCTACTGGAGAAGAAAAAGGAATGACATTTTGAACATATCTTCTCTACCATACCAGGTCAGCCCTCAGATATATTTTGAATTTTATTTAAAATTGTTTTCCACAAAAGCTTTATATGGAGCATTCTATATATGATAGATTCATACAATTTTAAAAAGTCAAAGTAATAGCCTGCTAATGAGCTTTAAAGCTTCAAACAGACAAAGGTATTTCCTATTCAATGCAGGAAAACTTTGGTTGACATTGTACTTGCTCTCATGACATGTTGTAACAGATATTCCACTGAATTCATTTTGTCAACATCCAATTTACCTCTACTTTGGTAAACATGAGCTTTCTCAGTTATGCTGCCAGACCAAAAGGTCCAATTTTCAAAAAGATTTCACAGTATTTAAGCAGATGTTTAAACAATTGTTTCTGTGTAAACAAGTAAAAAGTGAGCAGACCCTAGAGAGAGGTATCCCACATGAAATTAATATCCTTTGTGTGACACTGCCTACCCTATGCTGAGCTGTCGGTTATGCATGTTAGCTGGTGTGCCCAGGGGCCTGGAAGGAGCTCAAGGGTGAGACATGGCTTGGCCACAAACAAAAATTTTCCCAATAACTGTTTACAGCAGCGATGAAGCTGGCTTCGGAGCAGACTCTATGTGGTTTGTCTCATGTTTATGAGCAGATCTTAGTAAACAGGAACCAAAAGGTTTGAGCATGGGTTGTGCAGACTGTATACTACTGTCAGGCTTCGAGTGGAACACAGGAAGGAACTCTGGGTTCCCATGGAGTCGATCAGAGAGATGCTTGCTTGTTCCTGAGAAGGCTGATGCAATGGTTCTATAAGCTTCAAGTCACCACGCACCTAGGAACAGCCCAAAGGGACCCTTGGAAAAGATGATGTTGCTTTTACCTGGTCTCATGTGACAACATGTAAGTGGGAAATCAGAATTGAAATTGTTTCCTACACAGGAACTAGCCAACATAGGTGGTGTTATCTGCTTCGGGTGTGTTCTGTGTGAATCCATGCCCACGTCCCAGGCCCCAGGAGTCTGTGTGGAGCCGAGTGATGGGCTGATGGCACCTCTTACATGAGGCTTTTTGGGAGATACTGAGAAAGCACTGGACTAAGAATTGAGGCTCCAAGCTCAGATTAGTCATCATCTGTGTGTCAGAGCTGGTGTCTCCTCTTAAGTTTCACTTTCCAGAGTTTCACCTCAGTCCCCTCTTCACAATCCCTTCGTCTCTGCCCTGGGTCCGCCCCTCATGGCCCTCCCCAGGGTCTTTTAAAGTCTCCTAAATAGTTTTCCTGTCTCCAGTCACTCATCTTTTTAATCCATCCTTCAAGAATTATCTTTTCAAGGTTACATTTGTTTTTTGAATATAAAAGAAATGTGTGTCTATAATGAAAATAATGATGCTAAATATACAAAAGCAAAAAAGCCGAAATCACTCATACTCTCACTTTTTTTTTTGTATATGAAATGAAAAAGGAAACTCCTCCTTTCCTTCTCTCCTGACACTTCAACCCCCATTCCTGTAGCCACCATCAAGAGATTGTTTTATATTCTTCCAGACTTTATTCTGTGTTTATAGGAACACATATTTTTGTTGTTATTCTTTTGCAAAATGAAAATAGAATCAGGCTATGAATATGGTTTTGCAATGTGCTTTTTCTTTTACTTACAATGAATAGTTTTCCAAGTCAGTACATATGAATCTGTTCTTTCTTCTTAACTGCTACCTGAATTTCCTTTGATGAATATTCTGTAATTGATTCAAACATTTTCCCAAAGATTGAGAGTTTTTCTCCAATTTTTGACTAGTTAACAATACTGCAATTAGCATCTTGTGACATATTTTTTATACAATTAAGCTAACATTTCTGTCGGGTAGAACTCTAGAAGTAGGATTCCTTGTGAAACTGCTGGGTCAAAGGTCATGCATATTTTTAATTTTGATAAATGATGCCAATTTACAGATATAGCTTTTAGTATGTAAAAGCTATACCTGTATTTACTCTCATCAATACAATATGACAGTGTCCATTTTTCCTCACCAAGTGTGAATGTTATTAATCAATTGAAATGTTGCTAGTCAGGTGGGTAATACAGTATCTTATTACTGTTTAATTCTCCCTTTATAACTGAATCCTTTTTTTTTTTTTTTTTTTCAGAGCACTGCTCTGTCGCCCAGGCTAGAGTGTAGTGGTGCAATCTTGGCTAACTGCAACCTTCACCTCCCAGGTTCAAGCAATTCTCCTGCCTCAGTCTCCCGAGTAGCCAAGATTACAGGCATGCACCACCACCCCCGCTAATTTTTTTTTTTCTATTTTTAGTAGAGACGGGGTTTCACCATGTTTGCCAGGCTCAAATCAAACTTCTGACCTCAAGTGATCCACCTGCCTTGGCCTCCCAAAGTGCTGGGATTACAGGTGTAAGCCACTGCACTCATCTGGTGAATCCTTTTTCAGGTTTATTGGACATTTATATCTGCTCTTCCATAAATTTCTTGTTTATATTCTTTGTCAGTTTTTTTATGTGGCTAATTGTCTTTTTTATTCTTCTTAGTAGATTATTAGTAAAATATTCTAGATATTAATCTTTGCTTTAAATATGTTGCATATATTTTCTCCCAATCTCTCACTTATATTTTAACTTTATATTATCTTTTCAAGTAAAAGATATCTTTTCAAATAAAAGATAATATAAAGTTATAATATATTAATAGTTTCTTCTATGATTTCTAGGTTTTCTATCATTCTGAGAAAGTCCTTTGCCATCCCAAATTATTAAAATGTGTTTCATTCCTTTTCTTCTAGCACTTTTGTAGTTTGGGTTTTTTTTTTCTTTTAATGTCCAGGTCTTAAATCAATGTGGAGTGTGTGTTTGTGAAAGATGCAGCACAGAGATCTAATTAGATAGTCAATTATCTTAACATCATTTAGAATAATCCTTTTGTCTATTACTTCTTAAATTCCCCAATTATCATACACTAAATACCCTAATTTGTTAATGGATGTTTTTAATACAGACATAGTGTGTGTGTGTGTGCATATGTATATGTGTGTGTGTGAGTGTATGTGTGTATTTGTTACATACATGTTTTAATATCTGGCAGGCAAGTTTTCTATACCACAGATTTCATCCTAAAGGCAGCAATTATGTCTATGATCTATAGAACATAAAATGACCAATGAGATTTTGTTCAAAAAACTGATTCACTTATTTAAAATGATGTTATTTATTTTTAAGCACATACAGAAAATGGGTTTTAATTAGTTCTTTTAAAATATTGCAAAAAGTGTATTGTAAATTAATGTGTAAAATAGTTGTAGAAAAGTTTTTTTTTAACATTATCTCACATTCTAGTTGAAAAAGAAACGCTTTCTGTGAAAGCAGATGATTTTCTGTCATTTCTTTAAGCTGAGAGTAAGTTATTGCTACCACATTTTACAGTTCATGTCATGACATAGCTCCAATTAGGAAACAATTTACTCTGTCCAGTGAGACAGAATAAATGGCTTGCAGTAGCAGTCCATTTTGCAGTTGGCAGCACTCTAATCCAACAGGAATATAATTTTTTCACAGATGGGCTGTTCCCGAGAGATCTAATGTCTGGAATCTTCTTCCCTCCCAAAATCTGCATTTAAAAAATTCTTTGTTCCAACCCAGAAGAAACAGTTTTACCCCAAACCTTATTCTGAATAACACCAAAAGCATAGAAAAGAAACTTTTTAAAAAAAGATTCCTGAGTAACCCAGACAGAGTTAGCATGAAGGATATCACGAGCAAGGAGCATAGGTGCTAATAAACTGCCACCCCACCTTCACCTTCAGCCAGGTATTCGTTCCACTGTCGCTGCAGCCACCGACATTATGGAAGGAAAGGAAGCATGGGGACAGGGTGTCAAAGGGACACAAAAACATGACCCCACTCCAGGACCCTGCTCTTCCCAATCCTCCAGTCCTCTACCATTTTTATGCAGTGTAAATATCTTCACAAAGGGAATGGATGGAAATGCATACACACCACTGAATTACTAGTGTTCTTCACATTGTGAAGCTAAGTGATAAAATGTTCCCCAAATTAGCTTGACATGAAGATGTGGATTTTGTCATCCACTAGGTTGTCTTTGTAGCTGCTGAAGAATGTTCAGACACAGGTCATATGTAGCTGAATACAGTTTGAGAAAAGGCCCGCCACACGGTTCTTAATGAAGGTAATGTCAATTGAAATCAGTGGGCACCCCCCATGTCCATAAGAAGGCACAGATTAAGTGCCCCCAAGGGAATCTTTGCATCTGTCTATACACCTGAGCATCTGCTCCTTCAAATTGATGGAGACAATTAAGCCAGGCATAATTTGCATTGTGGCCAAGAGCTAAGATCATGCCAATATTAATCAAACTACTTTCTTGTCCTTTAAAGATTATATTGCCTACCATCCTCTATGTCTATGTATAATGTCTTAATCCCTCCATATTAGAGGGCAAGGACCATGCTTCACTCATTTTTATATGCTTTAAAGCATAGAGCATACAGTTCCTTGCAAGTAGGTACTCAGTAAATACAGTAGGCGAATTATATGAAGCATCAAATATTTTCTAGAATAGCATCGTTTAGATGGACATCTAGTCCCATATTACTATATAAAAACTCAGCACTCATTTGAAAATGCAATTTTAATTTTAAAGATAAAGGTTTAAAGATATAGTCGTTAGAAATTTTAAAGCTACTGTACAGAAAAAAATGTGTAGCTATAAATTGTAAAACAGTTAAATCTCACATTCTTTTGGATAAATAATAATTGTTATATTACATGCCAAAAGAAGGCAATGCACACCTAACTTCCTAAACATTTACCTTGCTTGTTCCTCTACATATTAAGAATTAAATAAGTAGTTGCTAAACTAAATGTGTTCTTATGCATATTTCCTTATACAACCTTCAGGATTGAGCAGGAAGCAACACTTCAAACACCGCAAAGAGAGGTGACAAACCCTGGATCAATTACTCTGATAAGGATACTCAGGCAGCCCTTCTAAGAACTAGAGCCATGTCAATTTTGTGGTTCTGAGCTGTCCTTTTGCTCTTAGAGGGTTCTAGGGAGAATTCACATGAAAAGTGTTGACAAGGTATAGGAAGACTATAAGGTCTAACAAAGAGTGCTGGGGTTAGAAGCATAACATTCATCCTGAAGGTAAAACTATAGTACAGAAAAGGAAATCACGCACAGAATGCTGTCATAAGGCCTGGGCAAACATGATGTGGGAGAAGTGGGAAGATGCTTAGGGACACTCAATGTGAACTTATTCCAGACCATCACTCGCTACAGCTGAGCCACTGACAGACTGTTGCCTTGGGTGGCATGAGTTTGGAGTTGGGCAGGAGAGGAGCCTGCTGCAGGGAAGAGCCTCTGTGTCTGCAGCTGAGAGGGGCCAAGTGAGGTGGAAACTAACCAATGACATTCATTAATGGGCCTCTCCCACAATCTCACTCATATGCAGTGACCATCTATCAGAATAATTGAGTATTTTATGGACACAGCTCAAGTATACTACTTTATAAAAATACTTATTTTGTCTTTTGCAGATGGTAGGATTTGTGAAGGACAAACAAGGAGAGTAGGTGGAATAGGAAAAGCATTTTAAAACATTTGTAAAACAGACTTGGGGGTTTCATTGCTACCATGATACAATGTACAACAAATTTATAAACCAGTGTATGAAATGGCCATTAGTATAACATTTTCCTTGGGGACTATGCTATGAAATTGCCTTCCCGAGAGCTAATTTATTTAAACACATATAAACCACTTTCTGTACTTCATCCAATAAATCTTAACAGATAAAACAAAGAAGACTCCATTCTATGCCAAATTTCTGTATATTAGGGATCCTAACTGAATACCATAGATTGGGATCTGGAAGAAAGACCTTGGAATTGACAGTCAAAAATTAGTATCATGGTCTATAACGCCCTAGGCCAAGGCCAATAACCTGAATTACGGCATCCATCAAAGTGAAGAGAGTAGTAAACAGTGTGGAAAATAGCCGGAGTGGCAAAGCCAGATTCAAAGTTCTAGATCAAAATCCCAGAACAACATAGGAAAGCCAATGTGATGTGAAGAGGGTCTTTTGGCTCTCATTCATTACAGAGGATTCTAAGTACCTCTTAAAATGGGGTTCATGGGTGAGTGAGAACTGAGAGGCAGGTATAGCACAACAGATTATTAGCTCCTTATCACACACAGCCTAGCTTTTCAGCCCAAGAAAGCTTACATAGTGAGATGGTTCGGCTCTGTGTCCCCTCCAAATCTCATGTTGAAATGTGATTGCCAGTGTTGGAGGTAGGGACTAGTGGGAGGTGTTTGGATCATGTGGACAGATCAATCATGAATGTCTTGGTGCCCTTCTCACAGTAATGGGTGCGCTCGCACTCTAAGTTCATGAAAGGTCTGGTTGTTAAAAAGTGTCTGGGACCTTCCTTCTCTCTCTCTTGCTCTGCTTCCTGTTCACCTTTCACAATGAGGAAAAGCTTCCTGAGTCCTGACTAGAAGCAGATGCTGGCACCATGCTTCTTGTGCAGCCTGCAGAACCATGAGCCAAATAAACCTCTTTTCTTTGTTTCAAGAATTATCAAGTCTCAGATATTCCATTATAGCAACATGAAACAGACTAAAACACACAGTTGAATCTGAAACTTAAAAAAAAAAAAAAAAAAATCATTCCAAAGCATTTTAGGAATGCATATTAGAAACACTTTCTATCAGATCTCATCTCTACTTACCATTTGATATAGTTTGGATATTTGTCCCTTCCAGATCTCATGTTAAAATTTCATCCCCAGTATTGGAGATGGGACCTAGTAGGAGGTGTTTGGGTCATGGGGGTGGATCCTCCATGAATGGCTTGGTGTCATTCTCCCAGGATTGAGTGCATTCTTACCCTATTAGTTCATGGGAACACTGGTTGATTAAAAGCCTGGAACCCCCTCACCCGAGTTTATTCCTCTCTAACCATGTGATGCCGACTCCCCTTTGCCTTTTGCCATGAGTGGAAGCTTCCTGAGGCCCTCACCAGTGAAGCAAATGTTGGTGCCATGTACAGTGGGCCGAACTATGAGCCAAGTATCAATTAACCTCTTTTCTTTATAAGTTACTCAGCCTCAGGTATTCCTTTGTAGCAATGCAAAGTGAACTAAGACACCATTCTGGTGTTATCTACCACCACTCTACAACTTGAACCCACTAAACATGTTTATGCATGTCTCCCAAATATGCCTTGTGCCTTCCTATCTATATACCTTTTGTTAGCTATTCCCCCATCAAATAATGCCCTCTATCACACCATTTACTCAAGTATTTCCCATCCAATAAATTGTTCAAATTCCACATTTCCCATGAAGTCTTTTTTATTCATTCTGACTTGAAATGATTTCTCACTCCTCTGAACTCTGAGGTCACTCATTTGACCTTCACATATATTATCTTGCATTATTAATTTTATTTTCCTGTTCCTATAATTAACTGTATTCCTAGCACTTTGAGAATGCAGTGATTGTATCTTATCACCTCTGGATATCTGTTGTACATTAAAGTACTCAGTAAAGATTTAGTAGACTGAACTTAAGGTCAGAGGCCCTGTCTTGGAGTATCTATCTATCTCTGTATCTCCCCAGCTCCGGCAGTTGCTAAATAAAGCTAAGCAACTAAAAATTGTATCCAGTACTGGCTCAGATTGGTTGAAATACAAACACATGTTTTCCTTTTTTTTTTTTTTTTTGCCAGTATATATATTCTTTTCTAAAGCAACATTATATTGCTAGAATTTGAAAATGTTCTGCCAAATGGAATTAGAACAAAACTACAAACTACAGGAAAAAGTATAAGCCACATTGTAGTCATATTATTTCTCTGTTTCTCAAATCATGCACAATCATTATAGGCAAATTTGAAAATAGAGAAACATGCAAAATACATATTTTTAAAAAATCATTTACAACAGCTACCCAAATAATGTCATTTAGCTATAACATTGATGAGAAAGGGAATCAGACGTGGGGACCACTGTTTGTGTGGAGTTTGCATGTTCTCCTCATGCCTGTGTGGGTTTCCTCCAGGTCCGCTGATTTCCTCCCACATCCCAAAGATGTGCACATTAGGTGTGTCTTAACTGTCCTCATATGAGTGAGTGTGTGTGTGTGTGTGTTTATGTGTCAGTGCACCCTGTAATGGGATGGTATCCTGTCTAGCATAGGTTCTTGCCCTGCACCCTGAGCTGCCAACACAGGCTTCAGTCACCATCAATTCTGAACTGGAATAAGCAGGTTGAGAAATGAATGAATGGATACAAATTGTTGTAAGATA
Source organism: Papio anubis (assembly GCF_008728515.1). Lineage (NCBI taxonomy): Eukaryota > Metazoa > Chordata > Mammalia > Primates > Cercopithecidae > Papio > Papio anubis. The sequence continues at coordinate 55,842,235 of NC_044990.1, read as the reverse complement.
AAAATCAGTCAAGTTTATGATAACCATACAAATGCAGGGCAATAAATGAGGCAGTAGGAAAGCATTCATCAAACCACCATATTTGTGATTGTTTTTGAACCTCATGGTGGGAAGAGGTGCTCCTTACAAGTTTTGCTTTGGAAGCATTTATTCCTTAATTTAAACCACCACCACGACAATAGTCATCACTCACTCATTCACCAAAAACTGGGTAAATCATTATCATATATTTATTAATTTTTCTTAAGTATGTATGTAGCTCACATTTATTTCAGTACTTAATAGTAGAAGTGTTTTGGGTCTTTATTTAGAAGTTTGGTGATGCTTCCAAGTAACAATTTCTGTCTTGAGAATTTAAACTGAAAAACAGCAATAAGTTCTGAAACCAAAAGGTTATGAATTGAAGAAACTATACTGTGCTACAGGCATGTGCATGATGCCTACAAGCACCAGGCATCATGCACATGCCAGTTGAAAGTGGAACAGAAAGAAGCTGGGAGTCATAGTCACAGTGTGACTGAGTCACATTAAATGGGAGTATTAGAGGGAAGGCTCCAAATTCTGATCCTCTGGAGCCTCCTTAAATCCAGAACTCCCTCGAGCTCCAGACTTCATGACGTCAGCTGTATAATGGCTTCAACTCCTGGATTCCCAAGAGATTTCTCTTACAATTTCTCATATAGCCCATCAATGAGACTGCATTACTCAAGCAAGCTTGAATATTTTAAGAACAAAACTAAGGACTGTCCCAGACTTTTTCCACATACCTATGGGGAAAAAAATATATATATATATATATATTTTTAAAATACTTATATATATATTTTTAAATACATATATATATGTATTTCAAAGCATAGTACATATGCTGCTTAGAAGCCTGCTTTTGGACACAGTGATATGCTATAGACATTAAATATTAATGTGCATCTCCAATGCAAATGGCTTAATGACATTTTGTTATAGCATAATCTGTTTATCCTACACTCCTGACATTTAAATCGTTTCCAGTTCTACCTTACTATAAACTATTCTTTATTTGACACTCTTGGCATGTATTGTATTTTCCAGTTGTTTCCTCAGGATAAGAATACACTCTTCATACAATATTATTAACATATTTATCAAAATTCTATCCTTTAAGTTATAAGCTGACAAATATTAATTAAAATAAATAGAGTTTGGAAACAAAAATGTGATTGCAATTACATTCTCTAAGCACTATTCTAAGGCATACAGAACAGGGATTCATAAGGTCGAAATTCAGGGATGAGCATCAGAGATTTCATGGATCCCCTAAAATTATATGCAAACATTTATGTTCATGTACATATTGGCATCTTTCCTTAAGCAGGTCTATAGCTTTAAACAAATTCTCAAAGAGTCCATATCTATATGAGGTTAAAATATCTCTGATATGGAGACTCAATAAACTTCACATATAGACATATAAAATATATATATATATATAATGATTATATGAACCATAATTATAATAACAAAATGCATTGGATCTACTTAGCATTATGCCTGACATATATTTAACATGAAATAAATTTTAATTAATATAATTAATAATAATCATATATACCAGATTTTCCATTGCGTTCTACAGTCTTTTAGATGACAGATGATATCTATCATTAAAAATGCATCCACAGAAATGATGGATATAAATGGATGTGAAAGATATCCACTGAAATGATTTCCATATGTCCACAAATTAAACATAACCTTGCTAATCTATGTCCAGACTCCTAGCATGCAGCTGTAGCATTTTTATTAATTGTGGACAGACAGCAATTTATTTTCTGCTTGATAAGGTAGGTGATAGTAGTATAACGAACCAAATTATGTGAATAATTCTCATTTTCCCATCTACTTTAGGATTGTCAAATAAAGTTGTCAGTCTATTATTTTATCTTGAACAACTCACTGCAGCTATACTTGACTTAGTCTTTACTGGTTTTGTTATGGCCTTTTACTCTTTCTTGAGAGAGAAGATATTCTGTCAACATGAAATAATCACCTACAAAAAGTTATTTTTCATACAGTCTGAGTTTAAATCACCTTAAAAAAATTCATCAATGCACTTATATAGATCCAGGCACTATTTTTAATGATGATACTGATAGTGACTTTTCCTGAAATTGAGTTACAGCTTCTTAGGTGATGAATGTATTATTCGATTACTTTCATTTGAAATCTTATTGTATATTTTTAGTGATGTGTGGCCCACAATGTCATTCTAAATTATTGTTATAGTGTAAATGTACAACCAGTTCTCACAGAATTCCTTTCTTGGAGCCATTAGAACAACCTCATTTACCTAAGTCAAGGGTTCCCCACTAAGAAATGCTGTGAGTGTTTGATAATTAATGTCTATATACTGATCACGGTAGGGACACATAATAATCACATTTGCTTCCCAAAATATAAAGAACTCAAGACTAACCTCAGCTTCCCCTTCTGTAAAATGGAATTAGTACCCACTTTATAGTTTTGTTTAAGGATTAAACAAGATACATGTGTGAAATCATTTGGTTAGCCTCATATCTGGCACATAATAGGTATTCATAAGTATTTGTTGTATTTGAATCTGAATTAGCCACCATTAGGAAACCTAGCACTGTTTTTGGTTGGAAGCTTGAAGCCCATGAAACATCCCAAGGATTTGTGACAGACTTTACAGAGGTAGCTCTATATAATCCTCAAAAAATCTGGAAAAAGTATATCAAATTATCAGAAAATGTCAAATGTTTTCTACTCACACTCACTCATACTACTGAAGACAATCAATAGAAAGAGAACGCCCAAAATTATCTATCTTATGTTATTTCTGACATAATCTAAGTTGGACACAGTAGATCATATTTATTTATGTTAACCAGATTGTGTTGAGGAATAAATAGGTTATAAAATATTATATCAGCCTTAAATAAGAGAAAGGATTTTTAAATGAGGTAGTAGAGCAACAAGAACATTGCTACAGAAGGGACTTGGTTTTGAAGCATGAGGCCAGTGGAGCTCCATTAACCAAACAGGAGGAGTAATTGAAAGGCAATAAATAGTCTTAACTCATCAATTCCTACTTATTTTATTAAATTATAGTATTATCTATTCTCTTTAGATTATTTATGTCTATTATATGTATATGGCAGAAATGCTATATAATGGTGTACCACTGTGACTCTCTCCCTGACTCCAAGTTCAGTAATGTTTTATTGGTGGCTTGGAATCAGCTATGATGAAGCATTTACACTATAGAAATCAGCCAATGCTGCAAATCAGAGCTTTTTTTTTTCTTTTCTGTTTTACAGAGAACCAGTTATTAAACATTTGTCAGCATACCACTGAGTATTAGTCTTCTATTTGCTTTCAGAAAGACATAAATTCTGACCAGCTGGCTTTGGAAAGGAGATAGGTCTTTTTAACCTTGTTCAGAGACAGTTCCCCATGAGTCTCTCCTGTTTCCACACCTCTCACAAAATAAGGCTCTTAACAGCATTTATATTGAACTATGTTTTCAATGATCTTTGTAAAGTTATACAAAACTTGAAAGTTATAATGTCTGTATCCAGAGCAAAAGCAGGCATGCATGTTATCTGTTATAAAAGATTCGAGTTCCCAGTCATGTGCAGTGGCTCACACCTATAATCCCAGCACTTTGGGAGGCCGAGGCAGGCAGATCACTTGAGGTCAGGAGTTCAAGTTCAACTTGGTCAACGTGGTGAAACCCCATCTCTACTAAAAGAAATAAAAGTGCAAACATTAGCCGGGCGTGGTGGCAGGTACCTGCAATCCCAGCTACTTGGGAAGCTGAGGCAAGAGAATCACTTGAATCCAGGAGGCAGAGGTTGCAGTGAGCCGAGATCGTACCACTGCACTCCAGCCTGAGTTCCCTAAGCTCAGCATTCCTCTCCTATAACTCAACCCACTGCCTGTGAAGGAATCTACCTGGGCCCATCTGTCACCTCTGTGGAATTAGGGGCAAAGGGAACAAACCCAAGTCTGCTGATGCTCACACAGCTTGCTGTGCTGTGAGGATTTGTGTCACCCTATGCCCCAGAATTCCAGAGTCTTCTGCCAGCCTCCATCAAACTGTGGCAGGCTCACTTGTTAGCTTGCAATTAGGGTGAAATCTTAGACACATCATAATTCTTAATAATCCTTTCCTGAGAAGAACAGTAGTCTCATAGTTTGGTATAACCTACAATAAGGCAAGGAGGGGCTAAAAGGGTGTTGTTGCTGTTGTTGTTTCTATTTCAGCATGTTAATTTTCCTAAGTGTAGTTTCTGGGAAAATCAACATGTTGAAATGTAAACCACAAACAAACAACAAGTTGCTAAATCCTAAATACTTCCCTAGGCCCATTTCTACCTGCCAGAATCTTCACATGCTCTCTATTCCAGACTGGGCCTCTTCTGCCTCTCTTCCACAGTATAAGCAAAAAAGTGTATTGTCAAGAGAAGATGGGGGAAAATGTAATAGCTTAGAAGGAAAGATAATATCTTTCATTTTCAACAATGAAAATTAAGTTTAAGCTACCAGTGAAAAGTTTAAAAATCAAAAGACTGTTAGAAAAATCATGAAAATAAAAAATAAACCTGTTTTGAGGAAATGATCGTTGATATCAGAGTAATCGATGAAGTCCCCGGGGAAAATAGTGCCCAAAGTTTCTAAGAAGGCATTGCTTTAATACATTTATTATTATTATTTTCATAAGATACTATATCCGTTTGAGAAGTATTCATGTTCTAACAACACAAAATCTTATCTTTTAGAGGGTCATGATACCTCGAGGTTGTGTCCTCCTTAGCCAACCCTGAGGCTCTGTGCAGCTATCTTCCCCTTTAGTTACTCTGGCAGACTGTAGGCACTAAAGACTACTGTGAGAGTCACCAGAATGAAGATTTGTGAAGACAACTTCTGTATTTATCACTAAAGCAATGCTTGATCCAGGTGGCACACGTTTGGAGCATTGCCATCAATGTTTATGACAATTAAATTGCATCCATTCACAAACAAGTGGGTAGTAGCATTTATAGCCTATCACCCCTTGATAGTATACTCTGACATAAAATCTCTTCAGTTGAACATTTTCACGTCAGTGACTCTGTTTTATTTCTCAAAAACAAATGAGGAAAGCATAGCAATAGAAAGATAATCCATTATACACCAACATGAACTTAAAGGTAGACAATATTTTTTTAATCTGGTCCTCTGCATTCTTCACCATTTACAGACCTGTAAGAGCTTTGGAATTAATTTGCACTTAGAAGTCAAAGCAAAGTTTTCATCATCTAAAAATAGTTAAGCAGCAAGGAAATAATTTTTGTGCAAAACAAGAGGCTTTTTAAAAATAAAGACATGTTGATGAGTAGTTGATTTTACCATCTTTTTTTCTTTCTCGTAACTCATTAAATTGGATTTAAAATATTATATTTCAAATTAACCTAATCAGTACATGTTGCCCATATTTAACCATATAATACCCACTTAGAGAATAGAATTAAGGCACATTCATAGTAACAACTCGTATTTCTTCTGACTTTGTCCCTTCAGGCACAATTTTGGGATCCCCAGATTCTCTTGAAATCGCTCTCCTTCTACCTGGGAGTCCTTAGGAGCAAATCTATTCTGCTTCCACTACCTGCGAAGAAGCAGCCACAAAAACCCTGCATCTGCAGTAGCCATGCCTCATGATGCTGAGTTGTCATGATGCTAAGTGTGAGAAATCTCTGGAAGCTACATTGTGCCGAAGCCATGTGTACTTCCTCCTGAAAGGGGAGGATGCATCTCTTCCTTTTTGGCTTTGTACCTAGAGACCAATGTAGAGGTGCTTAATGTCCTCATGTCTTAAATATACCCACTCTCAATGACTATTCCCTGCAAGTCCTGTGTGACACTGGACCAAGGACAGCACTGAGAAGCTCACAAGGTGCTAAATCACCAGAAACACAATTTTAAAATCTTAAAAAATCGATAAACTGGTGCTGTGATCTAAATGTGTGTGTCCTCCCAAAATTCATATATTGGGATTTTAACCTCCAAGGTAACGATATTAGGAGATAGGGCCTTTGAGGGGTGATTAGGTCATAATGGCAGAGCCCTCATGACTGCAATCAGGGCCCTTATGAAAGAGACCCTAGACCTCTAGCTTTCCCCTTCCACCATATAAGAAATCAGCAAGACAGCACCATCTATGAACCTGAAAATAGGCTCTCACCAGACATCCAATCTTCTGGTGCCTTGTTCTTGGACTTCCCAGCCTCGAGAACTGTGACAAATACAGTCATGTTGTTTATAAGCTACCCAACTTATGGTATTTTGTTATAGCACCCCCAATGGACTAAGATAATTGGCTTTTTTAAATTTTAAAACTTGTGTTATTAAAAAGCCACTGCCAAGAGGGAAAAAAAGGAATGCCACATACTTAGAGAAAATATAAAGAATATATTTTTTAAACTTTCAAAGCTTGACAGGAAATAAAACCCAAGCCACATAATTACTTTAAAACAGTCAGAATATTTGAACAGACATTTCAGCAAAGAAGGTGGATGAATAGCAGACAAGCATATGCAAAGATGTTCAACATCTTTAGTCATTAGGGAAATGCAAATTAAAACCACAACAAGTTACCACTACACAGCTCCTAGAATGGCTAAAACTCAAAAGACTGACCACACCAAATGTTGGCAAAGATAATGGAGCAATTGCAACTCTCCTCCACTACTAGTAAGAATGTAAAATGGTACAATCCCTTTGGAAAACAAGTTGGCAGCTTTTGAAAAATTAAGCATAAACCACAGGATCTCACGATTCTATTTCTAAATATTTACCCTAGAGAAATGAAAATACGTGCCCACACAAAGATTTATCTAAGAATGTTCATAGCAGCTTTATTATAATAGCCCAAGCTGAAAACAACCCAAAAAAGACAAACAAAATGTAGTGTGTCCGTATCGTGGAGTACAATTCCATATCATGGAGTATGACTCATCGAGACACACAACATAGGTGAATCTGAAATATCTATCTTGTCTGAAAGAAGCCAGACAAAAATAGTGTATACTAGGTAAATCCCTTTATCTTAAATCTGAAGACATACCAACTAATACACAGTCGCAGAAAACAGATCCGTGATTTATTGGGGAGACTGGAAAGAGGGAAAAGAGGAGGAATTACAAAGTGGGATAAGGAAATTTTGGAGTGTCACAGGTGTGTTCACTATTATAATTGTGGTAACGGTTTCATAGATATATAAATAAGCTAAAACATCTCATTGCACACTTAATACATGAAGTTTGTTGTATGTCAATTATACCTCAGTAATGCTATTAAAAGCAAATGAAACACACACAAAAAAAGTTTTTCCAAACTACAAACAGCAAATATCACTTGAAGTTTTAACTTTAGTTGGCACTAATATTAAGAATTGTTAACATTCATATCAACTTCCTAACTTCTAAACAATCTGCAAAACCTAAAGTAAATGGAGATTCGGAATGACATTCTTTTTGTAGAATTAAGAAGTGACATCTCTGAGACTATTGAGTCCTTACAGGAACATACAAATATCCATCCCTAAAAACTAGAAACAAGCTATCTCAGAAAATGCCTTGTGATGTGCTGTTTTATATCAAGTCACTAATAGTCTTATTTTGCACTTTAGTGAAAGAATAAAATGTTAAATTACCACAGTTTTTTGTTTTGCTTTGTTTTGTTTTGTTTGAGACAGATTCTCGCTCTGTTGCCCTGGCTGGAATGCAGTTCTCCAATCCCGGCCCACTGCAACCTCTGCCTCCTGGGTTCAGGCAATCCTCAGACTCCTGAGTTGCTGGGACTACAGGCATGTGCCACCATGCTCCACTAATTTTTGTGTTTTTAGTAGAGACAGGATTTTGCCATGTTGGCCAAACTGGTCTTGAACTCCTGGCCTCAAGTGATCTGCCCACCTCCGCCTCCCAAAGTGCTTGGATTACAGGTGTGAGACACCATGCCAGGCCATTATCACAGTTGTCAAAGCAGTTAAATGATAAATTGCTATTCTTTAACAGGAGAGTCTTGCACCAATTTGAGAAGGACTTGATAGGATCCTGGATGAGAAGTTCACTCTTCCTGAAGTTTTAGCTTAAAAGTGATGCAGGTCAGGTAAACCTCAAAATTGAGGCTCAGCCCAGGACGGTCCTTAGCTCGGGAGGGTCCTTGACTTTGCCCTTGGAAAGAATTCTAGGGCAAGCCCTTGGTGTTAAACAGCAACTTGTATTGAAGAAACAGTTACAGCAGCAGCAGAGGCACTGCTCCTTGTGGATCAAGGCTACCCTCTCAGCAGTGTGCCCAGAGTAGCAGCTCAGACACAGGTCTGCACTCACATTCATACCCACTTTTAATTGTATACAAATTAATGGGTGGTTTATGGCCCTGGTAGGCATGTCTTATGGGGTGGTGCTTCTGCCCTGGACCCCTTTAAACTAGTCCTCAATTTGTTCCACTGTCCAAGCCCCGCTTCCGGAGTTGCGTTTTGCCTCCTACTTCAATGCTATTGTATCATGAATATAATTTAGTAGACATATTGCTAAAGAAAAAGATGTAACTCTTTAATTGTAGAAATATTTGCTTTGAAATCTATAGGAAATATGGCTTTATGCCTAGAGAGCAAAAGGTTTACTGAATGGGACTATGGTTTTGATTTGTGAACATCCTGTGAATCAGACATTCTGACATAAAAAAGGTTATGCATGGTGCTTGGATGATACAGGGAAAGAGGGAAAACCTGGCACTGTGTAGCAAATTATCTGTTCACTAAGTTGCCTTTCACTTGAATTTATTTTTGCCAAATATGAAGATTGCTGTTTCATATAATAGACTTTCTTTTGACATCTGCAGAATGTTTCCAAGTTGATTCATTTACCTTGGTGATATACTTCAAATCCTATTTCCAGGCTTTCTTCACAAATTCCAGGACCAAGATCAACTGCTTGCTGTGTTCATTTCTCAAATAAGAAAGTACCTTGCATCATTCGAAGAGATGTGTCCTAGATTGTGGTCAGCAAGTTTAAATAAACAAATGCAACTTCTGATAGGTGTAGTGCCTGTATAATGAGTGTACTTAGGTAGGCAGTTCCCCATAATTAGTTTTTGACCTTTCACAATAACTCTCACTCCTATTAAAAAATCATTATAGGTTTTGCATTTAACTCTGCCTTGGAAACTTGGTTTAAATTCTAAATGCTTTGGTCATGTCAATGCAGCACAAAGCAAAATAAAGATCTTAAGAAGTTAACTTGGATACAGTAAATCTCAGTAATTTGAATGTATGTTGTTGACCTATGAAAGCTAAATAACTATTCAGCCCTAAATTTTGTTTCTCTTACTAAGTAAAACATTTGATTCAGCTAATACAAACTAGAGATAATTATGCATTGTACTCCTGGTTGCAATGCCCAAGCCTAATTAAAAGGGCTTTGGTGAACATCTGAAGGTGTTTCAGCTCTCTCTATAGCTTAAAATTTTCCACCAAATAATGTAAGAAGTGAGTCAATAGAAAAATTGACTGTGTTTACTAATAAAAGATAACCTGTTAGTTTGTAGACCAGAATTGGCTGGACAAGTAACTAGATTACTATACTAATACAAAGCTCTTTAAGAGTTTGTCTAACTTCTCTCCTCAGTCAACATCAATCACAGATAGCATTGTGTTGCTGAACAAACTTATTTCTATCAGCAAGAGCCAAAGTTAAATTAATACAGATTGATTTAGCTTACTGGAGTACATTTTTAGTGTAAAGAGCTATCAACTTGGCTACACTTTTCTTAATAGTACACTATTTCCAACTTGCTAATCCACTCAATGCACCTTATTTTACAAATGTCTGTAGTATCATCATAATATTGTAATGAAGCAAATTTCATAATATTTGAAGTGAATGAATGTGAACCACTGAAATATGAGCCTCCTTCGGGAATTTCTAGAATGCACATTCTAACACCAGCAAGAGAAATGAAAACAAAGCCTAGCTTTAATGATTCTGCTCTTTTTCTAGACATTCCTTCACTAAGAATATATCTACCAATGCTAGTTTTTATCTATAGTCAGAATAAAGATGAAATTTTCTAACAAGGAACCAACCTGTGCAGGATTGTGTAGAGAATTACAAACAGTACATTTATGCCTCCTCCAGTGTTTTCTGCCTTCTCGATTACATCCTTCAATTGCGTTAACATTACTTATCTTGGGAATTTCCCATTAACTGATCAATATGTCCATTAGGATATTTTCCCTGATATCATATTGAGCTTCTGCTCTCATTTGTTATTTTCCCCCTATTAGTGCTAATTAGGTCCCCTTGGATTGAGAAGAATAATGCTGTTCCATCTTGGCATTCCCTCTCAAATGCTGTAAACAATGATGCACAGCTTTATTTATTATGCATTGAATACATTTAAATTATCCTCAATAATTCTGGGTGGATTGTAATTATGTCAACTTGCCCTTCTTCAAAAGTTCTTAAACTATGTGATCTTTTCAAAAATAAAATATTTGAAATGTATTATAATACATTAGAAAAAATGCTGAATTCCACACCAGTGACTTCTAACAGTAGTTAAAATTTAACATAAAAAGAAGAAAGATAGGCAGGAAAGAAGGCAGGAAGGCAGGAAGGAAGGAAGGAGAGAAGGAAGGAAGGGGAGAAGACACAGAAGAAAGGGAGAAGGAAAGGAGAAAGAGAGGAAGGAAGGAACAGGGAGGTAGGTAGGGAAGGCAGGGAGGAAGAGAGGGAAAGAACGAAAGAGAGGAAGGAAGGAAGGAAGGAAGGAAGGAAGGAAGGAAGGAAGGAAGGAAGGAAGGAAGGAAGGAAGGAAGGAAGGAAGGAAGGAAGGAAGGAAGGAAAGGAAGGAAGGAAGGAAGGAAGGAAAGAAGGGAAGAAGGTGGTTTACAAAAAAATTAGATGCGGAATTCCACACAAAAATACATTTATAACCATTTTCACTATGAAATTGATAAACCAAATTTTTAATTGAGTAAAATATTGTAAGTTTAAAATAAGTCCAGTTCTTACACTTAATGAGCCGAAAAGTTGGTGACTCTATTTTCTTTTGTATTTTTCCTCTCATCTGCTAATATTCCCTTAAAATGTCTTTTGTTCAAACCATCTTAGGCATTCAAAAAATGCTGGTGAATTGACAAGTACTGTATTGATGAATGATGGGGGAAATAAATACTTCCAAGTAGGATTAGAACGCCTTCGTTCCATAAGATTTAATGTGTAACATGGGTTGCCATATAATTTATCTATGGGAATCTATGTTTGAATTACTTATTTTGATAATCAATAACTTACAATAAGTAAATGGTATAAAAATAAGTGAAGGGAACTGTTCTAGACTAAAAGAGACAAAAGAGATCTAACAACTAAGCATAATGTGAGAATTGTATTTGAATTCTGTTTTAAACAAACTACCTGTAAAAAGATATTTTTTAGCCAACTGGGGCAATTTGATTATGGACTGAGTATTACGTGATACCAAAACATATTGTCAATTCGTAAGGTATGATGATGGTGCTGTGGTTATGTAACAAAAGTTCTATAACACTTATGGAGCCATACTGAGTTAGGAGTGAAATGATATGCTGTCTGAGATTTGCTTCAAAGCATTTTAAGAGCAGTAAATAATTGAAAGAAAGGTAGGTTATATGTGAAGTAAGTGAGTTAAAACTGATGAGTTTTGGCTGCAGTAGATGGTGCATATATGGAGATTCATTACACTATTTTCTTCTTTGTGTATGTTTAAAATTTGTATGATAAAATATTTTTTAAATAATACAAAAGTAATATGTACTCAACATACAAAAGTACAAATAATACAAGGCAAGTTTAAGTTAAAGTACAAAATTCTCCCTCCTACCACCCACAAACCCTACTCTTAGGAGAAAATCACTATTGACAATTCCTTGTGTATATCAATAAGGACATTTCTATCTCCATATATACCCATTACACAGTTTTTTTACTAATATGTATTTTAATTTTTTTTTTAAGTTTTTGAGACAGGGTCTCACTCTGTCACCCAGACTGGGGTGCAGTGACATGAATATGGCCCACTCCAGCCCCGACCTCCTGGGCCTCAGGTAATCCTCTCAGCTCAGCTTCCCAAGTATCTGGGATGCAGACGCGTGCTATCGCACCCAGCTACTTTTTGTTTTTTTTTTGTAGAGACGACGTCTCATCATGTTGCCTAGGCTGGCCTCCAACACCTGGGCTCAAGCGATCTGTCCACCTCAGCTTCCCAAAGTGCTAAGATTATGGGTGCGAACCACCATCCCTCACCTTAACCTTCTTAAAATAAAAGTTATATCTTGAAGATTTTTCCATGTTAGTGAATTTAACTCTACCTTATTCTTAGTAACTGATACAGAGTATTCCACTGTTTGGATATTTTACATGAATGCGTTCATTTTTACATTTCCATATAAATGAATATTGAGTCTCTTCCCAGCTCTCAACTATTGCAGGCAGTATTACAGGGAACCTTTCCATACATGCCTTTTTGTCCATGTGTCTGACCATGTCTGTAGGATGAAGCTGAAGAAATAGAATTGAGAGGCAAAGTTAGTGGACAAGGGTGTGGACACTCCATTCAGGCTCCCTGGGTCCTAATTTCAGTGCAGTTACTGACAATCTGAGTGATCTTGGGCACATTGTTTAACTGTCTCAACATCAGTTTTTTCTTCTGAAAGTGAGATTAGTAACAATCACATTTACTTTGTGACGTTATGAGAATAAATGATATATATAAAGAGTTCAGAACAGCTCATGACACACACAATGAGTGCTCAGTAAATGTCAGTGATCATTACTGTTAATATAGCTTGGGTAAATTTATATTCCCACCAATAAGAAAATCGATCCTTTTAACCTAATCTGATGGAGGAAAATCATCTCCTTGCTTCAAGTTCAATTTTCTTACCATTTATTAAGGTTGAACATTTGTCTATGGATTTCCTGGCCACCTGCATATTATTACTGTGGAATATTAATTAGTGCCCTTTGCCCATTTTCCCACTGAAATATAAACTTAGTGATGCCAGATTCCAGACAGGTAGACAGCCACCTACAAGTCCTGATTGGACCTAAATTTCTAGATAGAGAATCTGCATACTTTAGTTTTAATCTATCCTAAGGAAATTCCAGAGGACATCTATCTATAGGTATGGATCAGACCAGCACTCGCACCAAGAAGGTGGGTAAAATTCTATTTTAAAACATCAGTTATTTGAACCCACTAGGAGGCAACTCAGCTAGTAAATACTTAAAGGGCCAAGATCACAGGGAGAAGAAAAGTACATAAATGTGAATTCAACATTCTCCTCCACGTTGCCCCTTGATAAATTTGCCAATTCTCAAGCACCACAGGGCCTAGTGGCCAAGCAGAGCTTTCAAATTTCAAGCTCAGAACTTCCAGCAAGTCCACAAGGATGTGAAAATAAAAACTGACGTTTAAAAACCATCAAGGTAAATGACTTGGCTTAAAGTTAGAACCCCCAGAAAGGCTATGTCCAAGGATTAAGAACAAACCAAAATATGCCAGACCTTACATGGACCTAAATTCTATCACACATCATCTTAATCATTGGTTAAATCAAGGTGATCTACCCTTACACTAACTGCCTACCAACAGAAAAGAATATCCTCTCTGGAAGGAATATAAAATCACCCAAATGTCAACAATTTTATATACCTAATATCCAGCATTCAATCAAAAATTACTAACCATGCCAGGGGACAGGATGAAATTACTGAAAACCAGAAACCAATACAACAACAACAAAAGGAAGACAATGGAAATGGATTCACAGCCAGGTTCAGTGACCATGCTTGTTGTCCCAGCTACTCAGGAGACTGAAGTGGGAGGATCGCTTAGTCCAGGAATTCTAGGCTGCGGTGAGCTATGATCATACCACTTCACTCCAGCCTGAGTGACAGAAGAAGTCCCCAAATCTTAAAAAAGAAAAAAATAGAAGGAAGAAGGAAGAAGGAAGAATAAAGAAGGAAAGAAGGAAGGAAGGAAGGAAGGAAGGAAGGAAGGAAGGGAGGGAGGGAGGGAGGGAGGGAGGGAGGGAGGGAGGGAGGGAAGGAAGGAAGGGAGGGAAGGAAGGAAGGAGAGAGACAGAAAGGAAAAGAAAAGAAAAGAAAAGAGAAAAGAAAAGGATTCACAGACAATCACATAATGCACATAATGGAGTTATCACTTATGGCCAAGAAACATGAAATATTTCCTCCAAGTAACAATTATAATGACAGCTGACTTCTCACCATCAATTATGGAAGAAAATAACTTTCAAGCTATATTTCTATGCCCAGAAAAAATAATCATCAAAAGTAAAGGAGAAATTTTGCAACATGGAAACATTCTGGGGATTGGTTGCACAACAACGTAACTATATTTAACACTTCTGAATTACACACTTAAAAATGGTTACAATGGTAAATTTTATGTTGTGGATTTTACCATAATTTTTTTTAAAGTGAAAGAAAGAGGAAAAAAATAAAGTGAAGGAGAAAGTGGCTTTTGTGGTACTAAAATTGTAAAGTTTTTTTTAAAAAGTAAAGAAGAAATAAAAAGATTTTTAAACAAAAACTAAGAGAATTCATCATTAGCAAACCCGCATTAAAAGATACAGTTATTCAGAGGAAAAGAAAATAATCCCAGGTAGAAACAAAGAAGCACAAGACAGAATGAAAAGCAGAGTAAAGGATAACTATAAATAATTATAACTGTAGAAAACAATAGTATTCTTAAGGGAGAAGGACTAAAATACACACACATACCTAAAATATATACACATATATGTATGAAAATAAAGAAAAATGCTGAAGTATAGTATATAAAGTCAACGTGTTCTGATGTCCTGATATTGCTCAGGAAGTGGTAAAAGTATTGTTTTGTAGATTCTAATAAGTCAAGAATTCCTGTTGTGATGTTGATGACAACCACTGGAAAATATTGTAAAATAATACATAAAGAACTACTAATAGAGGAAAAAATAGACATAAAAATAATTCAAAAGAGGTAAGAAAGGGAAGAAAATTTAAAAAACAAAGAACAAACAGAAAACAGATAATAAGATGATAGATTTAAACCCAACTATATTAGCAATTTAGATGCAATTTTCCAATTGAAGAAAACCATCATGCTGGATTAAAAAATAAAACTCAGTATTGTTTATAAGAAACACACCTTAAACATAAGGACACAGAAGAATTAAAAACAAAATACTGGAAAAGCATATTCAATGCAAAAACAAGAGAAAGTTGCTATTACTATACTAATATCAGAAAAAAAGACATATTACTGAAGGTGGTGAATATTTTATAATTATAAAAGTGTCAATCCACTAAATTGATTTAATGATTATAAATTTGCATACACCTAGTAAATAATCGTAATAGCCTCAAAGTACTTGAAGCAAAAATTGACAGAATCAGAACTAGATTTGAATATATCTATCTCAGTAAAGAAGAGAAGCAGAAAAAAATACACATTTTCTTAAGTGCATATTAAACATTTGCCAAAGTTGACAAAGTGGTAGGCCAAAAATCAAGTCTCAACAAATTTCAAAGCATTAAAATCATTAATCTTATGAAATTTGGCTAGAAATTAATAATAAAAATAACTGGAAAAGGCCTAGATGTTTGGGTAAAAGGCAGCACACTTTTAAATAACCCATTGGTCAAAGAATTACTCACAATAAAAATTTTGAGCTCAACTATAACAGAAAATATGTCACATAAAAAGTATGAGATGCAACCGAAACTGCTCTGAGTGAAATTTAGAGCCTGAAACGCTGATATTAGGGAAACAAAAGGCTGCGATTCAATGATCTAAGTGTCCATCTCAGTAAGTAAACATGTGCTTTTGATTTTTAGTATGTGGGTTCTACTTCAATTTTTTAAAGTTTACTTTTTAAAAAGTTTTTAAGAAAAAGAAACTCCACAAAGTCCAGTCTCGGATTCTATACTAATTGAAAGGATCTCAAAGTCTGTTAATGTGCTTGATAAACCACAGTCAGCTCTTGCTGCTCCTTAACATGTATTGAAAATCCTGTGCACGTCCTAATGTCCCAAGGGTTTTTATTTGCTTGCTTGTTTTTTCAACTTGGTGTATATTCTAAAGTTAGCTTCGCTGTTTCAGAACCACTCTGTAGCAGGAAAGAATAGAAAAGCACTCAGTGCTTCAGACTCACCCTTCCAGAACAGGCAGACACAAGCCTCTGGGCCAACAGAAAAAACCAGTTACTCTCCAGGCATTCATCTCACCACACCCAGATAGTAAGAAATATCTACGTAGCATATATATTCTCACACTGGCCTCAAAACAAGCTTTGCTAAGTATGAAATGATAGAGGCAATACCTGACCTCCTTTCCTAACACAGTCAAATGGAAAGTCAAAAGTCATTAGTTGCATGTTTTAGATTACCTGAGCAGCAGGCGTTTCATTACTGCAATGTACTACAATTGACCTACTACTGTACCTTATTCATAAAACTAAATACTGTTTGAGAAAGCAATAAATTCAGTATTTTAGTTCTAGAATTTAACAACTAATGTATCTGAAAGAGAATTTTCATAATGTACATGTGACTGTTCACTTGAAAAAGTATTTTGGACCAGGGTGTATTAGTGGAAGGTATTCAAATTTATTCCCCATATAAATAGATTATCGGTGAGCACCAATTAGGAAGGCTTAATTGAAAACATCAGATTAACATAATATCAGTGTGATATATCCCAGTCACACTAAATATTCAAGAGCTTTATAATTTTCTTGCTTTCTTTTACAGCACTAGTATGACACTAGTACATTTATATAGTTTGGTTAAACAAAAATGTAGGAAACTGCTTCTTCAGTGAAATGGCTAACTTCATTTCTCATATTTTCCTGTTTATAGAAATATTATTGGAAATAATACTCTTGAGAAATCAAGAGTCCAGTGCTTCCCACTATGTGCAAGCAACGCATCGCCTTAAGCATGGAGGGACAAAGAACCTTCACCCTACCCTACACCTAGGTTTCCGTGGCAGCAGGTCACCTCTACGGCCCTTATAATCAGCTTTCTTTCTCTAGTCAGGACCTGAAACTCAGAAAAAATAAATTTCTCTGCTGTAGCCTTTTCTTCTTGAATGTTCCCAAGTCCAAGTCAATGTCTCACTGCTCTCTGAGTTATTTTGAGAGGAGGACATTCCTTCTTCCTGCGAAACACACCCAGGGACTCCTTCTGGAAGTTTGCAACAGCCTTGCAAGTGGGGAGGGAGGGAGGATGGCTGGAAAGAAGGAGCTTGGAACAGATATTTAATCCTAGACCTTGATCATTGTTGAAAGGAAGATTTATGCCCTTTCTGTAATGCATGTGCAACAGGCACCACCCTTTGTTGAAAGATAATAAGCGTCTTGCAAATCTCTCCCCATTTCCTTCTATTTCTTCACTTCTCATCTCCTTTGCACATTTAAACTTTTAGAACAGATGCTGTACTCCTGTTGCTCACTCCTTCTGCTTCCACTAATCCTGATCTTGACGACTTTCTGTCTGAATTCTGCAGCCACTTTTTAAAGTGCTCTTGGAAATTACCAATACCTTTCTCTCAGTCAAAGCTAAAACTCTCTTTCAGAGCAATTATCTTTCACAAAAGTGCCACCTATTTCAATGTTCAAAATATCTGGAATTACAGAATCAAATATCTGTCAATTTGCAACTAGAGCCCTGAAATACAGATAGAAAAAAGAGCCTTAAATGCTACTCAATGGATTGAGACACTGTTAAAAAACAGCTCTATATGACATTTTATAAATTTTTTTCCATTTATTTGTCAATTTTTTATTGAAGTATCTCTAATACCACGGTAACTCATTCCTACTTAAAAGATACATTTCAGAAGAAAAATGTGCTCTTTTTTTCCCCCAGAAGCAACTCAAATAATAATATCTTCTGTTTGGATAGCATTCTCCTGACACCTCATTTTCACATAGCTTCTGTAATTTAATCTTTCAAATAACCACATGAGGTGGGCAAGGCAAGCCTCATTACTTGCATTTTAGCACCAGAACCATCAGTCAGGTAGCTAACACAACATTCTGGCACTTTCACTATGACACACTTTGCCTCTTCAAGCATTCATAGCAACTTAAATATTCATAGCAACAATCCATCACCATAGATAATACCTAAGCAGCACTAAAAAACATGACATTTTCATTTTCTATGACATCTTCAAGCAAGAAAATGAAATGCTAAATATAAATTCAACCCCCAAACTGTCGGACCTAAGGGATATGTCCTCCACGGGTGAAAGTACCCAAAGATTGTTGTAAGTGATGCTCCAGAGTCTGCTATTTAGTTAGACAGGCATGAGTCCATCTCTTTCTGCTAAGGGGAGGGCTTAAGGAAAGAGTCTTCATGAGCTTACCAGGGTATGCCAGTTTGTGACCCAGTTCCAAAAGCCCGAGTGGGAGGAGTGCTAGAATCTCAGCATGTAGGTCTATGTGCAAGAAAGAGGTAATTTCAACTCCCCCTCACCACTCCACCCCTGCCAGTCCAGAGAGAACTTAGACTCTGTTTCTTGGTAAGAAGACAGGAATTCCAATGAAGGGAAACTTGCCTAGGGAAGGGCTCACAGACAGTTAAGAGAGTCACTATTGCTCATTATTGGAGCTGGTCTGAGCGACCTAAAAGTGAGTGTTTGAGTTTCTCACCATAGCAGAGAAATTATGACATACAAAATGCTCCTTATGACTCTCCAGCCTCAGCAGCACTGAAATACTGAGGGTTCCTGACTGCATCATACTCTTCCAGCTCTCAGGATTTGCACAAACCTTGGTTTAGAATAAGCTCCATCATTACCTACCTATCTCCTACTCATCCTTTTTGACACAGCTCAATCATCACCTCCTCCAGGAAATCGTCTTTCATGATATAGGCTCCCCACCAGCAGTTTGCATGCTCTTGCAGAGCCCTGTATTTATCTTTATTATGGTTCTCACCACACTGGATTATCATCCTCTTATCTAGCTTACCTAAAAGACTAAATTATTGGAGGACAGGGGCTATGTCTTAGCATCTTGGTAGTCACAAAAACTTAGCATAGAACCTCTATGTAATAGACACTGAATGAATGAGGGAAGGAAGAAAGTCTTACCCTGATTCCACCCGAGAACTTCTGATACTTCCAGCCTTTCCATTTGGTAGGATACCCAAAGCTCATCTCTGAATCACTGGATTTATCTCTTAGCTCTACTCTTGCTCATACACTCCTTGGGAATGGTTGAGAGGCTCTTGACCAACACAAGCCTAGTGGGACCCTGCAAGTAAAGGAAATTTTGTCCTCCAGCCAAAGGAGGGGGACACAAACAGACCCATTCTTACTCCAGTTACTTCTAACATCACTGCCATTAACAGGCAGTCCTACCTAATTCCAGAACACGCTGGATTATAATTTAGCAGGTTATTAGTAGCTCTCTCTCTACCTGGTTTGCTTTGTTAAAATAGTCTGGTGAGACACTCCCTGTCTGCTGTTTTGTTTTTGTCACAGTTATCCTACCTTCCCTGAGCTGCCAATATGCCTGAATCCCTTTTACTCACATTAGCTTTTCTCAGTCTCTCTATCAACAAGCCAAACTCTTCTTTTGTATTCTAGCACTAACGCAATGACCTCAGGTGATCTGCCTGCCTCGGCCTCCTAAGTTGCTGAAATTGCAGGTGTGAGCCACTGTGCCTGGCCCCTTGATAATATCTCTTATTTGTCTTAGACCAGTACTGCTTTTCCCTGTTAACCAGCTGTCCTTGAAATCCATGTGGCCCAGCATTTCAGATTCCACATTGTGTTACCTGCTTCCCCCAGATCGCTTTACAACTCTGCCCTTCAATTTCCACACCTCCTTCTGTACTTGGTTTAGGACAGCCTGTTCTACCCTGGGGCCAGGACCTGTACTTTGCTTAGAGGGTTTTCCAGTCTACATTCACTCATTTTTGCCCTGTTTATTCCAAATTCAACTTCAGAAGCATATTTCCCACTGAACTTAAGAATAATCAAACTGAAAGACAGCATATGACATTGTATATTTTGAAGATAATTAAACCACTCCTACATGTTCCCCTAAGAGTTATTAAAAATTATTTTTGATAGATCCTGCCAATAACATTGATGGAATAGCTGACCAATCATTTAGAAGAACACTATAAATCAAGCCAAAATTAAGAGTCTGAAATAGTTGGAGAGTTTTCTCTATAAACTTTCATGTGATTACACCACAGCCATTGTGTTTTGTGGCATATTCATTTTTATAAGTCTATTTATGAATACAAAGAGGTAGCCTCCACTGCCTTAGCTTGCCAGCTTGGACTAACTGCTGCTATTTTAACCACTTCCCCCTTTAGAAAGAGCATGGCCAACAGTTCCAAATTCCTAGGGGAACTGTAACTGTTTGTGCTGAGAAAACTGAATGACACATCATTTAGAAATTTGTTACTATTTATGCCACTATCAACTTGACTTTTTAAAAATTTGTCCAGAATGATTTCTTAAGGTCCAGAGTCCAATACCTCCAACCCTACCCCAAGGGTGACTGGTCCCAGGAGCAGAAAACTATTCTGTGAAAGAGCTTAGACAATCAGACACCAAGAACCAACACACTCTAAAATGGGCTGAGCCAGTGTTCCCCAATGGGCCAAGAACATCACCTTCCCTTAAACACCGGTAGTGATAATGACTAGGGCCTGGCACTGGGCTAGAACAGCCCAAGGACTTGGCAACTTAACAACTAAAATGCTTACCTATGGGTCACTTTTGGAGGAAGGAAAAAAGTCCAATCTGTGAATAGCCGTGCCCTAGAGCAGAAAGGAACCAAGGGTTAGTTTCTGTGAACCTATTTCTGACCACATTTGTCTGGAATACAAGCCAACCTAACCTCAGATGCCTACTCATTTCTAACTTTGTCTATTCATTCAGGTCTGCTCTGAACCCAGGTTAGGCAGCTTTCCTTGGATAATATCAGGTCAATCCTGTTCCCTTAATAATGTCTCTCTCTCTCTTTTGGGTTTTTTTTTTTTTTTTTTTTTTTTTTTTTGATATGGAGTCTCACTCTGTCACCCAGGCTGGAGTGCAGTGGTGCAATCTTGGCTCACTGCAACCTCTGCCTCCCAGGTTCAAGTGATTCTCCTGCCTCAGCCTCCCAAGTAGTTGGGATTACAGGCACGTGCCACCATGCCCAGCTAATCTTTGTATTTTTAGTAGAGATAGGGCTTCACCATATTGGCCAGGCTGATCTCGAACTTGTGACCTCTGATGATCCACCTGCCTCAGCCTCCCAAAGTACTGGGATTACAAGTGTGAGCCATTGCGCCCAGCCCCTTGATAACGTCTCTTATTTGCCTTAGGCCAATACTGCTTTTCCCTCCAGATTTGACCTCTGCCTCATGTTTGCCATCCAGCAATGATTTCCACCAGAGGTCCCAATCCAAGACAAGCCTGATGGCCAAAAAAAAACAACCTGGGCCAAGAACTGTTAAGGTTCTTTTACCAAGCTTTGCAAGCCAACAAGTTAGCCTGCCATATTTCTTGGATACTGGCAGAAGACACAAGTCTCCTGGGTCAGAGACAAAGAACTTTATTACTCATGATGTAGTCAGCACCCTGAGCTCCATTTTCATGTTGCTCCCCCTATTTCTCAAGTCCCATGAGGGTTATATGGAGCACCTTAGGTAGAGGCTACTCACATCCTGAGTTTGAGCTGAGAAACCCTGAGCTGGGAAACCCCAATCTTTTATTATAAACAATTCGGCTGCAAGAAAACCTGTCCAATAAATAAATGAGCTGCAAGAAAACCTGTTCAACTTTTGCTTTGAAGGAAGACATTATTTATGGTATGCTGGACTGAATCTGCTCCAGAAGTTTGTGTCCAGAAGTTTGTGTCCAGAAGTAGATACTATCTCTATCTTGTGTTCACTATCAAATATCTTTTAAAAGATTATTCAGGAAAAAAGGCTGTCAGTGCCTCTGCTCACAAGATGTGCAGAAACATTAGAAACCTATGGGAAATGGCTCCCGACAGTAAGTTGAAAAAGCTAGTGAATGAATGAATGACAAATTTATGGACATCTTAGAGAAAAAGACAAAGTAATGAGTAATCAACACAAATTTTTCATCCATTTGCCACTTTTCTAAATAAGCACAAAAGCATATGTCAACAAAGATCATTTCTGTTCACCAAGGAAGATTTTCATTTTGTTTTATTAATTTAAACGTATGTTGCTCTTTCAATCATTGGTACTCATTTGAATAAATGTTGCGAAACTGCAAAACTTAGCAAGTGAGACTTTTGAACATACCAAGTACTATCTACTTCATGGAAACTTTTTTTTCAAATATCATTCCATCACTACACTCGTAAATTGTTTGTACATAACTCTTGATTCTGAAAATTTCTATCTCAAAGACTAAAATTTCTATCTCAAAGACACAAAATCCTGAGATTTAATTTAGTCAAATATAAAGAAAAAATACAGAACACTTATATATTAAGATTATGCTTCCAACTACAAAGTAGAGTAGATTACACACCTCATAGGGCAAGTAGACATGTGTTTAAAATACAGGATTAGTTCCATAAGTTCTTCCCATCTTGTGTGGCTTTCTTACAAATGTCTTTTTGGGCATAGCACCTTTTTCTGAGTAAATTAAATTATTCCTGGCAGAAATGGCATGAGCAACATTCAAGGAATTCTAAGCATTATGATGATTAGGCAGCAGTTTGCAAACTATATTCTGGGAAGTACAAATGTCTCTCATAATGTTAACCAATAGTCTGCCACTTCAAAAATTTTTTGGTCAAATAAGTTTGGTAAACTATTAGAATGGCTTCTTGCTGTAGAATTTTCAGAAACTCTAATTGGGTTAATGTATCTCATGAATATCCAATAAGGGGGCTGGGCATGGTGGCTTACACCTGTAATCCCAGCACTTTGGGAGGCCAAAGCAGAAGGATCACTTGAGGTCAGGAGTTC
The DNA here is from genome assembly GCF_008728515.1 of Papio anubis. Classification (NCBI taxonomy): domain Eukaryota; kingdom Metazoa; phylum Chordata; class Mammalia; order Primates; family Cercopithecidae; genus Papio; species Papio anubis. The sequence goes on along the minus strand of NC_044990.1, from coordinate 55,819,175 downwards.
GAGACCAGCCTGACCAACATGGTAAAACCTCATCTCTACTAATAATACAAAAAGTAGCCAGCTGTGGTGGTGGGTATCTATAATCCCAGCTACTCAGGAGGCTGAAGCACGAGAATAGTTTGAACCTGGGAGGTGGAGATTACAGTGAACTGAGATCATGACACTGCACTCCAGCCTGAGTGACAGAGCAAGGCTCTGTCAAAAAAAAAAAAAAAAAAAAAAAAAAAAAAAAAATCCCAGTAAAGGGTTAGGGACATGGTATTAAACGTTTCTCAAACTTGTTTCACCATGAAAAAATTTTAACATTAGATGCTTTATGCTAAGTGTAGAGGACTACGTGCTCGCAAACAGGGTGTTCCCCATAAGTCCTGCTCTCGCAAACCAAGCAGGGCGTTCCCCATAAGTCCTGCTCTCGCAAACGAAGCAGGGCGTTCCCCATAAGTCCTGCTCTTGCAAATGAAGCAGGGCGTTGGGGGCTTGTTTATGTGTAAACATTTTGAAAATCCAGAAAGTCAGCGAAAGGTCAGAAAAACAACAATGTGTCTTGTGACTTGGCAACATTCCACAAACGACTGTATAAAATAAAGCAGAGCGTGCCATTCCAGGCGGCCGCCATGTTTGTCTTGTCTTGTGTTGTCTTGTGTGTTCATTCCTTTGTTTAGGAAACACATGGACCCCAACACTAAGGGACACTAGAGTTCCACAAAACCCAGTCAAAAAAACCCTGGACCACAACTCAGGCTAGATATGGGACAGGAATGGTAAAGTTACGGAGTTAGCTGGGAGTTAGTTTTACAAAGGACCTTGAATTACATGCTAAGATACTTTATTATGTAGACCATGGTGAAACATCCTTTTGACGTTCTTTTTTACTATGTGGCATAATTAAATGTAGTCATTTTAGACAGAAATCTATTAAAAGATCCTAAAAACTTTCTAGTTTGCAGTAGATTATTCCAGAGAAGTACATCTACAGAAGAGAATTACCTCTGTAAACAACCCAATTTCAAAACTTAGCCGTCACTCTTAAAAAAGTCTCCTTTATGCCTAAGAATTCCCATAAAGTTGTTTTGAATGAATTGTCCTTTTTTTCTGTTCTGCATTCATTGTTCTTTTCTTCAGAGATGAGCTGAGATACCAAGTCCATTTATAGATTATCCCAGTCTGAATAAGCTCACTCTTCACATCTCCAAATTTTTATCATTTTGACTTATTTTCCAAAGCTTGGTCAGCTTTGGGATTGTCTTGGATATTCCTACCAAGTTTATTTGTTCTGACATTCAAGGAATATTTAATGAGCAGCTACCTGAGGCGAGGCACTGTAATAAGTGCTGAGAGAAATAAAGGGATTTAGACATTCCCCTCAATATTTGAGTACACTTTTCAGCATTCTACTTTAGATCAAATCAAGTTTCTTTCAAGCTTTGAGTGATTTCTGCATCTTGCAAGGGCCAAGTGTGTAAAGAACAACTCAGTCCATCAGTCAGTGAAAATTTATTGAGCTCCTATTACAGTCAACCATTATGTTAAATGCTGGAGAAGCAGCAATGAACAGGACAGCCCTAGTTTCTCCTCTCGTAGAACTTATAAATTTAACTATAGCTACAGACACTAAAACAAAAGTGAAATTTTTATTAGCTATGTTCCCTAAATTCTAAAAAAAAAGTTATTATTTTAAATGGAGATAAAACATACATGGCAAAATGTTAATAACTAAATCTAGGAGAATAGTATATGAATATTCACTTTAATATTATTTCAATCTTTTTGTTGATTTGAAAATTTTCCAGTGAAGAAGTTGGGGGAAAAATTTAAGAATAAATCAAGTCGCAAAGTTAAAAAAAAAAGACAATTTTTTTTTCCGTAATCTAATACCTCTTTATTTAGTTGTAACAGTTTGAGGTTCCATGACTTCTTATTCTGTTGTTTTCATACCAGAACCTCAAAGACAGAAGGCAAAACATTACCATATGAATGAAAGTAAACTGGGATTGCATTTTTCCTTACCACAGAATGCCCTGCTGCAAGTCCACACTGTGCCTTTTGAATTTGGCCAGGGTTTTTGTAAAACGTTCTATAAAATATGTCAGAATATTCAGTCTGTGGCTAAGTAAATAAAGAGAATTACAATGTTCAAACATGATATTTGTTGCCATTCATTGGACATTTGTTAAGCCATTTTCTAAGGCAAGTATATATGATTTAGCGAGTATAATAACCTATAACCACTAAACTCAATGCATTTGCTGTATATACGCTAAAATATATGAGGAAGAATCCCTTCATTTTACTAGTGGCAAAGACAGAATTGTAGTGTATCCAAATAAAACAAAAGATGTTAAGAGAGAGTGTGAGTGAATATAAGTGGCTTTTAACACTGTCTTTCCCTTACCCTTAACCCCACTCCCACCAAACAGAGAGTATCATTGTTCACATTTTTTATTTTATCACCATTTCCTAGTTGCCAGATGCAACTTTGACTCCGATGCATGACATACCTGTATTTTCAGCAAGGAATGCAAATAGGAAAAAAACCAAGTGTGTAAAAATGAAAGTCAGTGATTAAGAGGGAAAAGGAGCATAAAGAAATTTAATGGAGGAAGAAATATAAAATCAAAGTCCTGCTACAGATATTCCCAAAGAATAGAAACACAGGTTAAAGACTAAGTGGCATTTTGCCTCTATTCATTTATTCAAAAATGCATTGCATGTCTGCCATTAATCAGACACTATGCTAGGCAGTGGAGGTAAAATAATACAATATAGTCCTTACCTTTAAAAACTTACCAGATGCCAGCTAAGTACACAGACAACAAAAGAGAATCCAATATGCATGCTAGAGATAAGAGAGTTGGTAAGTGTAGTGGAAACAGCAATGTGGACCTTGGAATCAGACTCAATTAAGTCTCTGTCATTTACAAACTACCTTCGGGACTAAACCTCTCTGAGCTTCAATTTCCTCGTCTATAAAATGCGAAAAATAACACTTAGCTTGCCCTATAGTTGTAATAATTAGGAATAAGGAATGCAAAATGTCTGACACACATAAACTACAAATACTTCAATTGGGGTATGTGCATAATATTTAAGAAACACCAACTTTTTCCCTTCTACGATTTTATAGTCTGATGAATCCCAAAAGTTATGGTATCAATTTATGTCTTAAAAGAAATTGGGATTTTGAAAAGAACTTGATGACAAGGCTTTTTACAGAAATGAGGACAGCTTTAGGAGACTCAACAAGGGATGTTGAGTTCCCCAAAGGCCAATAATAGAAGAAAGACATTATCACCCCTAAGCCCAAGCTCAGCGAGAGGTAGATCCTTGGAAGATCATCCCCTCTATAGAAACATCTCTGGGGTGGAGAGGACAGCTCAGGCTATCACAGTCTGATGTAATCAAAGATAACTACTGTATTATCCTCACTCAGTAATCAGCTGGCTGACTGTGATTTCATTTTTTCATTTAGGTTGCCTTCAAGAAAAAAAAAGTTGCTGTCCAGTGAACTCAACAGTTTACATGGTTCATTGAAAAACAATAAATTGGAACTGAGTGTAAATAAAATATTAAGATGATCAAATAACCAATACAAGCATTCCTGCTCAAGATGTGTGTTAAGCCCAGCAGAATATGGTGGCACCATTATCTAGAAATTGTATCTCTATTAATCAGCTTACCTATTTTAGCCACCAAACAGTCTATAATTGAAATTCCTAGGTCTTTTTGCTCATGAATTCCTGCTAAGCTACAATTTTTCATAGTGGATTTTTTAACTTATGTTTTACATTTTACCTTTATCTCTGTTAAAATAGTTTTACTCCAGCACTTCACAACTTGACATCAACATACTGTATATTCAATTTAAATTAGCAACGATTGTCTAACTTCATGTCATCTACAAATTTGATAGGCATGTCTTTCTTTCATTTCTTTTTTTTAAGAGGCAAGTTCTCCTTGTAATGTCCAACCTGAATTCGAACTCCTGGGCTCAAGGGATCCTCCTATCTCAGCCCCTGGAGTAGCTGGGAATACAGGCATACCCCTGCACCTGGCTTGATAAGCAAGTCTTTCTATTTTTTTCTAAGTTGCTGATAAAAAGGTTGAATGGCATAAGGGCAAGAACAAAGCCATGTACATGCATTCATTTTAAAAAAATATTGAGTACCTAATATGTATGAGGCTTTATATGAATTGTTGGGGATACAGACAATGTAGAAAGAAGTTAAAAAATGTTGGTTAGTGATAAATACTACAGATAAGCAAAATACAGTAATAAACTAGTGGCTGGATAGGGTATAGGCAACTTTAGACAGGGGACCAGGGAGGCCACACTGAGCCCTAAATGATGACGATGAGACTGTCCTATGCATACCTGATGGAAAAGTGTTCCAAGGAGATGGGAATAGGAAGTTCCTAATGCTAGAAAAATTTATATTTATATTATCTATATTTATATATAATTTAACTTTATTATGGAAATTTTAAAACACATAAAAGTAGAGAAAAAAGTACAATGACTTCAATGTACCCATCATTCAGCTTCAGTAATTATCAATATTTTATTATCTTTATTTTATCCTCTCTGGACCTCAAAATTTGGTTCTTGAGGTATCTTAAAATAAATGCCAGAAATTGTATCATTTCACCTTATAAATACTTCAGTATATATTTAAAGTAACAATAATTCCTTGGTGTTAGAGGCTATTGGTATACATCCAGTTCTATAAGAATTGTTTTGGGCCAGGCGTGGTGGCTCACGCCTGTAATCCCAGTGCTTTGGGAGGCTGAGGTGGGTGGATCACAAGGTCAGGAGATCGAGACCATCCTGGCCAACATGGTGAAACTCCATCTCTACTAAAAAAAAAAAAAAAATACAAAAATTAGCCAGGTGTGGTGGCATGCGCCTGTAGTCCCAGCTACTCAGGAGGGTGAAGCAGGAGAATCTTGAACCCAGGAGGCAGAGGTTGCAGTGAGCCGAGGTCGCACCACTGCACTCCAGTCTGGGTGACAGAACAAGACTCCACCTGAAAAAAAGAAAAAAAAGCAATTGTTTCTTGTTTTCAAAGAGCTTACAATCTAAAGGCATGATAAGATCTTTAAGTAACCAAGAGAAGCAAACATCATAAGAAAAGTAGATATAAAGTGCCGTGTGAGGTCGAAGAGGGACATCTCTATTAATCAGGAATGGAGACTTCGGCACTACAATAAAATCAGAGCCCAGAATCAGGTATGTGACCAGGAAATCAAGATGATATCCTAACATTGAGGAAGCTGAGGACCCAAAATCAGCACCTGGTGAAAGGGCTTGGCACAGCTCAGAATAACAGGAACAGAGAACATAGAGACAAGGAAAGGAGAACCAGTTATCTTGGTCGCAACCGAGGGGCAAATAAAAATCCCCAGTGAATGGCCCCAGTGATGAAACCAAGAAGGGTTAGGAATTGGGGACCCTCAGCTGGGATGCATTGGTCTGGCTGAATCTGTTGTACACTGCTGGCTTCTCTTTGGATTGTAGGGGACTGTGTTGCATGAGTTGTTAAATATTTGAACATTACCACTGATTACAGATGATATTGCCATAACATTGGCTTTTACCCAGAGGTATTCCTAGAGCTTAGGTCAGTGCCTGAAAGAGAAAACATTCAAACATACTCTGATCGAACAGATTGGTGCATGAATTTCATATTGTTGTTCAGACAGTTTGTTAGGCTATTTCTAAAGCTATATAAAATAATCTTATTCTTTCATTTAACTTAGTTTTTAAAGCTCCTATTATAAGAGTTTCCAGCTGTGAAGACAGATTTCCTCATTAACCCAGGCATAAATCGACTCTAAGAGAAAAATGAAGAAAGAAAATTTTAGAGAAATGTTTGTCTCAATATGCCTCAAAAAGTATACACTGCCTAGTGATAATCAGAGAAAAATCTTAAAAGAGAAACTGAAGATTATTGTCAAATTAACATGACTGTCAATTATTGGGTTGGTGCAAAAGTAGTTGGGTTGTTTTTGTCAATGAAAGTAATAGCAAAAACCGCAATTAGTTTTGCACCAACTTATTAGATACTAATCTTACTTGCAGAAGCATGAATGTAAAAAGACATACTAACAGAAAATATCTGACTAATAAATGCTCTTAACTGAAAGAGAAAATTCCTTCTTAAAAATCATAAAGCAGTATTATCTTAAGATTACCTTAGTCTTTCATAAAGCAAGAGTTACCTGGAGATCATATATTTCTGTCATTTCTAATAGTATTGTAATCTTCCTTATTAATAGTTCACTATTGGAAAAAACTAGATGTCAGCGTGACTATCATTTGTTGCTTACACAAACATTTAATTCACACTCTCATTTACATAAAGACTGTAATAGTCAAACCTGTTCCTGAGCAAGTTTTATCTTGTATGGGAGGGCTAAGTCAATTAAGCTCCTAACACAATGTGTTAGAATAAACAAAGCTGGTTAATAACAGGTCATTAAATTATTGGACAGGTAACGCCTTTGTTACACAAACAAGTTTATAAAAGTACAGTGCTGAGTAAGAACTTTGGTTTGGTTCACAAATCACTGAAGGTCATAACTTAAAATTATATGTAACCTTTTCCGGCACCCACTTCAGAAGGTTGCATGTCTGTTTTTGTCTGAGAGGTAAACATTCACATTATATTAGAGTAAATTTTTGCTTTACAATAACAAAAATAAAAATGCAAAGCGCTATTCCCAGAGTTACACAGAAAGTTACGGCCACCACCTGCATTGGTCAGTATCCCAGCTGGATATAGATGAGTAAGAAGAGAGGTTTAGAAAAGTATGAGCTGTGATAGTGAAGTGATAGTGAAGCATCCCAAAGCTAAAATAATTGCAAGCCATTCCCTTCTCCATATGTTAAGGGGCAAGGGCAGCAAACAATTACTAGAACCTGAAGCGGGTTATAGCCGTAGGTGTAGAAAAAAGATGCTGAGAAGAACTTGTGGACGCGGGTAGAGCAAAGCAGCCACAAGGCTCTGTAGAGAGAGAGTTGGGTAAGTAAATGCCCTAATCTCACTCTCCTGCCCCTCCTGTTTCTTTCCCATGCCTCCTATTGGCTGAACCCAAATGGAAGCCAGAAGGCAAGGGAATCATTTGATACAGTTCACAAAGGTTAGTCAAAGCAGGACAGAGAAGAGTGGAGAGTGGGTCTGGAAACCAGTGAGAAATATTCAACACATACCCACTTCCACCATTATAACTCCAGTTTTACTAGCCTTATACGTATTTTTCAGCAGTTTCTCTCAACTCCATGAGGCCAAATCAAAGAAGCAATCAGTAGGTATTTAGGAGACTCTATCCAGACTTTAGTGCTATATTATAGGAAACTGTTATAGAAAAATATAAAGCAGTATAATATGTGGACTCTGCTCCCAGGGTCTTTAAATTAGTTGCAGGGTAAGATAAAGACATGTGGCATAAATAGGAGCAAGATAAATAACAAGTTGTAGATCCTAAAAAGGACTGAAGATTTGGGTTTAGGCAAGGCCAAGTGTCTCCTCTAAGACATTTTTTTTAGAAAGCCTGGTGTGTAAATTGCAGTTTTTTCTATTTTTATAGATAATTCAGGAAAAGGAAGCGGCAGAGCAAAGATGTTCTTTAGGAGTGGCAGTCACATAACATCCTTAGAAACATTCTAGTAGCAACCTGGAACTTTGCCCGGCCTATTTCACTGAGTGACCTCTTCCAGGATAGGAATGAAGGTGAAGGAAGGAGAAATTGCCAATTCTTTTTGCTCTCTTCACATGTACCTTTCTGCAAAGTGCAAAGACTGACCATCACCATAGCATCTGTTTTCCATTGTAAGGCTGTCACATCAAAACCAAACTCAACATCAACTGGTGGAAGCTATCCCCCCACCTAAAACACTTTCACAACTTCGTCATCATGCAAATTCCTACTGAATTCTTCAAGACTCCACTTAAACAAGAACTCTATAGTTTTTGTTGAATATCCCAGGCAAAATCATACCCTCCTCTGAACTTTAACCTCCAAAATGATGTAAAAGGGTTACTTTACAGTGATGCCCTCTTTCGTATAATTACTTCTAAAGCAGTTATATTATATCTTCTTTTACTTCTTTATCCCAGCATAAAGTTGTCAAAAAATATACATATGACTATCTTTGTGCAGAATCAAAAGCATTGCGTAAAGAGATTTTTTCATGATTAATAAAAGTCTCTAGATGAGAAAAATAAGAATTTGCAATAACTATTGTATCTTCTGAGATAATAACTCTAAATTTGAAAACATGGGAACTTTTAATCTAGCAGTGAAAGAAAAACCCTCTTCTCCCATCAAATATCTCATTCTTTATTGAATAAAAAGCTATTACCCAATCATAATGTATTTATTTTTCATAGATTTTCCATAGCAATAATTAAGATTGTATTTTTTGTTTGTTTGTTTCCTAAGCATACCCGTGGTATCTCATGGCTTCATAACTTAGCAAGTCACCATTGAGCCTGATTAATTTTGAGAGAAGAAGAACAGAAGTACCTATAGAGAGATGCTCAACAAATACCTTTTTATTTGAAAACTAGCCATGATGAAACCAAGGAGAATGTGTACTGGAACTTCAAAGAGCAAAATAATCTAAATGGAATTAATATATAAATCAAATGGATACAAATATGAAGAAATAATACTTTTTTTCACCTCGTCCCCATTTAGAATTCTGGAAAGTATGATCATTTGGAATCTAAAACAAGTTGGGGGTGAGAGACGTTGAAATGGCTCCAACTTCATTCAGTTTTCCATTTGAATCAGGTATGTGTCTGGTTGAATACAGATTGGTTCACTTAAAGCAGGTAAAAAGCCACCACAAGTTCCAAAGCAATTTGGAAAGAAATCAGAGCTACTCATTCATTCATCAAACATTTACTGAGTGCCTGGCCTAGGCCAGACACTGTGCTTTATCTCCCTCCCTGCCTGTATATTCTAATGGAGGATGTAAACACATTGTTAAAATTATACATGTTGTGTGCTGAAAGGGGAAGCAAGGAATTAGCATTCATTAACAGGCCAGACACATTATACACAGAATTCTATTTAATCTTAACAATGATCCTGTCCACTAGGTATTATTCATCCAATATTCCAAATGGGAAACTAAAGTCAGAGAGTCTCAATGAGTCACCAAGGTTACCCCACTAATGAGTGGTGAGGTTTAAATGCCAGCTAAGATCTCCTTGACTCCAGACTCCATTCTCTTTTCTCTGTGCAAGTGGTTTTTAGGATTTAAAAAAAAAAGGACTCTTTTTTCAAACATAATAGTTTTCTATGGAAACTCTGTGTAGGAAAAAAACAAATAAAGTAGATTTACTCTGTTGTAGGAACCAAAACATCTTTTTTCACTCATTACTAGGTTCAAGCTGATGCTCCTATAACAAAAGACAGGCTAACAAGAGAAATGCATACACATTTGTTTAATGTACATTTTACATGATACACGAGATTTCAATAATGAAGACCCAAAGAACAGGGAAAACTGTGTATATTTACTCTTTGATCAAACGTGAGTAGTTGTGAAGTATGATAAGGACATTCCTTTTCTCTGGGTCTAAGGAAGGCACCTTTTGAACGAGGACCTCTTCAGAAGAAGGTCGGATAATTCTTTTAGGGCTTGCTTCATGAGAGGGGAGCAAGGAAGAGCCAGAGACACCTTCCTGCTTCTGCTGCCAGACGCCAAAGTGCCATATTTTGGGGCAGCACTTTCTGAACCCTGTCATTATTTAACACTTGGGTTGGAAGGCCAGAATGTCTGCCTACCCAAATGCCACTAACCACACACACACACACACACACACACACACACACACACATCACATCACATGAGGAGACTCCTGAGGCACCCGTGCAGAAGTCATACTTCTTCTCAGAGTGTGTGCAGAGTGAAAAGTCACCATCAGACACTATGTGAGGGGGAGCAGAGCATAGTAGAAACACCGAGTGACTGATCTGTGTGGTGGAGCCAAGCCTATGTTCACAGAGAAAATGGACAGAAATGGAGCAGGCTAAGAAGGAGAAAGGAACACTCAGGAAAGGAGAAAAGTGGTATGGACACAAACACTGAAAAACAAGGCGAATTTCAGGAATATTGAAAAGCCCAGTCTCTGTGGCTGGCAAATACCAGGAAGTAGCAGATGGTGCCATGCAAAGTAAGGCTGAGTTAAATTATAAAAATTAAGAGGCCTTTTTAGCCATGCTGACAAGGAATGTGATGATATATTGTGTATTCAAATGCAGATTTCAGAAAATAATGCACAGATTATAAAATATTAAGATAAAAACATTGATGTACCCTACAGAGAACAAACTTTTCCTTTAAAAAAGACCAAATGCCCAGCTTTTCTAATGCCAAAATAGTTATTGTTATGTAAATCACTATTTATATTTCTGTTAACTAGGTCTTGTTCTCAGCAAAAAAAGGAGAAAGTTTTTATCCTTAAAAATGGAAATTAAGCCAATTTAAAAATATACAATGAAACTCAACAAAAATTACAAAATGTGTTTTCCTATAGTTCATACTTTTCAGTGACCCTATTTTCTATGTTATCAGTATACGATGTTTCCACAATTTGTATTGGTTGATTTTTTTTCCTTTTTGCCATTCAGTAATGTTCAGTAATTAAGTAATTTTTTAAGTAATAGTAAATATTCTCATCATTTGTTAAAACTTGTACAAAAAGTAAATAGCAGTCCACAATACAAGACGAATAAGCGTTTATCACTTTAGAAATTCCTCCCAAGCCGACATATAAGTCTAGGATTTTTTTTTTTTTAATCATGGCTGATTGGATCTAGACTTAGTTCTAACTCTAAGGTCTATACAGAGGGAAAACATTGCAACTCTGTAACCGGTAAAACTGAAGCATTTTTTTTATGCTCAACAATATCATCTGGTCTCTGTAGTTGATCTTGTTGATCTATTAATTTTTCTGAAGCAAAATTAATATAAGTGAAGAATTTATTTGGACCAAACTTGAGGATTCCAACCCAGAATCATCAATTCATGTTGCTTTGAATATTACTCTAATTAGCAGGAGTTACAAGTAGATTTTTAAAGAGAAAGAAGAGGCTGTTTCTGAGCTGTTTGCCAATAATTTACATTAAAATAACTTAAGCTATTGATTGGCTATCCATTATTAAGCTATTGTGTGTAGGTTATACTGTCCAGGGCAGCATTAAGTTAATTTATAGCTACTTGTGAAAATAGCAAGCAGTTTCAAAAGATGAATAGATAGCTCTAAAGGGGGTCAATAGACATGATTACTATCTCAATTTCTCTTTGGGCCTGATCACTTCAAACGACTCTCACTCTTCAAATACAAGTTCTTTTACCTTCTCAATTTTCTATTCCAATTCCTGTCTCCTCCCAATGGGAGTGAGGCTCCTGAACCTTCTCCTGCTAGAATTGGGGCTCTGCTGTTCTTGCTGGTCCCTCGAAAAAGGGGAGAGACCCATGAGCAGAGTTCTGTTCCATAGAGAGTAAATTATGAATCCCACTTCTAGCCAGATTGCTGGAGTATTATCACTGCCAAGATATTCCTCCTGCTGTACTCACAGAAAAGACTACCTCCCACTCCAACGCTACCCTCAACTTCCAACCACTCTCCATCTGGCTTCCTTCTTTTCCTAACAGCAGTTACCCTCAGATCACAGCAAGTGTCATAAAATCGGATGGTTTTATCCACTAAGTCATGGGTCACTCTTGCTAAAAAGTGAAAAAGGTAGGGATTTTGTCTTATGTTAATGATCATTAGCATCTAAATGAGTGGAAGGCACTAGGGCTAGTAAGGCCAGAAGCAAACATTTTAATGTTGCCTTCTTCTAAATTCATCAGTATTTGTATCTTTGCATGACCTACATCAAATGTTAAACCCTTCAAACCCTACTATTCAATGGAAATAACTTTATTATTAATGGCTAATGTCACCCAATAGACCACCAGGATGGCTAAGTAGTAGAAAGGAGAACTTTATTGGTGCTATCAGTTTGCAAGCCCAGAAGAGAAAGTCTCCAGCATGAAACAAAGACACTCTCTCTTCAAAGGCAGGAAGAACAAGTTGGGTTTTATTCTTTATAGTCTCCAAATTACACAGTAAAATCACACATGTTCAGCAGGTTTCAGAGAAAAGCTTTACATCTTTATGGAGGGAATCAAATGCATGGGTAAACATATATGTAACATACATCCCATGTTCACCTTGAGGCAGGATTTTAGCATTAAAATGAGGTGGAATTTGACTCTTACATCAAACAGTGAATCATAGGACACAAAGACAGTTTCTATGCAGCCCCTATAAATGGACTGAAACTGGCTTAAGGTCTGCAGTCACTTACCAGAAACCAATATTTGTAAGGCTAGTCCTCTATCCAATCAGAGCTGAAGTTGTCTGGATTGTAAATCAGAGATAGGAGGGGTGTGATAGATCCTGTGGTTAGAGAGTTTAGCAATAATTTGTTTTTCTTGTAGCCATGGGAATCTATAAATCTGCCATGCCAGCTGGGTCCTAAACCCTCAACTAATAGGTAACTTTTTTTTTTTTTTTTTGAAACGGAATCTCGCTCTGTCGCCCAGGCTGGAGTGCAGTGGCGCGATCTCGGCTCACTGCAAGCTCCGCCTCCCGGGTTCACGCTGTTCTCCCGCCTCAGCCTCCCGAGTAGTTGGGACTACAGGTACCCGCCACCACGCCGGGCTAATTTTTTTGTGTTTTTTTCGGGGGGGGGACAGGGTTTCACTGTGTTAACCAGGATGGTCTCGATCTCCTGACCTCATGATCCACCCGCCTCGGTCTCCCAAAGTGCTGGGATTACAGGAGTGAGCCACAGCGCCCGGCCACTAATAGGTAACTTTTTAGAGTACATCTTAGTTAATAAAGGAGCATCTATTTTGGTCTCCTAGATGACACTAAGCACTAATGATACACTTTTTTTTTCCTGGCACATATTTTTTTGAGATATCATTTACATACCATAAAATGCACCATTTTAAAGTGTACAATTCAGTGGATTTTTTTAGTGTTCTCACAAGGTTCTGCAACCATCACCACTGTCTAATTCCACAATGTTTTCTTCACTCCAAAAGAAACTTATATATCCATTAGCCGTCACTCTCCATTCCTGTTTCCCCCAGACTCTGAAAATCACTATTCTACTTTCTGTCTCTATGGATTTGCCTATTTTAGACATTTCATCTAAATGGAATCATAGAATATGGCCTATTGTGACTAACTTCCTTAGCTTTGCATAACGTTTTCAGGTTAATCCATGTGGTAGCGTGAATCAGCACTTCATTCGTTTATATGACCGAATAATATTCGATTGTGTGGGTTTACGATATTGGTTGATCTATTCATCAAATGATAGACATCTCCATTGTTCCCACTTTGGGTTATTATGAATAATGGTGCTCTGAACATCTGTGTACAAGATTTTTCGTGAACATATGTTTTCAGTTTTCTTAGGTATACATCTAGGGATGAAAATTCTGGGTCATATGATAGGTAACCCTCTGTTTAACTGTTTGAGGAACTATCAAGCTGTTTTCCAAAGAGGCAGTGTATTATTTTACATTCCCGCCAGCAGTGTAGAAATATTCATTACTGTTTTTCAGTAGCCACGCTACTGGGTGTGGAGTGGTATCTCATCGTGGCTTTGATTTGTACTTCCCTAATGGCCAATGATGTCATTTATAAAAACAACAATAATAATCAGGAAAGTGTTTTTTGTGAAAAATAATAAGCTATTTATATATTAATATCGTTTTCAAAACTGAAAAATAATAAGACTGGTATTATTTTACATATTGGCAAATCTCTTTAATATTTTGCCAAATAGAAAATAATTCAGATTTCCATATCTGCTTCTACACTCAATCTGTTCTAGTACATTGTTGTGGCTGAAGTAGATAAAGAGTCTTATGTAGACCCATAGTTGAAAAAGAGAAGAGTATTTTAATAGCCTTTCCAGATAATTGTGGATATTATTATTATTATTATTATTATTATTATTATTTTGAGACGGAGTCTCGCTCTGTCGCCCAGGCTGGAGTGCAGTGGCCGGATCTAGGCTCACTGCAAGTTCCGCCTCCCTGGTTCAGGCCATTCTCCTGCCTCAGCCTCCGGAGTAGCTGGGACTACAGGCACCCGCCACCTTACCCGGCTAGTTTTTTTGTATTTTTTTTAGTAGAGATGGGGTTTCATCGTGTTAGCCAGGATGGTCTCGATCTCCTGACCTCGTGATCCGCCCGTTTTGGCCTCCCAAAGTGCTGGGATTACAGGCATGAGCCACCACGCCCGGCCGGATATTATTCTTTAATAACTACATCAAAACTGCACAAGTGACAGTTTCTTAGAGGTTAGTTGCAACATGGAATCTAAAATCATAGCAGTGAACTTTACATTCTCTGTTACATTAAAATCTATTGATCTGTCTTGCGCTTTGAATGGATTTCTTACCCCTGACTTTGCAACATCCTGCCTTCATCATTTGGCAATTATTGGCTCACTGAGCTATCTAGATCTTCTAAATATTGTCATAGTTCATTATACCATACCAAAAAATCACATTTATTAATTTCACTAACAATAATTAGAAAAATTGTTAAGTGTTAGGATACCATCAAGTTCATGGTGGCTGATAGAAATTTTTCAAAATTCTAATTTTATCATGGGCAACAAGTATTATTGTTTTCTTGAAGTCACATGTTCATTTCATTCACTTTGAAAAAAATATCTGCCAAATAGCCAAGGATGGAAGACCATATTTGTCATCAATCTTTTTTTTTAATAATGTGAACTTTTATTTTAGATTCAGGGAGTGTATGTGCCAGTTTGTTACATGGGTATATTGCATGATGCCAAGATTTGGATTCCGATAGATCCTGTCACTCAGGTAATGAGCACAGTACCTAGCAGTTTTTCAATTCTTCCCCTCCTCCCCCACATCCCCCTCCAGTAGTCCACAGTGTCTATTGTTGCCATCTTTATGTCTTTGAATACCCAATGTTTAGCTCCCACTTATAAATGAGAACATTTTGGTTTTCTGTTCCTGTGTTAATTTGCTTAGGATAAAGACCTCCAGCTACATCCATGTTGCCGCAAAGGATATAATTTTATTTCCTTTATGTCTGTGTAGTGTGTACCACTTTTTATTATCTAGTCCACCACTGATGGGCACCTAGGTTGATTCCATGTCTTTGCTATTGTGAGTAGTGCCATAATGAATATACAAGTGCATGTGTCTTTTTGGTAGAATTACTTGTTTTCCTTTGGATATATAGCCAGTAATGGGATTGTTGGGTCAAATGGAAGTTCTGTTTCTTATGTTCTTTGAGAAATCTCCAAATTGTTTTCCACAGTGGCTAAACTAACTTCATTTCCACCAACAGTGTGTAAGTGTACCCTTTTCTCCACAGCCTTACCAGCATCTGTTGTTTTCTGAATTTTTAATAATAGCTATTCTGACTAGTGTGAGATGGTGTCTCACTGTGGTTTTTATTTGCATTTCTCTAATGATGAGTGATATTGAGCATTTTTTCATTTGCTTGTTGGCCACATGTATGTCTTCTTTTGAAAAATGTGTGTTCATATCTTTTGCCTACTTTTTAATGGGGTTGTTTGCTTTTTGTTTGTTGAAAAATGTTCCTTATAGATTGTGGATCTTATACCTTTGTCAGATACATAGTTTGTGAATATTTTCTCCCATTCTGTAGACTCTCTATTTACTCTGTTCATAGTTTATTTTACTATAAAGAAGCTCTTTAGTTTAATTAGGTCCCACTTGTCAATTTTTGTTTTTGTCGTAATTGCTTTTGATGACTTAATCAGAAATTCTTTCCCAAGGCCGATGTCCAGAATGATGTTTCCTAGGGTTTTTTTCTAGGATTCTTATAGTTTGAGGTCTTACATTTAAGTCTTTAATCCATCTTGAGTTGACTTTTGTATATGGTGAAAGGCAGAGGTCCAGCTTCATTCTTTGGAATAGGACTAGCCAACTATCCCAACACCATCTATTGAATAGGGAGCCCTTTCCTCATTGCTTGTTTTTGTCAACTTTGTTAAAGGTTGGATAGCTGTAGGTATGAGGTTTATTTCCAGGTTCTCTATTCTGTTTCATTGGTCTATGTGTCTGTTTTTGTACCAGTACTCATGCTATTTTGGTTACTCTAGTCTTTTACAGTATAGTTCGAAGTTTGGTCATGTGATGCTTCCAGCTTAGTTCTTTTTGCATAGGATTGCTTTGGCTATTCAGGCTCTTTTTTGGTTTCTTATGAATTTAAGAATACTTTTTTCTAATTCTGTGAAAAATGTCATTGGTAGTTTGATAGGAAGGGTGCTGAATCTGTAGATTGTTTTGGGCAGTATGGCCTTTTAACAAAATTGATTGTTCCAGTCCATAAGCATGGAATATTTTCCTTTTGTTTGTATTATCTATGATTTCTTTCAGCTGTATTTTGTAATCCTCCTTATAGAGATCTTTCATTTCGTTGGTTAGATGTATTTCTAGGTATTTTACTCTTTTTGCAGCCATTGCAGATGGGATTGTGTTCTTGATTTGGCTTTCAACTTTAACGTTATTAGTGTATAGAAATGCTACTGAATTTTGTACATTGATTATGTATCCTGAAACTTTACTAAAGTTGATGACAGCTCCTGGAGCCATTTGGCAGAGACTTTTGAGTTTTCTAGGTATAGTATCATACTGTCAGCAAAGAGAGATAATGTGACTTCTTCTTTTCCTATTTGGTTGCCTTTTATTTCTTACTCTTGTCTAATTGCTCTGGCTAGGACTTGTAGTACTATGTTGAATAAGAGTGATGAGAATGGGCATCCTTGTCTTTTTCCAGTTCTCAAGGGGAATGGTTCCAGCTTTTGCCCATTGAGCATGTCATTGCCTGTGGCTTTATCATAGATAACTCATTATTTGGAGGTATGTTCCTTCATGCCTAGTTTGTTGAGGGTTTTGTCATGAGGGATATTGAATTTTATTGAAGGCTTTTCCTGTGTCTATTGATATGATAATATGCTTTTTGTTTTTAATTTTGTTTATGTGTGAATCACATTTATTGGTTTGTATATATTGAACCAACCTTGCATCCTAGGAAGGAAGCCTGCTCGATCATGGTGCATTAACTTTTTGACATGCTGTTTGATTCTGCTGGGGAATTCTGTGTCTGTGTTCATCAGGGATATTAGCCTGTATTTTTCTTTTTTTGTTGTATCTTTGCCAGGTGTTGGTGTCAGAGTGATGCCGGCTTTGTAGAAGGAGTTAAGGAGGAGTCCCTTCTCCTCAATTCTTTGAAATAATTTCAGTAGGATTGGTACCAACTCTTCTTTGTACATCTAGTAAAATTTGGGTGTGAATCCACCTGGTCCAGGGCTTTTTTGTTGTTTGTTTTTGTTTTGTTTTTCAGTTGGTAGGGTTTTTACTACTGATTCCATTTTGGAACATAACATTGGTCTGTTTGGGGTTTCAATTTCTTCCTGATTCAATGTTGGGAGGTTGTGTGTTTCCAGGAACTTATCCATTTCCTCCAGATCTTCTAGTTTTTGTGAACAGAGGTGTTTGTAATAGTTTCTGAGGATCTTTGTATTTCTACAGAATTGGTTGTAATGTCACCTTTGTCATTTCAGATTGCGCTTGTTTGGATGTTCTCTCTTTTTTCCTTTAATCTAGCTGTCACCTGTTGATCTTGTCTATCCTTTGAAAGAACCAATTTTGGTTTTGTTCATCCTTTGTATGGATTTTTGGGGTCTTAATTCTGTTCAGTTCTGCTCTGAGTTTAGTTATTTCTTTTCTTTTTTTTTTTTTTTTTTTGAGACGGAGTCTCGCGCTGTGTCACCCAGGCTGGAGTGCAGTGGCGCGATCTCGGCTCACTGCAAGCTCCGCCTCCCGGGTTTACGCCATTCTCCTGCCTCAGCCTCCGAGTAGCTGGGACTACAGGCGCCCGCCACCTCGCCCGGCTAGTTTTTTGTATTTTTAGTAGAGACGGGGTTTCACCATGTTAGCCAGGATGGTCTCGATCTCCTGACCTCGTGATCCACCCGCCTCGGCCTCCCAAAGTGCTGGGATTACAGGCTTGAGCCACCGCGCCCGGCTTATTTCTTTTCTTCTACTAGATTTGGGGTTAGTTTGTTCTTGTTTTTCTAGTTCCTCTAGGTGTGATGTTATGTCATTAATTTGAAATCTAACTTTTTGAGGTAGGCGTTCAGCTCTAAAAACTTCCTGTTAACATTGCTTTTGCTGCATCCCAGAGATTTTGTTTTGTTGTTTCTCTGTTTTTTATTTCTGTGAAATAATTTTTTGATTTCTGCCTTAATTTCATTTACCCGAAAATCATTCAGGAGCAAGTTGTTTAATCTCCGTGTCTGTCAGTCATACTTTCCAGAAAAAAAAAAAAAAAATGTTCTAATGTAGGGGGGAGACTAATTCAGTTTGCAATTTAAACAATGACACAACTGTTTTCCTCAAAATATCTCTATATATTTTGATATGCAGTAGAAGTGTTTGTATATACTTCCCAGCTGGGTGTGGTGGCTCAGGCCTGTAAACCCAGCACTTTGGGAGGCCAAGGTGGGTGAATTGCTTGAGCTCAGGAGCTCGAGACCAGCCAGGGAAACATGGTAAAACCCTGTCTCTACCAAAAATACAAAAATTAGGTAGGCATGATGGTGCACACCTGTGTTCCCAGCTACTCAGGAGGCTGAGGTGGGAGGATCACTGGAGCCTGGGAAGTCAAGGCTGCAGTGAGTCTTGATTGCACCACTGCACTCCAGCCTGGGTGACAGAGCAAGACACTATCTCAATATGTGTGTGTGTGGATGTGCACGTGTGTGTGAGTGTGCGTGTGTGTGTGTGTGTGTGAGAATCCTTGAGAATCCAGGATTCTTGCCTGGCTATGGCTGAACATAATGAAAATACATCCAATATTAAGACATGGGACTCTTAGGAGTCCATGGCAGATGGCAAAATAGCTAATTAAAAGAGTCCATTAAAAGCTTTGGGGGACTGCCGTAGAAGAGCATGAAGGGTATGAGTAAATCAAAGACTGTGGGTTAATCAGATGGTTAATTTTAACAATCTTGGATGCCTTAAACAAAGAATGACAATATCAAAATTACACTTTGTTGTCTCTGTCAGGTCTCCTATGTGAAAGGTAGGCCATTTAGTGGAAACAGCAGAACTTCAAGAATTAGAAGGAAGACATATGGGAGAATTCAAAGGTCTCAGATAGCTTCAAACCTGGAAGCCTCCACTACACCTCCTTGCTGTCAGTTGAAGCATCCCTACCTCCCCTGTCCGACGACATGGTTTTTGTACACATGCACATACACACACACACACACACACATATCCCATTTTATCAAATAGATTAGTAAAAAGCTGTGTACTCAAGGGTCAAGATTTAATAAAATTAATACCTATTACTGCATCATCGATGTCATCAATGATATTCTTAAGTAAAACTGGCTTTTTTTTTTGAGACAGAGTCTCGCTCTGTCGCCAGGCTGGAGTGCAGTGGTGTGATCGTGGCTCATTGCAACCTCCGCCTCCCGGGTTCAAACTATTCTTCTGCCTCAGTCTTCTAAGTAGCTGGGACTACAGGTGCATGCCAGCACGCCCAGCTAATTTTTGTATTTTTAGTAGAGACAGGGTTTTACCATGTTGGCCAGTATGGTCTCAATCTCTTGACCTCATGATCCGCACACCTCGGCCTCCCAAAGTGCTAGGATTACCAGAGAGCCACTGCGCCCGGCCATTTTTTCTTTCTTCCTTTTTTTTCTTTTTTTCTTTTCTTTTTCTTTTTTTTTTTTTTTTGTGCTACAAGTGTATGAGTAAAGAATACAATGATCAATGCCTGCTACAGTTTAGTACCCCTGCCTTGAGTCATGCTAAGGAGAAGTTTTAGCCACTAGTACTTTAGCATCATCAGTATAAATTTCAACACAGTGGAAAAAGGCAAATAACACTTTAGTATGACCATGAAGGTAGTTCTAACCTTGCAGAACCACTACAAGGGTCTCGGAAACCCCAGCTGTCCATATTCTGAAAGCTGCTGCCCTTGGCAGCCACTGAGTTCACTTGGGAATAGAACATTTCTAAATGAGACCGTGGTACTTTTATCATCAAGAAAATTGAATATGGTAATACTTTGGTGAGACATGGGTTCTGTTAGGGAACTCTAGCATTTAATCTCTGCAATACTGTCTCCTGTTTTTTCACCTTCATTGCTGCAGACAATATCTAAGTTCAGGCACATATCACCTTCTATTTAGAGAGTTCTCTGAAATGTTCTTTGGTTTCTCTGCCTCTAAAATCTCCTTTCTCCAAATGTGCTTCTACACTAACTGTTGCGGATTAATATTCCTAAATCTCCCTTTTATTCCTTTGCACAAATTTCCTTTGAAATTTCCAGTAAATTTGAAATTTCCAGTAAATTTCCAGTAAACTTTTTCCATCTATCAAAAAAGTCTAACTGCCTTTATTTGATTGCCAGGGGTCCCCTTGTTCTGGACCCAACTTCCAATCCAGAGTTTTTTCCACCTTTTCTTCATAATTTCCAACCTCAGAACATACATAGCATTTCCCAACTCATAGTAGATGTTTATCTGAAACCCCCTTTTAATGTTTGGGGCACTTCCTTACCTTTTGAGTCTTTATACATGGCAGAGCCTACCTCCCCCTAAAGAAGTAGAGGACAGACACTTCCTTTCCAGGAATTGTGATAGTGAGGTCATCAGTGCATAATCAAGGCTTAGCCAGGCATTAGAATTAGCCTTTTAGGGCCGGGCATGGTGGCTCACACCTTTAATAATCCTAGCACTTTGGGAGGCCGAGGCAGGTGGATCACCTGAGGTCAAGAGTTCAGGACCAGTCTGGCCAAGATGGAGAAACCCCATCTCTACTAACGATACAAAAATTAGCTGGGCATGGTGGTGTGCACCTGTAATCCCAGCTACTTGGGAGGTTGAGGCTGAAGAATCAGTTGAATCTGGGAGTCGGAAGTTGCAGTGAGCCGAGGTGTCCCCATTGCACTCCAGCCTGAGCGACAGAGCAAGACTCAGTCAAATAAAAAAAAAAAAGCCTCTTAAAGATGTTGAATCTGGAGCTAGTGACATAAAGACCTAGGGAGGCTTTGGATTCATCAGTGGGAGGGCAGGGCAAAGGACCACTGTGGTATCAGGATTCAGTACTGCAGTAGCATTCGGTGTTCTAGGGCCACAGTGGTATCAGTACTCAGTACTACAGTAGCATCCGGTATTCAAGAGCCACAGTGGTATCAGGATTCAGTACCATAGTAGCACCCAGTATTCAAGGGCCATGGTGGCAGCAGTGGCAGCAGCAGCAGCAACTGCAAACATGCTGGCTGTGCCAGTGGTATTACAGCTGCTAGTTTTTGTGCTCAGGGTGTGGTGAAAGTGGTAACTATGTCCTACCCAAATCAGTTTTGCAGTAGGATTTTAGCCATTTTCCTTGCTGAGTTTCTTCTTTTTTATGCCCGTTTTCTGAGTCTACCTCTCTAGCACCCTATATGATTCTTTTCAATATCCTTTCAGTATACTTCTTTTCTGCTTGTATCAGCTAAAAACCATTTTTGTTACTTGCAACTGAGAGCCCTGACTAATTCTGAAATTAGTTTGTGGAGGTTGCATCAACGATCCTTCAGGAAAAAGAAGGTCGGCAAGAATCCAGGATTCTTGCCTGGTTGTGGCTGAATATAATGGAAGCACGTTCAGTATTAAGACATGGGACTCTTAGAAGTCCATGGCAGATGGCAAGGTAGCAATTGAAAGAGTCCATTAAAAGCTTTGGGGTTATGGAAAAAAATAAAAGAAAATTTAAAAAGAAAAAAAAAAGGCTTTGAGGCCTGCCATAGAACAGTATAAAGGGCATGAGGAAAATTAAAGACTGTGGGTTAATCAGATGGTTAATTTTAACGATCATGGATATATCACACAAAGAATGACAAGCTCAAAATTACACTCTGTTGTTTCTGTCAGGTCTCCTATGTGAAAAGTAGAGTATTTAGTGGAAAAGAGCAAAACTTCAAGAATTAGAAGGAAGACATATGGGAGAATTCAGAGGTCTCAGACAGCACCAAACTTAAAAGCCTCCATTAAACCTCCTTGTTGTCAGTTGAAGCATCCCTACCTCTCCCGTCTGATGACATGGTTCCTGCCTTGCTCTGATGGCATGGTTCATGCCTGTGATGGCATGAGGAAGAATTACATTATCGTCACATTATCTCTAGAGCTATACCTAGAGTCAGAGCCCAGGATTCCTCAAAGAACAATTTAAAAGTCATACCTGGGAAGATACAGAGTACACATCAATATGGTTGGCAAAAATCTGGAGAATATAGATGTAAACAGGTTCTGAGTATGTGACAACAAGGAAAAAAGGACTCAAACTTAGTCAAGCTGAATTTGTGGATATGGGGGTGCTTACGAATTATTCTGGATTCCTTGTGAAAACTTAGGCACTTTGAGCCTTCCGATTTTTGGTTTAATTGGTTGACTAATGCATAGATTGAATGGTGGCCCATGCTAACTGAAGCTGAGATGCTAAAGATGGCAAGAAAGATGAGAGCCTGGGTCACTGATGACAATGCAGAGCTGCCAAACAAGCCCTTGAACAGTGCATCATCAGATTACATTTATATGAGCAATAAAAGTTTGATCTTATTTGGGCGAATATTACAAATATATCTCTTCTATGAAGCAAAGTTAATTCTAATTAATACAATGTGAAAAGTACACATCTCAAATCTATTAGCCTTTTTCAAAAGGACAGATGAAAATTTATCAAGACAACTGTATATTAGAATTCATGATGTATTTTTTCTTGAAAAAAAAGTACACATTCCTAATTCTATCCACTGAAAAGACCTAGGAACAATGGCAAACCCAGTAGCAATGAGCATCCTAGTACCCACTAAAATGAACAAGGGCACCTTGGAGAAATGACCAATAGTGGAGATGAATAAAGAAATATACAAAATGAATGTCCTTCCTTGGATCAGGAGGTAAGGAATCTGTCAAAGGCTAATGGGATGCCAGAAGGACACAGGAGCCAACTTGAATGGTCTCTCATTGTCCAACGATTAGATCATTTGAAGATCAAAAAGAATGACTCTAATTACTAAAAACACAACACATACATACAAATGAAATTGTCAATGATAATGCTAGAAGAAAATCATCGCATGGCTTATCATTAGAAACGGCTAAGACATAACTTATTACCACGAAAAATAAAGGGACACATAAAACATTTATTCTGTCTTTCTTGTATGTATTTTATTTTTCTGGTAAATAAGTGATCAATAAAGAGCTCTTCTTTATAGAAGAGTTTTTGTTAACAAATACAGAAAGAATGAAAGAATTAGAGAATTATCACATTTCAATTCCAAAATGACAAAAGAGGCCTAAGACTTAATCATTAATAAGTGCCAAAATTGGCCAGACACAGTGGCTTATGCCTATAATTCCAGACTTTTGGGAGCCTGAGGCAGGAGGATTATTTGAGTCCAGGAGTTTGACACCAGCCTGGACAATATAGGCCCCCATCTCTACCAAAAAAAAAAAAAAAAAAAAAAATCACATGTTTTTAAATTAGCCAGGCATGGTGGCATGGGCCTGTAGTCCCATCTACTCAGGAGGCTGAGACAGGAGAATTGCTGGAGCCCCTGAGTTCAAGATTGCAGTGAGCTATTCTCGTGTCACTGTACTCCAGCCTGGGTGACAGAGTGAGACCCTGTCTCTCAAGAAAAAGAAAAGAAGGAGAAGGAGAAGGAGAAGGAGGAGGAGGAGGAGGAGGAGGAGGAGGAGGAGGAGGAGGAGAAGAAGAAGAAGAAGAAAGAAGAAAGAAGAAAGAAGAAAGAAGGAAGAAGGAAGAAGGAAGAAGGAAGAAGGAAGAAGGAAGAAGGAAGAAAGGAAGAAGGAGAAAAGGAGGAGGAGGAGGCAGAAGAGAAAGAGAAAATAAAAGAATAAGTGCCAAAACTATTAGATGAAATATGGGTGGGGAGTTTACAGTGGATGGATCAGGCTGATCACACGTGAACTCACTGATCAGTCCTGGCATTGGAAAAACGAGACCATTGGCCAATATGAGCCTCCTGATGTAAGACAATAGGATCATCACCATCTCTGAAATACTTTTAACCCCAAAAATGAAACTGAATTTAGTCATGTCTCAAATTAGCCAAGTCCCTACAGAAACATGTAAAATAAAACATAAAGCCACTTCCAGGATGTGGGAAATTCTTTAAAAACAATTTTGAACAAGTAAATGACATAAAAATAAGAGGCATCTATATCACAATAAATTACAAGAGACTTAGCAACCAACATTGTTTGGCTCCTGATTCAAACACTTGAGAAAATTAGGAGGATTTGATTATGTTCTAGGTACAAGGTGACATTAAGGAATTATTGTTGACTTCAGGCCTGGCATGGTGGCCCACGCCTGTAATCCCAGCACTTTGGGAGGCTGAGGCGGGCGGATCACGAGGTCAGGAGATCGAGACCATCTGGCCAACATGGTGAAATGCCATCTCTACTAAAATCCAAAAACAATAATTAACCATGCGTGGTGGCACGTGCCTTAGTCCCAGCTACTTGGGAGGCCGAGGCAGAGGAATCACCTGAACCCAGAAGGCAGAGGTTGCAGTGAGCCTAAGCCGAGGTCGTGCCACTGCACTCCAGCCTAGTGACAGGGCAAGTCAAGAAAGAAAGAAAGAAAAGAAAGAAAGAAAGAAAGAAAGAAAGAAAGAAAGAAAGAAAGAAAGAGAGAGACAGAAAGAAAGAAAGAGAAAGAGAGAAAGAAAGAAAGAAAGAAAGAAAGAAAGAAAGAAAGAAAGAAAGAAAGAAAGAAAGAAAGAAAGAAAGAAAAAAGAAAGAAAGAGAAAGAAAGAAAGGAAGGAAGGAAGGAAGGAAGGAGAAATTATTGTTGATTTTATGTGATATAGTGATATTGTAGTTATCTTAAAATGTTAGAGATTCATTCTAAAATATTTATGGATGAAATGATATGATGTCTGGGATTTGCTTTATTATATACTTGTTAAAGCCAGAAGGGAACTGATGAAACTATGTTGACAAAATGCTGATAGTAGTTGAATCTGGGGATTTACAATATCAATAGTCCTACTTTTGTGTATGTATGAAGAAGAAAAGCAAAAGAAGAAGAAAATGCAGATGACTTCTGGTGCTTCTTCTTCCTTCTTCCTGTTTCTTCATTGTGAATGATATATAACTACAGGACTTGCAGTGTAGCCACCATCAGGTGACAATAAGGCAAACACGAGCATGGGAATAAAAATAATGTAAGAATAGTAGACAAATACAAAGGAAAATGCTGAGCTGCTACACTAACTCCTCACCTACTGTGGATACCTTTTTGCATGAGACACCTCAATCTTTACATATGTAAGCCATTGTGAGTGGAATTTTCTGTTCACTGCAGACTCACATTGTGGTTACTAATACAGTTTGACTTAATTACCACTATCGATTTGGGGTTCTTCGTGTCCCCTGGGTAAGCTAAGCTAGAATGACTGGCACTAACAAAAAATAGGGTTGCTGCGTCACAATAAAGTCAAGTCCCAAAATTAACAGGCTCAAAAGAAGTTTGTATTCTCTTTTGCCATGCCAGAGAGAAAATATTGGAAGGTCATATGGAAGATTTTAGCTTTTGTGTTATTTCTGGGTAGTTTATTAGAGCTTGGAACTAATGAGGCCATGGATGCCTTTTTGTTTATTTTAGTGACCAAATCAATGGTTTTGCTGTAGTTTGGTATCACACCAAACTTTTAAAGTATAGTTTAAATCAATGGTTTTGCTGCAGTTTGGTATCACAGCAAACTTTTAAAGTATAGTTTAAATCAATGGTTTTGCTGTAGTTTGGTATCACACCAAACTTTTAAAGTATAGTTTAAATCAATGGTTTTGCTGTAGTTTGGTCACACACCACTGACTAGGGCCCAGAGGTTTTTGCGTGGTCATCCTATAATCCCAGGGTAAATGTATAGTTGGATCACTGACAGTATTAAAACCACATTCTAACTGCATGGTACAGTGAATCAATTTCATTATCTTCATCTATGTTAAATAGAGCTTGTTGACTGAATCTGTCCTTCAAAACCTAATCTGATAGAAAATTTCATTTATTTCACAAAATTTGAATTAGCACTTACTTTCTTGCTACTTATATCAATACACTAGAAGAACTGAAACAGTTCCCTCTGTTAGATTCACAAGATAACTAACAAAAAGGCATCATATTAAACAAACCCTCTGCTACCTAATTTCCTACCTAGAGGAGTGACATGGGAAATTATTCAGCCTTTACTGATTTCTTTCAC
Organism: Papio anubis; assembly: GCF_008728515.1. Lineage (NCBI taxonomy): Eukaryota > Metazoa > Chordata > Mammalia > Primates > Cercopithecidae > Papio > Papio anubis. Next base: position 55,792,777 of record NC_044990.1, on the reverse strand, counting down.
ATCCAAAGTTTGCTCTTGTTTTCATGATTCTATTGATCTCTGGATTCCACAAGTATACAAATGACTTACCACTGTGCAAACAACTATGCATTAGTCAGAACTTTCATAAAGTTCTGCATGGGAACCTGGAGGAGGTTCATCATAAAAGACAGATATAATTTAAAATTTGGTAGTAAGGAGTGAGTAAAGGAAGTGAATTTATATTAACTGAAATAACGAAGGTTTAAGAAGGACCGAGTCTTGTTTTTGAGTATTAAAAAGGCTTGTATATAAATGATACAAAACAATTATTCTCAGTCCCATGTGGCAGATAGAAATTACAGCAGAGAGAATTTAAACCAGACATCAGAAGAAATCTAAAGATTGTGAAACATGGATCTATATTTCCACACGATTATAGAGTTAGTTTTTTAAAAAGCAATATGGAGTTGTTATTTTCAAATAACTTTAACTCAGACTAAAAACAGGATAACTTAACTCAATTTCCTAAAACAAATATTCACATCAACTCTCTGCAGGAATAGAGTGATAAATGAGACACATCTCTGCCCTCTGAGAGTTACAATGTTGGAAGGATGGTGAGTAGAATTAGCCAAATACCAAAATAACTGCAAAATAATGTGTAACTGCCAGGCGAGGTGGCTCACGCTTGTAATCCCAGCACTTTGGGAGGCTGAGGCGGGAGGATCACTTGAGGTCAGGAATTGGAGACTAGCCTGGCCAACATGGTGAAACCCTGTCTCTATTAAAAATATAAAAATTAGCCAGACATGATGGCTCGTGCCTATAATCCCAGCCACCCAGGAAACTGAGGCAGGAGAATTGCTTGAACCCAGGAGGTGGAATTTGCAGTGAGCTGACATCACGCCACTGCACTCCAGCCTGGGCAACAGAGTGAGATTCTGTCTCCAAAAAATTAAAATTAAAATTAAAAATAAAATATAAGGTGTAACTGATAAATACCAAAGCAAAATCCTGTATTTCTCCAAGTCATGTCACTGTAATAATAATGTATCAGGCTATGTTATTGGTAGCAAAAACTGTGATTCAGATGTGTCAGCCCGTAGAGCTATGTTTGCTCCTCATGGCGAAGCTGCACCTTGGCTGAATGACCAGAAGATGGATTCACTACAGACGATAAAAAGAAGCTGCCATTTGGCTATGGTGTGCAGCAATATCATCTAGCACAGTTGGTAACCAAGGCGGAGCATTACTGATTTTCTTATCTCATCTTTGAGGAAGTATATAACGAGAAGGGAGGTTTCAAGTTAGCAAAGCTTGCAAAAGGCAGCAACTGTATTTAGCTAATCTTTCAATTTCATAAATTCTAATTCAAAATAGGCATAGACAAGTTTTAATTTTAAAATTTCTACAGTATGACCAAGTATTTGCACCTCTGGTAATTGATAGAATCACCATATAAAAAATACCATGAGTAAACCTTGATGAAGAAGCTGAATAGCAAAGGAAGAATAGTTTTAAAACTTGCTCTCTGAGTATTGCTATGCTTTGGGCACTTAATAAGTACAGGCAACAATGAGAACCTTTGCTTAGTATCACATTTGTCTGTACTGCAATGATACACAGAAACAGCAATAAATATGCTGCTTGATGTTTTTCTGTATATGTAATTCATAGTGGAAGGTCATATTTCCTAAGAAAATGTCTGGCAATTTGCGAGAAAGGTGTTAGGAGTGGAGGTGGGGCAATAAGTTCAATAATACTTAGAAAACTCTGTGGGTTAGACAGCTTGGGCTGCCGTACAAAATAACATAATCTGGGTGGCTTTCAACAACGTAAACTTATATTCTGACAGTTCTGGAAGTCAAAGGTGAGGTTGCCAGCATGGTCAGGTTCTAGTGAGGACCCTCTTCCTGGCTTTCAAATGGCCACTTTTGAGCTATAGCCTCACATTCAGAGAAAGAGAGAGGGGCACAGGGAGAGAGAGAGAGGGCTCTCTGGTGTCTCTTCTTTTAAGTGCGCTAATCTCATCATGAGGGTCCCACCCTCATAACCTCACTTAAACCTAATTATCTCCCAAAGGCCCCATCTCCAAATAGCATCGCATTGGAGGTTAGGGCTTCAACATATGAATTTGAGAAGGAAACAATTCAGTCCATAGTGCTATATTTAAAAAATAATGTTTCTATGTCAATTTAACTATATAATAATACTAATAAATAAAACCCATACTAAGTTTAACTCGTGTTAAAGCTCTAGCACTCTACTGTAATACTTTTAAAAACAAAAAAGTACTGAAAAAAATTCTATTTGGTATGACAGGATTAGAAAATCATGGTTTTGCAATACTTAGTAAATGTTTGCTGAAATCATAACGTGGAACATCCTGTTGGGAGAACAGGATATTCCTGCGGTGTCCTAGGATCACCTCTGAGATTATTCATTAATTCCAAAGAGTAAAATGTACCTTTACAACATGGTCATCTGTAGTTGCCATCCAAACTTAGTATCACCAGTAATAGGATGACCTGACATGTGTCACCTGATAACATATGAAGCCACAATATTACCTGTCTTGAGTATAAAATTGAACATTCTTGACAAATAGGTTAAACCTGAATTTAATCAAGTCTAGACTGAAATAAAGGGGATAAAAAAACAGGTTGAACAACACCATGGGAAACAGTCAGGATACGGGACATACTATATAGGAAAACTGACTTATTCTCTTCAAATAGTCAACATCATGAAAAAATATTTGGGTAGAGAATTTTTCTTTTTTTCCTTCCTTTTTTTGTTTTTCTACAGACAGGGTCTCATTCTGCTTCCCAGGCTGGAGTGTAGTGGCGTGATCACAGCTCACTGCAGCCTCGAACTCCTGGGCTCGGTTGACTCTCCCACCTCGGCCTCCCAAAGCACTGGGATTACAGGTATAAGCCACCACGCCGAGCCAGTCCAGGATTATTCTAGATTAAAAGAGAAAGAAGGGCGATCAAACTCAATAATCAAATTCCATACATTCAAATATACATCTGTAAAAGGAATTTGGAGGCAAGATGGAGCATTTGACTATAGACTGGATATAAAATAATATAAAACTATTGTTAAGTTTCTTGAGCATAATAATAACATTGTGATTAAGTAAAATATTCTTATTCTTAGAAGTCTTATAGTGGTATGTTTAGGAGTGAAGTTTCATATGTCTGCAAATGACTTTATAAAAATTATTTTATACATGTATATAGGCAGAAATATTTAAACATTTGCCAGCATGTTAATTTTTGAAGTAAGGGGAAGGTACATGAATATTCTTTGTACCATTCTTTCAACTTTTCTCTGTATTTAAAATTTTAAAATGAAACGTTGAAAAGTACATTTAAACTTGTTTTATTTAAGAATAAGTAATACGATCAGGCACAGTGGCTCACTGTAATCCCAGCACTTTAGGAGGCTGAGGCGGTTGGACACCTTGAGCCCAGGCATTCAAGACCAGCCTGTGCAACATGGCAAATACTTCGTCTCTACAAAAAATAGAAAAAAATTAGCCAGGCGTGGTGGCGCATGCCTGTAGTCCCAGTCACTCAGGAGGCTGAGGCAGGAGGATCACTTGAGCCTGGGAGGTTGAGGCTGCAGGGAGCTGTGATTGTATCACTGCACCCCAGCCTGGGCAACAGAGTGAGACTCTGTCTTGAAAAAATAAAATAAGGCTGGGCGCGGTGGCTCAAGCCTGTAATCCCAGCACTTTGGGAGGCCGAGACGGGTGGATCACGAGGTCAGGAGATCGAGACCATCCTGGCTAACACGGTGAAACCCTGTCTCTACTAAGAAATACAAAAAACTAGCCGGGCGAGGTGGTGGGCGCCTGTAGTCCCAGCTACTCGGGAGGCTGAGGCCGGAGAATGGCGTGAACCCGGGAGGCAGAGCTTGCAGTGAGCTGAGATCTGGCCACTGCACTCCAGCCTGGGCTACAGAGCGAGACTCTGTCTCAAAAAAAAAAAAAAAAGAAAAAAGAAAAAATAAAATAAAAATACATAGTACTAGTATATCAGATATGTGATAAATATGTAAGTTATAAAAATTATACTCATGATCTGATCTAAGATCCTGAACATGAGCAATTTCATGAAATCTGGGTATATGCTCTCTTCATCCTAACCCTCTAACTTCTTCCCAACTATCTTGATATCTGTAAAATGTATTATAGACATTTTCAAGTATACACAAAAAGCTCTAGCCCCAGCTCTGCAGTTTTTTTTTTGTATTCATGTTGTTGTATGTTCTATGTTATCCTTAGAGAATTCCTTTATTATTTGCAAAACAAGCAATGCCTCCAATGTGTACCAATAAGTTAAATAAGAAGGAAGATCCACTCAGAGATATTTAGTCCAACATAATTTCAGAAGTGGAAATTCTTCATGCGATTTTTAACCTTTTTGTGAATAAATATACACTCTTATTTCAGTTAGGGTCAGTTTTTTAAAAATAGCATTGTTTCGTTTCTTTCTATACAAAAACAAATTGATTTTAATATGAAATGCAGAATATATCTGATGACTATCATCACCTGGAGACCCTGTCCTCTTGCTTCATTCAGTTAATTCATTGCTACTGTAATTTCTCTGTAAAACAGAAATGAAACTCAGTTCTCTATTCTGAGCACCAGTTGAGCGGAATACAAGTATGCCAGTCAAGAGACTGATATTCTTGGAGTTCAATGAGAAAAATAGCACTTAGTTGAGCATAAAGAAAGAATTCTAGTTAGTAAATAAAATGAACCGAGTAGAACACTGAATAACTGAGAACAAGAAGCATTGAAAAAAAAAGAAAGGAGAGAAAGACTTGAGTCAAAACTTGGAGTCCTAATAAAGAGGAAATGAGAAGAGGAAGTGGTTTATAGAGTAAGAGTTTTTATTAACTTGAGATTTTTTACCTCTATTGACAAGAAACATAATGGTGGCCGTTAAAAAAGAAAAGAAAAAAAAGAAGAGAAGAGAAGCAGAAAGAAAAGAAAAAAGCTGGGTTTAGAGCAGTGGCTCTGGCCTTTAATCCCAGGGCTTTGGGAGGCCAAGGTGGGAGGACCATTTGAGGCTGGGAGTTCAAGACAGCCTGGGCAACATAGTGAGACTCCATCTCTACACGTACAAAAAATTAGTCTGGCATGGTAGCACACCTATCATCCCAGGAATTCAAGGTTACAGTGAGCTAGGATCATGCCACTGATCTCCAGCAAGACCCTGTGTCAAAAAACAAAAAAAAAACAAAACTAATACGTTATGGGAAGAACCTGTTAAGGCATAAAGTAATTATGCTTTTCACACCAATCAGTTTTCCCCTGTGTATCTAGAGGCTCTCTCATGGTTTGATTTTAAAGAAAGATAAAATGTTGTACACCTTTTACATGCCAGATTTTCTTAAGCGTGATCTCATTTAATTCTCCAAAAACTCTAGAAGACAAGGAACATCCTCTCCATTTTATGACTGAAGTTAATTTGGGCTCAGAGAAGTCAAGTACATATACAAATGACACGACTAGTAAGAGTAAAGATAACTTTTGAAATCTGATTTCTCTGACTCCAACTTAATGCTTTTTATTTACAAGGCTAAACTACCTCAATAGCCTAAATAAATTTGTAAGTTAAACCAACTTTCATAAGACTAGCGTTTCCGAGCTCTTAATAAATGTAAGATTAGATAGTTTGATTATTACTAATCAATCTGAAAAATAAATCTTAATATAACGAGATTTTAAAAGTTGCCAGTGGTAGTTAGAAAAGCAAAAAACAAACAGTTCCCAGAAGATAAAGTAAAATAGGTACACACACACAGATTTTGTGTGTATGTGTGTCTGTATATGGTAAGAACACTTAACATCCACTCTACATTTCTCAGGAATATATGGTCCTTAACTATAGTCATCATGCTATACTTGAAGTTACTCCTACTGTAATTAATATATTCTTTGACCGATATCTTACAGCCCCCTCTCCCTACTAGCTCCTACAACCTCTAATAACCACCGTTCTACTCTCTACTTCTATGAGGTCAACTTTTTTAGATGCCATATATGAGTGAGATCATGCGGTATTTGTCTTTCTCTGCCTGGCTTATGTAACTTAATGTTCTCCAGGTTCATCCATGTTGTCACAAATGACAAGATTTTGTTTTTTTTTTTTTAATTAAATGTATATTTTATGTGTATTTAAAACATCCATCTAGCAAACAAAAAATGACAACAGAAATTATGCATTCTTTTTCCTGTAACCTTGGCAACTTATATTTATGCTAGCAGAATGCCACGACACAGATGCTTCTATGATTGTTCTCTGGAGTTACAGTGGACATGAAATTGATATGTGCTCACTTACAGACAATTTTGGCAATTCAGTTTGCCAAATGCATTTTTCTTTCCTTCCTTTTTAAAGGTTTTCTTTCTTTAAAAAGAAAACCTGTTCATGTAGCATTTCCATTTCTAGCCCAACAGAAATAGAATTGGAAGTCAGGTCAAAATTTTATGGAGAATGTTACGCATCCTGCCACTATTTACAAGGGTGAAAGAACAGAAAGAATTGAACAATAAAGGGGAAATTGTTGAATAAAATATGGTACTTTCATATGTTACTTATTATATGGCCATAAAGAATAATTTCTCAAACAATTATTAATTATATAAAAATGATTATAACCTAATTTTAAGCTCAAAAAGCAAGATACAATATTGGATATACAGTGCAATCTAAAATACCTTCAGAAATATACACACATAGAGAAGAACTATTAAATTAAAATTCACCAAAATATTAACAGATGTTATTTCTGGGTTGTGGTATTATGGATAAGGTTTTTATGCTGAATTGCCAAAGTTGTCTACAAATGAGCATATATTAATTTTACAATAAAAAGGCTACAAGCCTGATTTTTAAATGACAAGGTTTAGTCATCTGTTATTGATGTATTGGTAATGATGTTTCCTAGAAAAGATACAGTATCGATCCTTGAATTCTTTTATTTTTAAAATGTATTTGTCTATAGACAACATTCCTTTTGGGTTTAAATATTGGGGACAAATAAGCATCATATTCCTTAAATGCTGACTGGTCAACTAAAATTAAACAATCAACGTATTTTATCGTGTACCTGATTTATTAAAGAATTCTAATTCAGGAGAGGTATAAATATAAGATGGTTTTGTTCTCTTTAATCAAGCACACTTTGTTAATAACTTCTTAAGCAGATTGCAGATTCCACAGGATGCAGTCACTTTTTTCTCAGCTTCCTCTCCCTCTAGTACAGGTTTGACCAGTAGCCAAAGACCTAAATTTTGAAGAGAGGTGTAGTCTGCTCACTTAGTTCCCTTTTTCCTTCTTCTTCAAAGTATAGGTTCAATGGGGACAGGAGCGAGGAAAGAGGGATTGAGGCAAATCGACCAGGTGGGAAGGCAGTTCTCTGTACATTAGTTCTTGTTATTGGACTGGTCATGAATACCCACTGTCTCAGGCCTCCAAAACACTGGCTCTCTCACGTGGTGCTTGAGTGAGTTCTTTGGCAATGGTGAAGGACTTCTTCACCATACAGTTCTCTAAACCATGGGAGACCTGGCTCCAGTTCAACCCTTTTAAGTCCCTTTTACTCACATACTCCCACCATCTTTGGGATTCCCACAGTCTCCAGCTATTGGAATCTCCTTTCCTGGCAGGAAGTGATCCTAAGTGGTATTCCAAGTAGATGGCTCAAATCCAGCTCTATTCCTTCCTTCTCACTGGACTCACAGAAACTCACATATCCTGTCCTGTTGGAAGATTGGTTGCATGAAGAGTTCCAGTTCTTGGCTGGGCGTGGTGGCTCACGCCTGTAATCCCAGCACTTTGGGAGGCCAAGGCGGGTGAATCATGAGGTCAGGAGATGGAGACCATCCTGGCTAACACGGTGAAGCCCCACCTCTATTAAAAATACAAAAAATTAGCCGGGCGTGGTGGCGGGTGCCTGTAATCCCAGCTACTCGTGATGCTGAGTCAGGAGAATGGCATGAACCCGGGAGGCAGAGCTTGCAGTGAGCCAAGATCGCGCCACTGCTCTCCAGCCTGGGCGACAGAGCGAGCCTCTGTCTCAAAAAAAAAAAAAAAAAAAAAAAGAAAAGAGAGAGTTCCAGTTCTTTACCCTCCCTATGTCCACACCCTTTAACATGACCTTGCCTTGCAGACTCCTTCAGTAAAGATATGGAGTTTACTTTCCTGTTCCTCAAGTCTAGGCTTGCCTTTGGATTTCTTTGTCCCCAAATGATTTTATTTTCTTTAATCAATGCTGTTTTGGGTATGAGGGATTTCTTTGGCCAATGGGTTATTAGCAAATAAGACACAAACAGGAACTTGGAAAGTGTTGATGCAACTGGGCTTGCATGCTGTTGCTCACTGCCATCAACATGAGAAGGCCATGTTTGTGTTGACCCACTGTTCCAAGATCAGAAATGCCAAAGATATCCTAGTTGACAAATTCCTAAGTCACTCAGCAGCCATCGCCCCTCAGAAAAATAAGTGAACCCAGCCCAGATCAGCTGAAACTCTCAGATTTTTGAGTGCAATCAGTGCCTGTTGTAGCCACCACAATTTCATTTTGTTTGTTGTGGGACATTATTGTGGCAATAGACAATTTGTGTACTTCATCCAATGGTGGTTATACAAGCTGGTCCATTCAATTTCTTCTTTCTGTCTAGCCTTCTTTCCCTGATTCCCTTTTCCTGTGCTCAGATAAACACAAGGGAAGAGCATCACGCTGACTACCTAAGCAAATTGTCATGAACTTTGAAGAGTCTGAAACTTACTTGCAAGCTAAGTAGTTAGTGTGCCATAGCTACAAGGATGCTGGTAAGAAACACAAGACTCCTAGGTCAGAGAAGAACAGTTTATTCACAGCAAAAGCAGTATCCAGAGTATCATCAATTTTGTGCTGGCTCCTCAAGCCCCAGTTCCCACAAGGAGTCATGAAGAGGGGCAGATGACACCTATACACATAGGTGTGAGCTGCATTTCAAGAAACTTTGAGCTTAGGGAACCCAAATCTTTTTTTTTTTTTTTTTTTTTGAGACAGAGCTTCATTCTTGTTGACCAGGCTGGAGTGCAATGGGGCGATCTTGGCTCACCGCAACCTCCACTTCCAGGGTTCAAGCGATTCTCCTGCCTCAGCCTCCCAAGTTGCTGGAATTACAGGTACGCACCACCACGCCCGGCTAATTTGTATTTTTAGTAGAGGTGGGGTTTCTCCATGTTGGTCAGGCTGGTCTCAAACTCCCAACCTCAGGTGATCCACCCACCTTATCCTCCCAAAATGCTGGGATTACAGGTGTGAGCCACTGCACCCGGCCAGGAACCCAAATCTTTTAAGACAGGCACTCAGGGAGCCTAACTTTTGCTTAGAGGCAAGTATCTTTACGATACTAGATAGCAAGCATGCATGCCCTTTGCTCTGGAGGGATATACCATCTCTAACTTTCAAAGCCATGTGCTAGACAAACATCCTTGAAAAGACCAGAAAAGGTGGTCCATGCTTTGCTTGTAGGACATCTGGGTATGTGAGAGAATGTGGGTATGAGAAATTTTCTCTTAACGCAGATGTCTTCCAGGAAACAGAATGACAGTCCCTTCTTCTAGTCAATTATTCCCAATTTTTAGAAGAGATTCTCTGGGTTTCTCCCCTCTCCCTCCACTTCCACTAGGCTGACAACTCCCAACTCTTTCTTATTCTCTTGACTTACAATCTTCTTATATAGACTGAGAAAGGATGTTGGGCACCAGTCATTGCAGCACCAGATCTGTGGTCTCTAAGCAATCCCAACCGAATTCTCAGTTAACAGGAAAAGTCCCTGTTCTGTTACAAATGGACCATATTGCTCAATAAGTGTGTGGAAAACAGATTGACTTAAGAAATAATGCAATCAAGCGGCAGATACTTGACAAAAACTCAGAGATACCCAAATTTCAATGTACAGTATAGATGTGTACTATTGGAACTTGGCAGCAAATGCTATATGAATAACTCTTGCAACAATCTTGGGTAGAGTTCTTTTTAGGCTATTCCACATCCCACATAATATACAGCCTATGAGGCAAAAAACACTTAGACTCACCCAATGATAAATACACTTTTTGTGAATGACATCTCCAAGTTAACAGGCAAGCCGCAGATATTTGCAATATTGTAACAAATAAAGGATTAATATTCAAAATATATGAGGATTCCTTAGTATCCATGAGAAAACAATGGGCAACTGTGATGGCCATGGAAATGCATTACCCAGATCTCCCTTCAAGAGAAATTGCTAAGGAAGAGTAGTTGGCAGATAGCTGCAACACCTCTGGATCCACTGTGGTGTTCATATCAAGGCCAGGTTCTCCAGGTCAACTCCCAAACAGCAAGTGAACATGGCAAGCATCTGGGGCCTGACTATTCCCTCCCAATGCCAGGTTACTCTCACAGGTGTTCTTTATTCTGGGGCTCCCTGTTGGCCCAGCTGAGACTTTCTCAGAGCTGCATTGCAGTGAGAGACTTTCACCCTGACACTCATGCTTCTCTCTTTTCACAGGTGTCAAATCTGCATTGAGGCCTGGAGGTTTTCCCTATCTACCCCAATCACATTTATCCTTCACAGGCATTCCCCCTAACCAGTGTCTCTGTAGATGTCTGTCTTGGTGCTTCTGTTTCCTGGAGGACTCAAACTGACACAGGAACCCAATAAAAGATAGCAAAATACTTGAACAGGGCTGGGCAGGGTGGCTCACACCTATAATCCCAGCACTTTGGGAGGTTGAGGCTGGTGGATAACTTGAGGTCAGGAATTTGGGACCAGCCTGACCAACATGGTGAAACCCCATCTCTACTAAAAAAAAAAAAAAAAAAATACAAAAATTAGCCAGGCGTGGTGGCATATGCCTGTAGTCCCAGCTATTTGGAAGGCTGAGGAAGAAGAAACTCTTGAACCTGGGAGGCAGAGACTGCAGTGAGCCAAGATCACACTACTGCACTCCAGTCTGGGCAACAGAGTGAGATTCCATCTCAAAAAAAAAAAAAAAAAAAAAAAAAAAAAAAAAAAATCTACCTCAATATATGAAACTGAGGATCCATTGAAGGAAAGAAAATGGAATTAGAATTCAGGAAAGTAAGCCCCGTTGAAAAAAGTGGGGTTATTTATGGACCAAGGAAAGGACCATAAAGATCAGTGGTCCTGGTAATTGTAATGGTCTATATTTACTTAGCTCTTACTATGTGTTGAGCACTGTTCTGAGTTCCCATGAACAAACACAGGTACTACTATAACCTCTATTTTAGAGATGAAGACATTGAAGGACACAGAGATTAGCTAGTGTGTCCAAGTTATTTAAAAAAGAATCCACTCAAGCTCTATTTAAAAGATCATATATACACATGGTTTAGAGAATCTATTCTAAATGCTATTTAAAAATATGATGGGAAATTAAAATAGGAAGAAATATAGCATTCAACAACATTTTAATTTTGTGATCTTGGGCACATTTTCTTTAACCTTCCTGGGACTCAATTTCCTCATCTAGAACATAGGGATGGTGCTTTTTAAATTTTCAGACAGGGTCTCACTCTGTCACCTCGGCTGGAGTGCAGTGGTACAAGCATAGCTCACTGCAAGCTCTGCCTCCTCAGCTCAGGTGATCCTCCTGCCTCAGCCTCCTGAGTGAATTGGACTACAGGCATGCACCACCACACCTGATTAGTTTCGTATTTTGTGTGGAGTTGGGGTCTTGCTATGTTGCCCAGGCTAGTCTTGAACTCCTGGTCTCAAGTGATCCTCCCACCTCAGCCTCCCATAGCACTAGAATTACAGGCATGAGCCACCACACCGAACCAATACTTTCTATTAACAGTTACATTTTGGAAATTATGTTTAAATCTATAGCATGCTATATTAATATCAGTTTATTTGCTAAAGAAATTGAATTTTTAAAAAGAGGATAGCATACAGCTTAGAAAATCCTAAATTTGAAGGCATGTAGTAAAGCCAAGTATCAACTGAAAATTTACTTTAGCCAATTATTTTTATTCTTCCTCAGCTATGCAGCTATGTATTTAGGCATACATGCACTACTGCATTACTAAAGATCTGTAAGCAGGTATTTATTTTTGCAGAGCTCATAGAAAGTAACAAAGTTTTAATATCATTACCTTTCAAGTTCACTCTCTTGAAAATTAACAATGAATCAGTTTACTGAAGTTCTTGTTTTGATAAATAATTTATCAAAATCATAAAGCACAAGAAGCCACAGTGATGATTTCTGTGCAGAATGGAATGGGAAGAACCAGAATGAAATGTTCTCATTGATTCTGTAAAATTCTGCTAAACCTCTACTTACTTTAATGCTCTGGCCTCTTACATTTTCTCTCTCCAACCCAATTATGTCCCTTTATGAAATTCTTTCTAAATGTTACCTGTATTAACATGGTCAAATAAACTAAAAAGTACAATGGCCCCAGAAGTATTTGACTTTATGTATTTATTAATAAGGCTGCACCATAAGCCCATATGGTAACGTATCCATGTCATATAGGACACACTGTTTCTGTGGTAGTCTGCCGAGGCATTGTTCTATAACCAATTACATAAAGTATCAAACCATTGCAGTGGGATTTACATAGTTTATAATAGTTTATTCAATAGTTATACGCGTGCAATTATTAAAAAGCAATAACTTTAATAAGTAAAAAAAAATCTACAAAATAACCCTGATATTCTGAATTTTTGAATTGTAATAATACTACTGACTAATGTGTTTGTCAAATCTTGAATTGGGGGATGTACTTTTCTTGAACAGAACAGGAAATTGATGATTTCCTTTGTATTATTTTATGTCAGGGTAAAGAAAGAAATTTAGGGGTGCTCCTCAGTTCTGTAATGGTGGCTAGAAAATGGATTAATGGGCAAGATATTGTATACATACACACACACACACACACACACACACACACATTGAGACAATGCTTCCTTTTGTCAAAAGAATTACTTTTCTCTTGCATTCTGTAAACACCCTTATGATAGGCCAATGTTCATTTTTAGAGGCCTTATATTGTTTTGAAATAAAGATAAATTAAAGAATGTTAGAGATTTGCAACTAATTCAAGTCCATTAAGCACCAATATTATAAACAATATTGGGTGGCTTCACTTGCAGAATTTACCATCTGGTGGCACATGTCTGCAGTCCCAGCTACTCAGGAGGCTGAGGCAGGAGAATCACTTGAACCTGGGAGGCAGAGGTTGCAATGAGTCGAGATCGTGCCACTGCACTCCAGCCTGGGCGACAGAGTGAGACCCTGTTTCAAATAAAATAAAATAAAAAGGAATTTACCATCATCTGATTTTCTCATTATATTTTCCTTGGTATAAATATTAAATAAGGTTAACTTTTTAACCTATTAAAGAAAGATTTTATTATTTGTGTGGGAAGAAAAGGGATTGTCAAAGGAGATGAGTATGTCAAAAAATTTATAATAGCCTTCAAAACTACGTTTCCTGTGTTTTAAATATTACAGGTTAAATTAGTCACTATTTCCACTTAAAAAGAGTAACACTAACTTTTCTCTTTCCACATTAGAATTGAGGCCAACTGAGTTCCTCAAACTAAAACTGAAGTAGACAGACTGGCTGGCTTAGGCGGGGAATTTCTCTCTGTGGTAGAACACTCAGGGGGCTTCCACACATGTTCAGTTTTTATAAAGCATGTAGATAAAGCTTAATGTGAAGCTGGATTTCTCTTGCCCTTCTTGAAATAGGTTAAGAAGGAAAATAGATACTGTTTACCCGAGACTATTGTAGCAACAGTAGTTAAGTAATTATGCCTCTACATCCTTTCCATGATATACTTCTCAGGGGCCATTTATACCTTACACAAGTGTTGACTAACACAGAATCATTTACGATTTCCTGAGTAGATGCTGAATGATGATTTATGAGACTATTTTAGTTAGAGACCTTGCCTCTCTACTGCTCTACCAGCAGGAAAGTAAAACCTATGTACTACACAAAGAGAGCAGCAAATCTCTACCCAGCCGGGAGGGCAGTATTTGCCAGTCAGACCAAGAGAATGGCGTGTGTCTACTAGACCAGACATGTGATATCTTCCTACCAGAACCAAAGGTCAACATCTGTCTACCAAGCAGGAGGGTAGCCTCTGTCTACCAGTACAGGACGGTAACATTTTTCAGAGCCAACATTAAGTGCATTTATGTGGCTTTTGTATTTGCCTATTGCTTTAAAAGGTTATATTGTGAAAAATGCGAATGATTTAATGACCAAAGATCCATGTATGTATTTTGATATGAAAGTATAAATATTAGGAAGCAAATCCTTGAATGCAGAGTAACACATATACTTACAAAAGCAGTAGGAAGTCATAGAAACAGATTATTAGTAGATACACCTCTAAATAATTTAGTTTTGGATGGTAAATATATTCTAAGCACAGTATTTATTCAACTTAATATTTTAAGGAAAACTATGTGATAAATATATTTGTATATAGATTGACCTCACTAAAAGGTGGTCTAATGGTATTTTTCTTGAGAACATCTTAATATGAGGTAAAGCACATTGCAATGTCAGAAAGCTAAAATAGTCATATATAATTTGTTTCACTCAAAAATATGATTATGTAGTAGATAAATCAAGAAGTCTTTTATATTAAGGTACACAATAAAACAAAACACTGTTCATACAACACATATCTAGATTTTATTAATCTGGTTCAAACAAGAAAATAACAAAGAACTATTCTGGTGGGAGAAAAATCAGGTTTAAAGATACATATTACATATTCTACAAGAATTACAGATTGTCATAATTAGGAAAAACACAAAGCTAACTATTTACTTATTCATTTACTTACATTCTCTGTGCTATCGCTCAGAGATTTGAGTTGATTTGGACCCAAAGCACACATTTTGAGATAGTAAAATATAAATCAAAGCAGAATATTAAAATCAAGGAGAAGACAAATATAGCAACCAAGCAGGAATGCCAGACTAGTAATCAGTGTTTTTTTTCAACCCTATCAGTACACCTCCTCTTTATAACAAATATGCAATAACTTCTTTACTACCCTGGTGGGAAATTTAAAAATACAGTTTATGTAAGTAATAAAGAATACAAAAGAAAACTAAAGTTAAAAATATATATACAATACTTTGGCAAGATTTCACTACAAGACATGAAGAAGTAATAGGATACTTGAGTATAAATGTTGAGTCACCATGAATGCTCATCCAAAGATGAACTGATACAGGATACAGGTGTGTTATATCGATCACTCAGACACAACCAGTGAAATTTCAAGCCAAACAAAAGTCACATTTCCCTTGGTTTATACCTTTGTTATATTCTGGAAAATTCTTACAGCTGGATAAAATCACTAAGTGTCTGAGTGAGGTAACTAGTGTCTGAAGTTGGCCCTCAGTCTTCCTCTCCTCCCTGTACTGGCAAGCTGCCTCTCACATCAAGAGTCAAGTTTACTTGTACTTGCCTTAAGCCTGGACCAGCCCTGAGTCTGGCCTTGACCAATAGAAAGCAGCTGATGTTCTGTTTTGGGGCTCCTGAACCCAAGCCTGAAGAGGACTGGCTGTTCTACTTGCCACCTCTTGGACCTCAGCTACTATGCTATGAGAAGCCCAAGCCCTCCATTTGATGGAGTCCTGAGGTGCTCTAACTAACAGCTCCAAACTCAAGTGGCAGCCATGTGAGTGAGCTATGTTGAGCCCCCCGCTAACTGTAGTGCCAATCAATATCACATGGAACAGGGGAACTGCCCAGGTGAGCCAGTCGTCCCACGGGGTCTTAGCAGATAATAAACTTCTGTGGTTTTAAACCCTTATCTGTTGGGTTGTTTTATTATGCACCAATAGACAACCAAAACATCATTTATATGTAAAATGGAATTAAGTTCTAGTTTCAGAAAGATATAAATAGGCTTTTAATCTATTTGAAAATTCAGTGGGACACTTGAAAGTCTTGTTGGACAGGGGATAGTTCTTCATGATGAGTGATTGTCCCATTTAGTGCAGGATGTTTATCATCTGTGGCACGTACCCTAAATGTACGTAATGTTTCCCGGTTATTATGACAACCAAAACCATCTCTACACATTTCTAAAGTGCTTTCTAGGCAATGGTACCGACTCTCACTAAAATAATTATTTAGTTAGTGACTATGGTGGTAGGTAGTGGTAAAGGTAGAAATGAATTATAGTCCATGTCTTCAGGAAACATTTAATTAGTGAGGTAAAGAAATGTCAAACCGTAACACAAAATAGTAAATGTTGGCCGGGCACAGTAGCTTATGCTTGTAATCCCAGCACTATGGGAGGCTGAGGCAGGGGAATCATTTAAAGCCAGGAGTTTGAGACCAGTCTGGTCAACAAAGTGAGACACCCATCTCAAAAACAAAAAAAGGACACAAAAATAGGCTGGCCATGATGGTGTGAGCCTATAGTTCCAGCGACTCCCAAGACGAAAGGTGGGAGCACTACTTGAGCCCAGGAGTTTGAGGCTGCAGTGGGCTATGATTGTGCCATCGCACCCCAGCCTGGGTGACAGACTGAGACTCTGTCTCAAAAGAAAAACAAAATGGAAATGTTATGATGGAGACATCTTCCTGGGACTGTGGTAGCACAGAGAACCAGCTTAGGAAGGGATGGTCAGGTTAAGTTTCCTGGAGGAGTTAATTATTGAGATGAATTTTGAAGTAAATACATGAGCATCCAAGTGGAGGAGAAGGAACATGGAAATTCAGGCAGAAAAACAGCTTACGCAAAAGCACAGTGTGGGGCAGTGGCAGGTATAAAGATGGCAAGGTGGGTTGGGGCCAGAGGGTAACGTGTCTTTTATGCATTTTTAAGGAGTTTATTAAAGCCTGAAGGCAATTTCGTAGCCAAAGTCAATGTCGTATGTTTGCCACATCACTCTCCCTATCTCCCTTGCAGTTGGCTTGGGGCCTTGTGACTTGTTCTGGCCAAAAACAAGGGTGGAAGTGATATAAGCCACTTCCAGGCCTGGCTCCTGATAGCATCCCAAGCAGTCTTCCAACTCACTCTTCCTCTGCGTCATGTTGGAGGCCATGTATTCCAGATGGCAGAGCTCTAAGAATAAAGGGGGCTACCTGACCTGTGTGAGACCGGCATGTGCAAGAATTAATCCAGTATATTATCACTGAGTTATCACTGAGATTTGGGGAGTATCAATCAGAATTCTGTCAAGAGACAAATTACCCCAGATGGTTCGAGTAAACAGATTTTAATGAAAGAACTCCTTTCAGAATTGTGGCAGGGTAAGGGCAGAAACATGATAGGTGGGAAGCTGTTACGACCTCTAGATCTGAAGGGGCATAGAGAGGAAGTGGAGTTATGAGAGCCCTAACAGTGGAGTCAAAGAGGAGAAGCTACCCAGAGGAGCTCTAGTCAGAAGCACAGCCTGGGCGTGGTGGCTCATGCCTGTGATCCCAGCACTTTGCGGGGCCGAGGTGGGCAGATCACCTGAGGTTAGGAGTTTGAGAGTTCGAGACCAGCCTGGCTAACATAGTGAATAACTGTGTCTACTAAAAATACAAAAATTAGCTGGGCATGGTGGTGGGTGCCTATAATCCCAGCTACTCAGGAGGCTGAGGCAGGAGAATCGCTTGAACCTGGGAGGCAGAGGTTGCTGTAAGCCAAAATTGAGCCACTGCACTCCAGCCTGAGTGACAGAGCAAGACTCCACCTCAAAAAAAAAAAAAAAAAAAAAAAAAAAAAACAGCAGCACATAGGCCCTGTCAGAGGCTGTGAACCAGGAGGAAGCGAGGTGGAAACAAATACCCTGAGCTGCCTCTTCTCCTGCCCTTCCATCCCCTGAGAGGGGATCCCCATTGGCCAACCCCAATTAGAAGGCAGCCTAGAAGGAGCCCAGGTGGCAGAGTGCACAGGGGCCAGCCTCCAGGGGCACAAAGCCGTTCAGTAAAGAGAACAGAATGCCTCTGGGGGGTGAAGAGATTCAGCAGCTCACAGGTTTGGCTGTTGTGGCAAATAGCTCTAATTACCCTGCTTAATAAAAATCATGGAAGGATTTTAAGTGGGTTTTAAAAATAAGATTTATTGAAATATAATGAACATACCAAAAGATTCATCCTCTTAAAGTACAATTGAGTGCTTTCTGTGTAGTCACAGTTGTGCAATCATACACAGTAATTGTAGAACATTTTCATCACCACCCTGCCCCCACCACCAACCTGCACACACAAATCTCATACCCATGAAGCACTCACTCCCCAAACTCCTCTCCACCCCCTCCCCACCCAGCCACTGGAACCACCAGTCTACACAGCCTGTTTCAGTGGGTCTGTTGACTATGGATGTTTCATATAAGTGAACCCACATAATATGTGGCCTCTTGTGTCTGGCTTCTTTCACTTAGCATTATATTCTTTTTTTTTTTTTTCCCATGGTAAGAAAGACTTTATTCAACACAATTTCAATAGATATAGAGACTACTACAACAGGGTCTGCAGTGAATGGGAGAGATTGGCCTCAACCTTAGCAACATATTTTCAAGGTTTATTCATGTTGCAACATGCATCAGTATTTCATTCTTTTTTATTGCCAAATTACATTTCATTGCATATGGTACAATTTTAAAAGATCACAACAGTGTGGAGAATAGACTGGATGGATCCAAAATCAGTGGCAGAGGTATGTGGATAATGTGTCTAAGTGGAGGAGTGATCATGTTCTCTAAATACATTTTCTCAAATTCTTATCAGACCAGGAAACAAGTTAGAGAAGATAAACAGCACTCTTCATCTCCCATCCCCAAATCTCCTCCTTTTCCTGGACTCCCCATCTCGATGAAGCCATTATCCATCCAGAATCTGGGGTCCTATTAGGAACCTCCATTTTCCCCACCCATGTTAGATCAGTCACTTTTTTCCTGTGCATGGGCCCTCTTTTCTCTATACCAACTGTTTCCACTGAGGCCCTCAATGGGGTCTTGTTGCTACAGCAGTAACTGCCTAACTGGTATCTTTGTTCATGGTGCCCAGCGACATTGTATCACTGGGAGAACAACAATGATAGAATATCAGTAGTGAAGTGTAACAACTTATTTTATTGTTGAGTTAGGAAGGAGAAATCAGGTATCAATAGCCTATATCCCCTTCCTCTTTTCATCCAAGGAGGAGGTAGGAGCCTTCCAGGACTATGCAGTTTCCTCCCTGTTGCATAGGGAGAACTGCCCTGCCTGTACTAAAATGAGTGGATGGATACAACTGCTAGCATTTGAGGTTTAGAGGAGAGAGCTTTCTTAGCTTTACGTTAAGCTGTATCCTTCCTTTAAACCATTATTGTAACAAAAGTGATATCGACTTCCATTTGCTGCAGGTGTTTTAACCAGTTTTTCAGAATTTGGGGAAGGACTGTAACAAAATATCAAGTTTATTCTCTCAGTAGCCAAACATAAAGGGAATAATGATCAATTGCCTAGTTTTCATTAATAAAGGGAGAGAACGGGTTTTCAGGAAAGTAATGTCTTCCTAAGTACTTAATTCTAAAACAAAATCTTCAGGTGAGAAATTCGGGTCATGACACAATGTCATAAATAATGTCATCAACATTTTAAGCAGGTGAAATGACAGATTACATCCTTTACTCATTATAACTGTCTTGGTTTCAGTTCCTCAGGAAACCGGCTCTGAAACAAAAACTTGTGTGCAGGAAGGTTACTAGCAAGTATACTCAGGAACACAACCTGTAAAGATGTCAGAGAAGCAGAATCAGATAGAGGGAGAAGTGAACTGAGGATAAATTAAAAACAGGGGTATCAGCCAAACCCACAGGGAGTTCTGGAATTGGCCTGGCCCTTGGAGTTGCCTGCGCATTAGGGGGACAGGACTAGGTCTTTGTACCACTGCAATGTTAAGTCACTTGAAGCAAACTGCACCTCAGGGAGGTGACATGACCATAAGCCAGGCAGCAGTCGTCAGCTGAGGACAAGTCTCAGCAAAGGGCTCAGCTGTGAGCTGTCGGCAGCCAACGCTTCTGACAGCTGGGAAATAAGGGACTCGCTCCCAAGAGAGCAATCTGGGCAATGCACTGCAAAATCCATTACAGTCCATCCCCAGCATTGCTCAGACCCGCTTGCTTCTCTAGAGAGTTCATCCTATGTCCAGGATTGTGGGTAGTTGTTTGTTTTCTCCTGTTGAAACCTAAAAGAGGAAGACACATGGTATGAACTGGAGCCCTTGTTGCTAGAGCTGGTTTCAATGCTATAACTGAAACTCATAACGCCTTTCTTTCACATGCGTCCTAGATTGCTTTCTCCTTCAGCTAGAACCCCTGCTAGTCTAGAGGGCCTATGAACAGAATCACCCACACCCTCATCTCAGAAATCTGAGCCCCTGTTCACCATGCCCTTCTCAGACCATGGTGACTGTACTTGTTCATTTAATGTCAAAATTAAGTAAGGAGTACCAAGAGACGCAGTCATGGATCACCTAAGGGCTAGACATATTCTTCCCTGTGGCCATATGTAATGGCAACCCTATCTACTCCTGCTAATAGAGGTCACTTATAGCTGCCAGTGTAGGACTCCTTTCTTTGTCTGCTGGTCTCCTGGACTGAAGGGCCTGAAGCGACTGAAAGCAACCATAATTTAAAGTCCAATGGGGTTCTTACTATGTCCTGTGGTGGAAGTGTTACACCTTTTGGAACCAGGAGCCTGAGCAGAACAGAAACCACAAATTCTCTAAGAGGTTACTGAAAGTAGAGCTACTACCCCCTCTGCTCTGGACTCCTGAACTCATACATTCTATCAGAAACACAGCATCACAGAATAGGTGTTCACTTAAAGTCTACTATGTGTAGCTGTGCCCCAATGAGACCTTCAAAAGACCACAGCACTATTCCATCAGCAGCAGGTTCTGGGTGGCATTTTAGGTAATAGGATAAGTGGATCCAATGGACATTTTATCAGTTTCCTATTGCCGTTGCAACACATTTCCTGGATTAAAACAAACTATCTTGTATTTCTGGTGGTCACAAGTCCTGAAATCAAGATATAAGCAAGGCTACATTTCTTTCATAGGTTCTAGGGGAGACTTTGTTTCCTGATCTCTTCCAGCTTCTAGAGGCCACCTGCATTTCTTGGCTCCCGGCCCCTCCTCCATCTTTAAAGCCAGCAGCGTAGCACCTTCAGATCTTTCTCTTTCTCTTGCACCTCCACTCCTTCGCGGCATCTTCTTCTCTGACTCCGCTTCTGGAGTCACATCGCTTTCTCCCACTCTCACCCGCCTGCCTCCCTCTTATCAGAACTCTTGTGATTACATGGGCCCACCTGGATAAGCCAGGATAATCTCTCCATCCAAAGATGCTTAACTTAATCACATCTGCAAAGACCCTTTTGCCACGTAAAGGAACATATTTATAGGTTCTGAGGATTATAACATGGACATCTTGGGAAGGGGGGCATTATGCAGCCCACCATAGACATGTATCTACTGTCACATATCAGATACCATAAGGTAAGTGGGCTTCTTGGTCTGAGCCAATGCTTTTCAGGATCCCATATCTATGTGAGTCTTCAGATAATGGTGCTGGCCAATGAATGTCCTATGGACAAAAAAGGCAAACCCATATCAGAATAGGTACCAACCTTAGCCAAGTCAAATCACTGACCCTTCCAAGGTGGAATGTAATCAACTATCCAGCCAGTGCCTGGCTGGTTGGCTTGAGGGATCATGCTGTCTTAAGGGCTTAGTGTTAGTCTCTTTTGCTGGCAGTTTGTGCATTTGGCAGTAGCAGTAGCTAGATCAGCATTGCTTAGTGAGAGTCCTTGCTGCAAGTTCCATGCACAACCTCCATCCTTGCCACCCTACAGAGCCTCCATCTCTGCACCAGAGCTACTCCATCCATGTGCCTTTTGTGCCACCATCGGGTGGACAAAAACAGAGAGTAACTTCAACTGGTGGAATCGTCCTATATGATTGTTCACTGACTCTTCCAGGTGAGATGCTCTCTGATGGGCGTCACCATGTGATTCAAAGATATTCATGCTTCGTGCTCACTCCAACAACTCCACTCACATGCCTCTTTTACAGATCTTCTTCTCCCCAATCTTCTAATCTTTTTGCTTTCAGTCCCTTGACCAAAGAGCCAAGCCATCTTCCCCTACCATGAGTATTACATATTCTTACTTCAGACTACTTCTTTTATGTGTAAAATGAATGAGAATGTATACTGCATAAAGACTGAACCACTGAGAGGATTTTGCCTGATCACTATCTAGTGATCCTGCACTGTCAGGATCACAGTGGTCACAGTGCAACAGCTCTCCATTTTCAGCTTGCTCCCACTCACCAAGCCAACCATTGAATGAACCAAGCTCAACTTTTTTCCTCCCCTACACAAACAGCCATATATTTGAGCTTAGAGGCAGGCATCTGTGCAATAGTGGGGGACAACATAGGCGTCTGGCCTCACCCTCACGCAGCTTACTTGTGCTTTGGCCTGCCCATGCCCAGTTCTCGGTATATCACCTTCACCTTATCATACGTTGACATTGGGCCCACTGGACCTTATGAGTTGGTGGGTCTGACAAAACGCAGCTCCTAGTGGGCGGTTCTAGCCACTTGACATATCTTGTGATCACCTGACATCTCAAGAGGAGATATTCTGTCTCTCTCAGAGCTCAAATAGTATGCCAAGAGCCATTTTTCAAATAGCATATAATGTTTTTGCTAAAGATCACATGGTCTTGCTCCAGAGTCCTTAAGCTCTTCTTTGTGATTTTCCCACTTGAAACTTCTCATTAATTCCAAAGCATCTTTTCCTGTCACTGACATCTGTAATTTCATAGGTTCTGTCATGTTGTCTGGCCCAAGGAGCAGAAGTGCTTTTTGCACAGCCTAGAAATGATGCAGAATTTTTTTTCTGCTTTGGGCATCACTTAAAGCTGTCAGTCATCTGTGTCATTCAGGAAATGTGTCAGAGTAATATTCTCAAGTAAATATTGTGCCTTCAGAAAATAGAGAAAAAAGATAGGAAGAACAAGATGAAATAATTTACCCTTTACCTTGTAGGAGGTATCTGGCATGCCTCAGACATCTATGCACTCAACAAGGGGAATCTAATTCCACTAACTTTATAACTAACACCTTCCTTGAACCTCTCAAAAGCTTGAGTTACTGCACCTGCAGGCACATTGACATCCACAGGTATCCCATCCTAGCCATCTCCAGTGAAAGTTTTAGCAATTGTACAGTTACACTTACCACATGTCAGGGCTATCAGTGCTCCATATTCTATCCATCCATCATCAGTGATAGCCCATTAGTATTCTATTGCTGCATAACAATATTACCACAAACTTAAAATGACACACACTATCTTCTAGTTTCTGTGTATCAGGAGTCTGGGCATGACTTATCACTGTCCTTTGCAAGTCTCTAATCAAGATGTCAGCTGAGGCTGCAGTTCATCCGAGGCTCAACTGGAAAGGAACCACATCCAAACTCACATGGTATTTGGCAGAATTCAATTCCTTGCAGGCTGCCAGGCTGAGGACTCAGTTCTTCTTTGGCTGTAGGCCAGAAGCTACCATTAACCCTTTTATCATATGATCCTCTCTGTGTGATGGCTTACAAAATGGCAACTTGCTTCGTCAAAGCCACTAAGGGAGAGAGGGTCCCAGCAAGATAGTTATAGTAGTATGCAACTCAATTACATAAATATAATCAAGTACACCCTGTCACTTTTCTCATATTCTATTGTTTTGGAGGAATTTGCACGTCCTACCCACATACAAGGGGAAAAGTTTATACAAACACAGAGATATTAGGATATAGAGATCACAAAGTCACCTTAGAAACTGTCCATTACAGAGGGCCCTCATTGCCACCTAACCAGTGGATAATCCAGCTCCAAAATTCCATTTTAGAGTTTGGTTCTTCAGACTACTCCCCTGACAACTGAATTAAGCTGGGCTCCCTGGGAAAGAGACTGGGAAACAGATGTAGACTTGCATGCAAGAAGTTTATTGCAGAGTTCTTCTGACAATACTACTAGTGAATGAGTGAGTAAAGCAGGATCAGTTGAGAGAGAAAAATGGAACTGTAATGTAACCGCAACAGAGGCCTTAGCTAATCGCACGAAGGGTTCTAGGAGCTGGGATGGCTCTTCAAAATCATTCTGAATTAAGGTAAGAGTGCCTGGTCTTTGTATACCACGTTGAGCAGTTATTTGATGCAGGCACCCCCTGGAGAGGGGTTGTAACCTGGCATAAGGCAGTTCCCTAAGGCCAAGAGCAACTTATGGGAAGTTGTTTAGCCTTGAGCAGCCAATAGTCAATATCCTCAACAGCTGGGGAATAAGTCTCATACCAGAAGGGGTACCTGGGAGGCACACTATTGTAGTAATCTTATAAAATCCAAAGGCATCATATAAAATACAATTCAGTGAACTTTCAGATGCTTTGACTTGACTAAAGGAAGAAAATTTAGGATCCAGGGGAATGAATGGGTTTTTATGCTTTTAAGTATTTTCCATAAATATATATTTCTTTCAGACAGATTACTGACAGATTCTAGACAGGGAATGCATCCTGAGAAGATGCTGGAGTTGGTATATCAAGTAGAATGCTTTGACTGTAAGTAACAGAATACTTCATTAACAGTAGCTGAGACAATTAGGAATTTGATTTTTACCTTATATAAAAATAAGTTTGAAACTTTGTTCAATGGTTCTATGATGTCAGGGTCAATATTTGTAATGCTCTTGGCCTTATCTCATGCCTCTTGTCTTAAGGCTATGAACATCAGCCATTCTGTCCATCTTTTATGTAGAAAGAAAGGGAGAGAGAGAGAAGTAGTACCAGCAGATTTTCTCTCATTGTGCTGTTCTGAATTGTGTCACAATGCCAACTCTAGGTGCAGGACAGACTCACAGAGAAAATATTTCACTTTTTCCAGCATCCAGAGTGGAGGCAGGCAAGGAAGGGGATTCAGAATGGGTGTGGGTGAGCCAACTAATATTTTCAAAGCAGATTTCTGTTTTGCTACTTGAAGTCAGATCTGCAAGCTTTCAAGACCAGATGAAAGATAATAAAATGCCATGCTTTGGCTGAGAAACCAAATCAGGTTTATTATTTGGATGGAAGACCATCTGTATCATTCAGGGTCCAATCAGGAAAACAGATAAATGCATGCCAGGTCATTAAGAGAGAGAATTGAATATGGGGAACTAATTGCAATGCTACTGAAGGAATAGAAAAGCCAAACGAGGAACAGAGATATTTGCAATCCCTAGGGCTGGAGACACCAAGGAGAAAACACTGCTACCAGGGTCCACAAGCTGGGGCTGCTCAGTGAGAACTGGCTCTACAAGAGGTTACCTGATTGCATCTGGACCGTGGAAGGAGAAGCTGTTCAGCAGGAGCTGGAACCACGGAGGAGATGTTGCCTAAAGAAGGGGGAGAGAGAGAGAGAGAGAGAGAGAGAGAGAGAGAGAGAGAGAGAGAGAGAGAGAGATTCTCTTGCTGCCTACTTGCCAGTCACCCATTTCGCCCCCAGGCTGAAGCTAATTTGAAACTAGCTGGCAAGGGAAGCCTGGCAAATGGAATTTGCAGGGATCGTTCCCCTGCTGTACAGAGCAGAGTAGGAGAATGGACAGGAATGGACTCAAGAGCAAATAAGCAGATTCCTGTCACACCACTCCACCAACACCGAGGCAGACTTTAGAAGTACCTGCAGGAATGTCACAGTTTGTCTCTGCAAGCAGTGCTCTTTGCTGCACCACAACAATTAGTATTTAATTCAGTTCACAACATTTGGCATCAAATAGATAAGATTATTTTGTCTATCCAAGAAAATTCTGTCACCACATATTAATTTAGGAAGACTGTGAAATATTTTTTATGACCTTTTTGTTCTAAAAACTTTTTAAATAGCTTCCGGTCTAGTTTGAGGGCAAACCTGATACAATATCCAAAAAGGGGCAAAATATTCTCAAGAAAAATTTTTTATGAAGGACTGGTAAATTGGCTTTTTACTTTCTAAATATAAATGTAGGAATATTCATCAAAATAGAAAGCCAAACTAGGCAAGGTCAAGATTTTGATGTTAAATTTAGATTAACCTACAGAAAATGTAAATTATAGATGATTTATACTTTCTGAACCTGGAGAGATACCATAGCTACTAGCCTTTTGAGAAGAAACTATAGTCTGTTTTGGCTGTTACATGTCAAAATGTATCCATCAGTGAAAATTCAAAACACTTATTGAATTTTTGAAGGTAGGCAATGTGTTTTGTGAGTTAACAAATTACACAAGAATGGGTATTTTAGGGAAACAAGTATTGTCTTTGGATTCTATTCTTCCTGTCATGTCAAGACACAGTAAATCTTTATTTGTGGACAGGACTCTTTGTTAAGAAAACAACAACAAAACCAACTTTCAAATCCAAGTCTGTATAACTCAAATTGTATAACTCTTTTGTTACTCCTTCTAGCATAAGATTAGGACATCCCTCAAATAAGGGATCATTAAGATATTAACATAATATTGACAATAATAGCTATGGCCTGCTAGGTAGTATGTTAAGCAAGTAAGTCATACAGATTATTTAATTTAATCCTCAAATAATCTAATGAAGTAGGTGCTATTATTATTCACTTTACTGATGAGGAGATGTAGCATGAGAGAGGTAAAAATCTTTGAAAAAAAAAGACCATGACTAATATAGTCATTTTAGAACCATTTAGTTATATCTGGTTATCTGGATTTGGCAATAACCCTATTAAATATATTTAAAGGAAACACTAATACAACACAATTGCTATTCTATATGGGAATTTCAATTATCCTCTTATTATTTAATTTTAATAATAAAGATCAATCTAATATCACCCCAGTTAAAAATGGCTTATGGCAAGGCGCAATGGCTCGTGCCTCTAATCCCAGCACTTTGGGAGGCCAAGGGGGGGGTGGATCACCTGAGGTCAGGAGTTTGATACCAGCCTGGCCAACATGGCGAAACCCCGTCTCTACTAAAAATACAAAAATTTGCTGGGTGCAGCAGTGCATGCCTGTAAGCCCAGCTATTCGGCAGGCTGAAGCACAAGAATCGCTTGAACCCGGGAGACAGAGGTTGCAGTGAGCTGAGATCACGCCATTGCATTCCAGCCTGGGTGACAGAGTGAGACTGTCTCAAAAAACAAACAAACAACAACAACAAAAAGGTTTCTATCCAAAAGACAGGCAATAACAAATGCTGGCGAGGATGTGCAGAAAAGGGAACCCTTGAACACTGTTGGTGGGAATGTAAATAAGTACAACCACTATGAAGAACAGTTCGGAGCTTCCTCAAAAAAACTAAAAATTGAGCTACCATATGACCCAGCAATCCCAGTGCTGGGTATATACCCAAAGGAAAGAAAATCAGTATATAGAAGAGATGTCTGTGCTCCTGTTTGTTGCAACACTTTTTACAATGGCGAGGATTTGGAAGCAAACTTATTGATGTAAATGTCCATCAACCGATAAATGGATAAAGAAAATGTACACACATACAGAATGGAGTACTATTCAGCCATAAAAAGAATGAGATCCAGTCATTTACAATAGCATGGACTGAACTCCAGATCATTATGTTAAGTGAAATAAGCCAGACACAGAAAGACAAACATCACATGTTCTCACTCGCTTGTGATATCTAAAAATCAGGCCGGGCGCGGTGGCTCACGCCTGTAATCCCAGCACTTTGGGAGGCCGAGACGGGCGGATCACGAGGTCAGGAGATCGAAACCATCCTGGCTAACACGGTGAAACCCCGTCTCTACTAAAAATACAAAAAAAATTAGCCGGCAGTAGTGGCGGGGGCCTGTAGTCCCAGCTACTCGGGAGGCTGAGGCAGGAGAATGGCGTGAACCCGGGAGGCGGAGCTTGTAGTGAGCTGAGATGGCGCCACTGCACTCCAGCCTGGGCGACTGAGCAAGACTCCGTCTCAAAACAAAACAAAACAAACAAAAAAAAAAACAATTGAACTTATGGACATAGAGAGTAGGATGGTTACCAGAAGCTGGGAAGAGTCATGAGGAGTTCAGGGAGGGGAGGGTGGTGATGGTTAATGGGTACAAAAAAAAAAGAATGAATGAATAAGACCTACTATTTGATAGCACAATAGGGTGAGTATAGTCAATAATAACTTAACCATATATTTGAAAATAACTGAAAGAATGTAACTGGATTGTCTGTAACTCAAAGGATAAATGCTTGAGGGGATGGACACCTTATTCTCCATCATGTGCTTATTTCACATTGCATGCCTGTATCAAAATATCTCATGTATCCCATAAATATATATACCTTCTATGTATCCAAAAATTTTTTAAAGTAATAACAAAATTTTAAAAAGATTAATCTAATAACTTATAAATGACACTAAAGTTTTCAAGGTTGAAATACTATAGTTTTAAAATTTCTCTTTTTAGGACAATTATACTTTATACAACCTTCTACATCAGTTGTGAAAACATCCTCTGGGCTAAATGTATCACAACAATGAGATTTTGAAAGAATGTGATTTGCATTATATAGTATTGAGTTCACATACTTAAAAAATATATACTAACACATTTTAGAATAAATTTTCAAGGATGAAAATGTCAATATATAACTTAGGACCCCTGGAACCTAAATTTTTGGATGTGGGAAAACTTGGACATATAATTTACATCTTTTAAAACTACTATGAATAAAAAAGAAAAACATTAACTCATCATGCTTACAAACTACTGAATATCCCAAGGCCCTAAAAATATAGTTGTTTAAAGCAAGAGGTTAAGATAGCCAGGGGATACAATATGTAATTTATGTTTAAAATAACTTCAATCGCCATGTTGAATTTTTCCCTTCAGTTTGGAGTATTAAATATATTATATGAAATATACTTTATTTTACAGTGCAATATATTTGTTAAGAATGCATCATCTTATTACCCTTAAAAAGCGAAGGTCACCGAAGAGTAAAGCATGTCTTCTTCACTCTTCAAGCCTAAGCTTTTTTTCCCCCCCAAATTGTTCCTAGCTACCAATTTTGTTGTTAAATTCCCCAATACATTGTTGTACAAATCCAGGAAACAAACGCAGACTTGACCACAGCATTTTCAGCAGTCTTGATGTATCTGATAATATACATACTTCCTGTGTTTGTAATCTTGTAGCTTTAGTACAATATTAACCTTTTAAATGAAACTAACAAACAACACTAATCTGTCCTCTTATATACACGTTATGGTTCCTGTCCTGTCATTTACTACATCAGCACGGGTAGCTTCCTTTAAAAACAAAATCGTTAAAGATGAGAGTAGGAAAAATGTAAATGTGATAAGAGTTCAAAAAACTGTGGTCCAGGTTTGTAATGTTAAGTGGAAAAGAACGACTAAATCTGTCATCACAAGGTGAAAGATGAAGCCATAGTCTTATACATGGGCAGAGGCCAGAGAGATCTCTTTTGCGAAATGAGCATACCAACCACAAAGACTAAAAAATACTACGCCCGTAATACAATGGGCACAGGCAGGATTTGCCGTAGTTCAGTGCTATTCTTCGAGGGCGAATGTGTCGTAGGTGAACTGCTGTCTAGCCCATTCCGACACCCAAGCCGCCCAGGCGGCCCCCACGCCCCACCCCCGGCTGCAGCCCTCCCTGTACACACAAACGCACACACGCCCAGCCCAGCCGCTGGAGGAAACTAAGATGGCAGCGCCGAAAGCACGGGGGCCGTGCTCGGTGGGGTGGGGAAAGAAAAGCAAAGCCCTCTGTGTTTTTTTCATTCTGTATAGGTCCCCCTCTTTCCCTAAACACACGGGCTGCGTAAGGCATTCAGTAGTAGAGCTCGCAGGAGCGGTGGGAGGGGACGCTTGCTTTGCATATTGCCAGAAACCCACGTCTCCGATCTGCAGCGACGGTTCAGGCGATCCTCGCGACTTGTGACCACACTCCCCTTCACGTCCCCTTGACAGTAGAAGTAAGGGTGCCTCCAAAGGCCTTTTTCTTCCTGGCATGCGCCCCACTACCCCGCTATCCCAGGGGAGCCTTCTAAGGTGCCCAGCTGCCAAGGCGGTAGCTGTGGCAGTTGCGGGGACCGGGGAGCCCGCGGTGCGGAGGCAGGAAGAGGAGGAGGAGGAGAAAAAACGCTGCACTGGCTATCAATTTAGAGGAGAGCGACCGCTGCCGCTGCCGTGGAAGGAAACGCTGCCAACCGCAACAGAAACGCCACCCTCGGATACCTAAGTGAGCATGTGTGCGACTCTGCGCACGCCTAGTTGCGCAGCTCAATGACATCGGGCTTCTTAGGAAGTTATCCAGTTTCCGGGTTTTGAGTGTACCCAGGAGGCTCCGAAGGGGCCTGTCTGGAACTGAACAGCAGTAAGGATTGAAGCGAAATTAATGAATGGTGGGAAGAGCCTGGAGACCAGGGCAGCCGCGCAGGTCAATGTCCACTAGAAACTCTAAATGAGCAGTGACTGCACATTCCACCACCTGGCCCTGCGCTGTAAATGTTTTCTGTGCAAGCAACATTCATTTAGCCAACATCTATTTCCCTCCTGTTTAGGGCTAGACCTTGTGCTAGGAGCCTGTGATGGTTGAACAGACACCATTGCTACCTTACGGAAAACCTAGTGTTTTGTTTAGTATGTGCTACCATTTGTGAAAATTCATGTGCCAAGTTGGACATCCTAGATCCTTTAAGTCCTCCCTCAATCTCATGTAGTTGGTATTCTTTTGAGCATTATTCAGAGGAGATATTTTGCCCAAAGCCAGACAAGTATTAAGTAGCAGAATCAGGATCCAATTCCAGGGCTGTCTGATTTCAGAACCTTTTAGCTACCCTGCTAGGTCTTGCAATAGTAATGGGCCCTCTCATTGCTTACCTGTCAGGCCTTAGAATTCTTAGAATTTAGCTGCCTCTACACCATTGTCTTGGCTCTCACTCCAGGGTGAGGGGCTGCCTGGTCAACACTGAGGTCTTGAACTGT
Organism: Papio anubis; assembly: GCF_008728515.1. NCBI lineage: Eukaryota > Metazoa > Chordata > Mammalia > Primates > Cercopithecidae > Papio > Papio anubis. The sequence goes on along the minus strand of NC_044990.1, from coordinate 55,761,754 downwards.
GCTGAAGCATTAGGATAGAAATTTAGTCTAATAAATACTTACTGGATACCTAGTACGTGCAAAGTCCTGAAGTGGCTGAAGAAGACACAAAAACAACAAGCTCTGAAGGAACTTAAGATAGGTAAGGAAACAAGACAAGTAACAAAAACGTAACAGGACTAATTACAGTACTAAAATGCTATGATTCCACATGTCTGTCCTTTGTTCCTATGTTTATCCCACTGTTAATTATCTTTAAAAAAATTTAAATGAAATCCATCTATTATTTAAAGCTTCAGAAAAAAATGCATTGCTTTCAGCAACCTTCAACCCTAAAACTCGAATTACTTTACTTTCTTATTCCCTGTTGTTTCCACTTCTCAAACACTAAGGAGGATTTTTTTTAATTTATTTTTTTTTTAAGAGAAGGCCATCCAAAGAAGAGGCACAGATATAAGAACTAGTACATAGATGAAAGATACAGTACGGGGATGATAGAACTTATAAATTATTTTGTCAGGACTATAAATTAGGCAACTCTTCAAATTGAGAGTCAAAGGATAAAAAGGTAGTAGGAATCAAGGTGCATTGGCACGTATATTTCTAGAGCATATACTTAGATGGGGTTCGTAGGTTAGTTTGGAACAAAGGACTGAGCACATGTTCCTTTTTTATAGATAATAAGATCTGTGAGGGATCTGACATTTTCAGATGCTATACAGTCTCAGTCACAATTATTGTTTCAGATCACATTCAAGAATTATCTTTAAAAATGTAAGTTTGGGCAGAAAAAAATAAACAAGTAAATGGCCACTGCCAAGAGATAAAAGTGCACTCTTAGGTGAGGAGTCAACAAAAAGAGTAATTTAAAAAATACTATTGCTCTGTTGAGAAGAATAATTTGGGAATGATTCTGGCTTATAAATACTAGCCTATCTGTTAATTCTACTTTCACACACACAAAAGAATGTGCTAGATTACTACCTCTCTTTGTAAGTAAAAGCTATGTTAAACAAGCTTAAATCCTAATGACAGAAACCATCTAAAATAAGATCTCTAAAGGCACTTCTAATTGGGATGGTTTTCTCTGCCTTAAACTCTGAATTAACCAGCACAGTGCACAGAAAATCTTCCTGTTGGCAGCAGAGCCTTGGGGAGGAGGTAGCAGGAGTGCGTGCCACTCCTCCTTGGTCGATGGGCACGTTCCCTCTTGCTTTCTGGTCCTTGTTCTTCCACCTGGAGGGAACCTGAAGTCAGACGCCAGCAGCTGATAGCCTCCCCGGCACTTTCCTTACTCTTCCTCAAGCTGCCAGTAAAACCCGGAGAAGTGGATCACTTCGGATTCCGCACCACCCAACCGCCCCAAACCCAAAGCCCCGAGGCGGAGGGAGTGGTGGCGGAGAGGGGGTGGGGAGGAAAAGGGGCTGCAGTTACTGAGCATGTGCGAGGAGTGGCGCATGCTCTGTGAGGCCGGCAGCTTCCCATTGCGGGTAGCCCCGGCGGTGGTAGCGGTGGTGGCGGCGGCAGTGGCGGCACCGCCTCCTCCTCACACTCCCGGGGTGGCGGGGTTAGATGAGCGGCCCCAGTAGCGGCGAGGGCGGCGCGGGGGGGAGGAGGAGAAGAAGGAGGAGGAGAAGAAGGTCGCTGTCTTTGTAGTCTCCCTGCTGCGGGAGCCAGAGGCCGCCGCCGGAGCCGTCGTCGTTGGAAAAGGGCTGTGTGTGCGCGCGCGTGTCTGCCCGCCCGGCCCGCGGGGACGAGGCGGCGGCGGCGGCGGCGGCGGCGAGGATGATGATGTGCGCAGGGACTGCCTCCCCCGCCGCCGCCTCCTCGGGGCTCGGCGGGGACGGATTCTACCCAGCCGCCACCTTCTCTTCCTCCCCGGCGCCGGGGGCGCTGTTCATGCCGGTTCCCGACGGCTCCGTGGCTGCTGCAGGGCTGGGGTTGGGGCTACCCGCCGCGGACTCCCGGGGTCACTACCAGCTGCTGCTGTCAGGCCGGGCCCTGGCCGACCGCTACCGGAGGATTTATACAGCTGCGCTCAATGACAGGGACCAGGGGGGCGGCAGCGCTGGACACCCAGCCTCCAGGTGCGTCCCCAGGGTGCCCTTCCTTGCTCCCCATGCCGCGCGTGCACCCGCGTGTGTGTGTGCGTGCGTGTGTGTACCTGCGCATTTACTGAGCTTTCAACCCGCTCTGGATGTCGGCTGGGAGGAGCGCTTATCGAGATAGGAGGGTGCGGTGGCTGCAGTTTCTGCTCTAAGTGTGTGTGTGTGTGTGTGTATGTGTGTGTGCGCGCGCGCGCCTATGTGGGGGGATAGTGAGGAGTGGCAGGGGAGCCTGTGATCCTGGAAAAGGCGATGGTGCTGGTCGGCTGTGACACGTGTGTGTATCGTTGAGGTAGGAGGTGGCATGGGTAGAGAGGGTAAGAGGATGATACACGAAGAGAATGGCAAGAGTGGCAAAGGAAGTGGCATTTTCAGTGTCTCTGCCGCAATGTTATTCGCACGTGCCCCCTCTCCCATGACATTCCTTCCAGCCCTTTCCACCTCCCTTCAATCTGCCTTTCACGAGTCATGGTATAGATTGGTTGAGTTTTGGATAGGCAGGCCCGAGGGATAGGCGTGAGGTCTGGTTTGAAAAGATTTATGGATAAGAGACGCAGACGGAGATCTATGTAGATGCGAAGGGTGTCTGATAGAGATTTTTAGAGCTGTACTTTGATAACGGGGCCGTTGGTCTTCTCGAAATGAGGTTGCAGTTACTCTTGTGATCTGATGTCCCATCGGCCATTTCTCTTCATCCTCTGTTCGATTTCCTCTGTTACTTACGGGCTTTAGAGTAGAGAGGGTTTTGTAGGGAAAAGGGGAAAACTGCAGAACTTCAGAATATGACAGCTGGTACAGCGTTCAACGGCCACTAGCTAGAAAATCTGAATAGCGCGTAGATCTCTCCCTTTTACTTAGGCTCACTACACCTTCAGCTTCCTTGATGTAGATGTTCAGTTAGTTTCATTTTCTTTTTGTTAAAATGTGGGTGCTTTTTTTTTTTTTTTTTTTTGCTGAGGGCTCTCCTATTGTTTTCTTTTCCATGCCCTTGCATGCCGCATACCCTGCAGGATGGTGACTGACTTGTTTCACCAGCTTTGACAGTGGTAATTGGGAGTTGGCTTCATCTTTTTTTCCCACAGCTTCTTGCAGTACATGGGGAAAACATAGTAGGAAACTGTCAAAATGAGTTAAAGACTTTACTGTTATTTATTGAATGTGCAACTTATTAGGCAATTGTTAGATGTCTTTTTCTGCCATTGTGAAAGGGAGGAGGCAGTAAGTCAGGTATTTGTAGTTTATCACTATGTATTATGGCTTATCTGTTGGAGAGAGTTGTAAAGATGGAGCTTTGTTCACGCTTTTTCTAGGTTAACCAGTCTTTTCATGTCTGTGATTGTTTACAGGATTGGGCACAGGAGTAGTTTTACCATATGGATGTAAACGTGTGTAACTACTTTTTGCTATCTGAACTGAAGGCCAGAATGGTGCAAGTTTGTTTTTGCTAATGTTTCTGAAAATAGCACAAAACCACATGAGACAATTTGCTCTGATAATTAGGTATAATTTTGATCTGTAGATCTCTAAATTATGGCACCGCAGGAACATCTTTACAAACTCCTCTTAAAGAATTTAGATTTATTTTGCGTATGGTTTCCAGACTTACTTAATAATTTGTGACTGGTATATTCCTGTTTTGACTTTTCTACTACTAGTGTAATATGATTTTTGTGTATCTAGAACTATATTAACAGTTTTAGACAAAATTAACATAGATTAATCACATAATATTTGTGAATGAATTTTTAGCCTTTGGTCCATTTTTGTACAAGCTGTCAATGAAAAGTAATGAAGAATTAGTTCAAGTATTTCAAGAACTACTCATGGAAATCAGCCTTACATTATGATATTGCCTGCTAATGCTTGTTCAACACATTATTGTTTATTAAAGTGCACATTATTTTATTACGAAAAGTAACCTGCAACTACTCTATTGATGATTTGATTAAGAATTAAATCACATTTCTTATTAAAGATGTTGGGGAAAGTAGAACTGGGGTTTCAACTCTGAATGAATGATAGAATTATTTGTATAGGGACACTAGTTGAGTTAGAGGAGAAGATGAGATCATTTAGACTGAATGGAGGAAGAATAGAGAATGACGCTCTAGTAAGCATCAGGTTTAAAAGTGTGAGAGAAAGGAGACAGTGAAGGAAACAGAATCAAAATTAAGAAGAAAATCATGAGACAGTAGCCTCTGTGGCTCTAGGAGAGTGGATTGAAAATTCTCAGAAGTGGTAAATGTTGAAGAAAGTGAGAACAGTGTTCAGGTGATTGATAACTTTTGAGGAAGTGGTGAGAATAGAGGGATGTGGTGAGGAGTGAATGGAATGTGTTTTTGGTAACTCAAGGGGATTTCAAAGTTGAGGGAAGGATATTCAAATATAGGAGGTTGGGTGGGATATGCAAATGTGGGAGGCTAAGTGGAGAGACAGAGTGAAGAAGTGAGAGGGGATAATTGATAGGAAAAGGTCAAAGGGATCTCAGGGACAGAGTAAAGGTGGCAGGTGGGGAGGTTAGCCATTGAAAAAAGGAGCAGTTAATATAGAAGGAGTGGAGGTAAGTACTTGTAAATACAAAGACTGGGAGTTTATTGAGGATAGGAATCATATCCTGTTCGTTTTGAAAATCCCAATGTCTAGCACATTTTTTGGCATGAGTTCTGTAAACATCAAGTGTCTGCTCTGTGCCAGGCACTATTGCAGGTGCTGAAGATGTAGCGGTGAGCAAGATAGACAAGGTCTCTGCTGTCTTGAAAAATCCACTCCAATGCGAGAAATAGACAACTCATAATTTCAGTTAGTATTAAGTGACTGTGAAGCCAGTAAAACCTATTTCAGGTGATAGGGCAATTTGTAGTGGGGCTATTTTAGGTAACATGGTCAGGAAATGTCTCTGAGAGTTGGCATTTAAATTGAATTGCAATGATGAGGAGGCAGACGTAGAGGAAGAATGTTCTGGGAATTTGTAAAGGCCTTATGGGAACAAGCCTGTGTTCAAGGAACAAAAACTTGATGAGTGAGTTATCAGTCAATGTTGAATGAATGAATTACTCTTTGCTTTAGGTGTACAGTTGAGAAGTTGAGACTTTCAAACCTAATGGACTCAGTGACTTTGATGACAGTCTAGCAAAGTGGTTAAGAGCTTGGACACAGAAGCTAGACTGGTTTTGCATCCTGGTTTTGTCATTTGCTAGCTGTGTAACCTTGAGTATGTTACTTAACTTCTATGCCTCAGTTTTTTAAATATGTAGAATGGGGATCATAATACGTGAATTGTTTTGTAGATTAAATCAATGTATGTGCTTGGCATGTTGAGTGCTATGAAATATCAGTTACTGTGTTTTTTTTTTGTTTTTTTTTTTTTTTTGCTGAGAGTGAGGGTTTTGGGGACTTGAAGAGAAGGCAAGGATCGTGTCTTACTCTTTTATTTTTGGCCTCAATGACTGTGTAGAATGTGGGAATAACTCTTTCATTTATCCCATGACTGAATAGATATATTTTTGGATAAATGAGGCCAATCAAAATCGGAACATTCTCTTGGGGAAAAGGGATTGGACAGAAAATGTATAAAGGAATGTTTGATCTGTTCTGAATGTGAATGGCGGTATAGCCATGCACTTGGGAGGCACCATAGCACAGTGGCTAAACGTTAGAGCTCTGGAGGTAGACTCCCTTCAAATGCCACGTCTGCCTTTTTCTACTTGTGTTAAATTGGGGAAGTTAATTGGACTTTGTCTGTTTCTTTACTTGTAACTTTATAGCGTTATCAAAAGGACATTATGTCTGCACCTGGTAAGTGCCCATTAAATGTTACCTGTAATTATTAAAATCACATTTAAAATTCCAATCAGTATGGCACTGTATGTTTTTCCACACAAAATAGAAATGGAGAAAACCTAGTTGAGTTGATTTAGGGTTAAAGAAAAAATAAAAGGAAGGTTTTGGGGACAGTGTTTGACCATATGGTAAAAAGGAAAGTGATGCCAAGAGGGAACTGATAGACTGGAAGATAAAGAGGAGTCAGGGTATCTGGGTCCTGAAGTCATAGAAGAACAATGTTACTGAAAACAACAGAGGGGATTGTGACCAAAATGGGGAATCTAAACTTAACCCCCTTAGTCCTTTCAGCTGCTTTATCTCTTTCTTGTCAGAAATGGTATTTGAGTCCATCCTTCAGATGCATGGGATTTTGGTTGTAAGAGGTTAAGTAGTCATTTTAGCAAAATTTCAGGGATTATTTTATTTATTTTGAGACAGGCTGGAGTGCAATGGTACGAACGTGGCTCACTGCAGCCTTAACCTCTTGGGCTCAAGTGATCGTCCTGCCTCAGTTTCCTCCAGGGACTACAGGCATGCACCACCATGCCCGGCTTGTTTTTTTATTTTTTGTAGACGCGGAGTCTCACCATGTTGTCAAGACTGGTCTTGAACTCCTGAGCTTAAGTGATCCTCCCACCTCCGCCTCCCAAAGTGCTGGGATTATGGGTGTGAGCCACCATGCTCAGCTTGTTCAGGAATTATTACTTGGCACTAACCATTGGCCCTATAAAAATTTATAAGACACAAATTCATAAAACACATATTCCAGACTTGAGTTTATTGTTTATCTGGGAGTGTAAGATACAAAGGCAGATACTTATAGAAGTGTTAAATGAAATGACCAAGAAAGTGTAACCTACTATGACAAAGACATGGCATTCTAAGCTGGCTCAAAAGTGTGGGCAGAGACGGGAAAGCACAGTTTGTATGTAGATAACAGTAGAAATTCTGTTACAGCTAGATTGCAGGTGTCATGAAGAACAGTAGTGGAATTCATTCTGGAAATGGAGGCTTTGGCTAGTATGGGGCATCTTGAAGACCAAGGTAAGAGTTAGATTTTATTCAGTAGACACTGATCGCCCTTGATGGTTTTAAGCTATGAAGAGACGTTATTTATTGTAGGAGTATGTCAGGAAGTAATGTGGGATTGAATCTGTATGTGTGCATTTGTATTTGTGCATAGGTAGTAATTTTCTTCATGTCGCTGTTACATCAATGGAATGTGTATGTGTATAAACGCATGTTAAGGGAAAACTGCTCTGTTGGTATACTGGTAAGTAGAAATGTGAAATGAATTAGTTTCCTAACTCAAGAGAAGAGAAAAATCTTGCCTTTGGGCTTAAGAGGAAAATAAAAATGTCAATCTAAAAATACTTTTGTCCTTTAAAATATTTGTTTAAAAAATCAGCAGAATAGCCTTACTTTTTTCTCAAAAACCAGATTAAACATTTAGGTTTTCTGAGGAGGGGTTAGGTTAATTGAGGTTTAATTTACATACAATAAAATTCATCCTCTTTAAGTGTTCATTTGAAGAATCCTGAAACCATCACCATAGTCAAGTATAAACTGTTTCCATCACTTCAAATAAAAAGTTCCATCAGACCCTCCTACCCCTGGTTCCTGACCACCGCAAATCAGTTTTCTGTCACTAACATTTTACCCCTTCTAGAATGTCATATAAATCTAGCTCCTTAAGGGCAGCGCCCCCAGGTATTGTTCATCTTTCTGTCTTTTATCTGTATTTCCTGTAAGTGGAAGTTAGACCTTAAGGGTTTATTGGGTGTTGGTTAGAAATGTTTTAGCAAGAATATTGTATATGGTGCTGGGTACTGCATGTTGCATCCCATCCAGAGGTTGTGAGGTTGTCTCACTATTTAATATGTTAAATCTGATTACTTGGGTAAGATGGTACCTACTGGATTTCATCTCTGTAAATGTATCTTTTTTCCATTTGTAAAGAGCAAGTAATCACAGGGTAAAAACTTGAGCACATTGTGAATATCTTTTACCTAATGCTTTTAGCATTTTTTGGTAACCTTGTCTGAGTCAATAATTTCATTAGAGTTTGCAAAATGATGAATTAAAAAATAATTCTGTTATTTCTTCTATATTTATTAGCTGGGACTCTTCTGCAAAGAAGAGTTTGCCTTCACTGACGGTCAATGAAATGTAGTTTCTCCTAATAAAGCAGCATAAATGCTTAATTCTCTTCCCTCATTAGCCAAATTGGTGTAATAGTCCAGTGGTAGTGTGGCAGGTGCTGTGGTTAGCCATTCAGATCCCGCTTTCAGGCACATGTTCCCCTAGCTGTTGGGAATATTGGCAGCTAAAACTGATTGCAGCTGAGTCCAACTCCACGCATTGCCCTGAGCCAAGAGTTACCTCCCCCAAAGTCATGCCTCCTCTTCAGGGGCAGTTTACATCTAATATCTATACAGTGTAGGGATATAAATGCCTGGCGCTTTTGCTGTAAGACAGGCCAACCTTGAAGTGTATCCCAACACCAGAGAGCTCCCCCATGGGTCTGTCCCCCATGGGTCTGGCTGAGGCCTTCCTGTGACTGCATTGCAGATCAGCTCCTTCCTCTGTTCAGTCTTACATCTTTCACTGCCCCACAGTTTTTGGTTCGGAGAGCACTCCCCAGTAAACTTCTGGTGTGCACATCTGCATTTGAGAGTCTGTTTCCTGGGAACCCTACTACCCAAAATAGTTGGTGCCAGGAGTGGTCTCAGAAAGTAGACTTTACAGTGAGATTTTGGAGCTGGATTATTGGCTGGCTGGCAATGAGAATCGATTCTGGTGCTAGATGGAGAACTACTACTGATAACGCTTGGCATGCACTGCAGTTATGCAAACTGTTAAAACTTTCACTGGTGATGAATTGGAATGATATTCCTGTGGAAGGTAATGCGCTGGTGGGTACACTAGGCTTTTGAGAAGTTCAGAAAAATTATTAATTGTGAGGACAATCATCAGATGGCTTTTGGTAAATAACATTGATAGATTGGAGAAAGATGATGCAAGGTGGAAGATAATTGGGGGCAAAATGTAAAAGGAAATTTATTTAGCAGCATGTAAAGAAACGTATATACACTAAGAGGAAAAATCTAAGGATTAGACCCAAAACTTAATTTTAAGGGTAGCAGAGCGCCAGGGTGGGTAGAATTCTCTCTCAGCTATGCTGAGGTCAGTGTTCTGGTTGGGAAGGAATCCTGACCCTTAGGATGGGGCATCTGAGTGCACTTGAAAACCCTGAAACCCCAAATTCCTCTTAACTCTTTGAGCCTGCAGAAGTGGCCTTCTTCTCCTAGCTAGAGGGTAGTTGCTTGAAGACTGTGCTTTCCCTCTTACCCCGAGCTCCTCCTCTCTCCCCTGCTGACTATCACCAAACCAACAACTAGGGTTAAGTCACAAGAACACCTAGTTCGGGGTGCTGGATTTGCGAAGAGAGGAAGGGACTGTACACACACACACACACACACACACGTTCCCAAACTGCATCGAGGCACCCTAAAGCACTAGCACGGACACACAAGAATACCATGGGATATTTCATAATTTTAAAGGAAACACAGCAATATCTGTCACAAACTACTAGCTCGAGGTAGTTCACAGTTTTGACATTAGCTCATGCTATATTCCTTTTGATGACGTCATATTTTTGCAGGGTTGGATTTTTAGTAGTTGTGATACAGATCAAGCACTGCACAAAAATCAGTGTGGAACAGGAAAGGAGGGTGGTGTGTTCAGTCTGATTTCAAGTTTGAGAAGTTGTTCTGTGTCTAACAGGCACACATGTCCTATTATCAAGTAATTGAAGTTGTTTGTTTGTTTGTTTTGAGACAGAGTCTCGCTCTGTCGCCCAGGCTGGAGTGCAGTGGCGCGATCTCAGCTCATTGCAACCTCTGCCTCCCGGGTTCAAGTGATTCTCCCGCCTCAGCCTCCTGAGTAGCTGGAATTACAGGCATGCGCCCCCCACACCCAGCTAATTGTTGTATTTTTACTAGAGACAGGGTTTCACCATATTGGTCAGGCTGGTCTCGAACTCCTGACCTCGCCCACCTCAGCCTCCTGAAGTGCTGGGATTACAGGCGTGAGCCACTGCGCCTGACCCAGTATTTATAGTTTTTAAGAAGGAAATAAAAATATTTTTTCTGCCAATTTATATGTGTTATTTATTTCTTCCAATTTATATGTGTTATTTTTTCAAATGTCTACTCATTTGTTAGGACATGAATTCTTATTATTTGCATCTAACTACTTAATAAACACTACTGTTTGGTATTTCTTTTGGACTGTGAGTGCATGGAAAAATTACTGATGATGGCTGTGCAGGGGCCCAATAAAAGGATTTTCATTCACCATTGCTGATCTAGCAACTGCTGCTGCTGAATATCCAGCCTGACAGCAGCAGAGACCAATCATCCTTCAAGCAGGCCAACCAGTCCTTATCCTGTGGAAAGGACTGTGATTCATTTTGATTGGATTTGAAACATATTCTGGGTCTGAATTTGTCTTTCTAGCAGGGTCTCACCCAGGACTACTGTTTGAGGGCTTGCAGGATGTTTGATCTTCCAGCACAGGGATCATTTCAGACTAAGGAACCCACTCTTATTTATTTATTTTAGTTTATTTTTTGAGATGGAGTCTCGCTCCGTTTCCCAAGCTGGAGTACAACAGCATGATCTCAGCTGACTGCAACCTCTGCCTCCCGGGTTCAAGCAATTGTCCTACCTCAGCCTCCTGAGTAGCTGGGACTATAGGCGCACATCACGACACCCGGCTAATTTTTGTGTTTTTAGTAGAGACGGGGTTTCACCATGTGGGCCAGGATGGTCTTGAACTCCTGACCTCGTGATCCGGCCACCTTGGCCTTCCAGAGTGCTGGGATTACAGGCGTGAGCCACCGCACCTGGCCGGAACCCACTTTTATAGAATAGGAGAATCATTTGTCCCATCTTGCACCAACCATCCAGAAGCTGATGATTTGATAGAGCAGTAAAACAGTCCTTTGATGGCACAACTGATGATGAGATCCTGGAGCTTGGGCATGATACCCTGCAAGGGTGAGGTGCCCATTCTCCAGTGTTCCCAGTAGGAAGAACACATGAAAGTGGGAGTGGCTCCGCATAGCATCACTCTGTGATTCACCTGGGCAGTTTCTGCTTGCCATCTCTATAGCTCTGATCGCTAGCGGTTAAAAGATCCTGGTTCTCAGAAGAGAAACATTTCCAACAGAGGGCGCTATGAGAATCTTGTTCTATTTTAAGCTACAGCTGCCCCTGGGATTTGGGGCTCCTTTTCTAAATAAAGAAGTCACCAGGGCTGGGCGCGGTGGCTCAAGCCTGCAATCCCAGCACTCTGGGAGGCCGAGACGGGTGGATCACGAGGTCAGGAGATCGAGACCATCCTGGCTAACACGGTGAAACCCCGTCTCTACTAAAAAATAGAAAAAACTAGCCGGGCGAGGTGGCGGGCGCCTGTAGTCCCAGCTACTCGGGAGGCTGCGGCAGGAGAATGGCGTGAACCCGGGAGGCGGAGCTTGCAGTGAGCTGAGATCTGGCCACTGCACTCCAGCCTGGGCGACAGAGCGTGTCACCAAAAAAAAAAAAAAAGTCACCAGGCCAGGCATGGTGGCTCACGCCTGTAATCCCAGCACTTTGGGAGGCCGAGGCGAGTGGGTCACTTAAGGTCAGGAGTTCGAAACCAGCCTGGTCAACATGGTGAGACCCTGTCTCTACTAAAAATACAGAACAATTAGCCAGGTATGGTCCCAGCTAATTGGGAGACTGAAGCAGGAGAACTGCTTGAACCTCGGATGTGGAGGTTGCAGTGAGCTGAGATCGTGCCACTGCACTCCAGCCTGGGCAACAGAGCAAGACTCCGTCTCAAAAAAAAAAAAAGTCAACATTTGGACAGAGTTAATGTCCTTGTTCATGTGGAGGAGATAGGGCTGTGTTCCACAATGGAGCATGGAGGTTTGGCACACAGGTGATCAATAGGTGTCTCTTGGTACTTCCTTGTCCAGTGTTTCTGATAAATGGACATGAGAAAGGCCCAGTGACCACCCCATGAAGTCAGTCACCTGGACCAGCAGATATACCAGCCATAGATTAAAGGAATCTAGAATGGCTAGTAGAGAAGGGTTGTCGATATCAATTTTACCATCTGTAGTGGCTGGGACTGTGGTTTGACCCACTTTCCTTCCTCTGGAAAGTTTCTCCAGGAAATGACACTCACCAGAATTCTGGAGGAACTTTTTCCATGCCTTATTTGAAGCAAGTGAATCCTAATCGTATAATAGGCAAAATACAGTGAATCCTTTAGTGTGGAACTCAGAGCCCCTGCCCAGCACTGATGTGCTCATTCCTCCACAACTGCTGGGAACGTTGGTTGGCTACAGACTCTTGCGTAGTTCCAATATGGGCATTGCCTTTGGCTGAAGAGAGCTGCCTTGCCCTAGGTGATGGATCATTCTTGAGGGCAGCCTGCATGAACTGGTTGATGGTTTTTAGTGCTACTGTAACTAGTTTTTCCTATTTTTCAGTTGTTTGATATGAATGTGTAACAACACAGTTGCTTTTGTATGTTAACCTTGTATCTCTGATCTTGTTAAGCTCATTTATTAATTTTAATGGTCTTGTAAATTCCCTGGGATGTTCTGTGTAAATAATCATATTGTCCTTCTTTCTGATCTCTAGGTTCCCTACCCCTCAGCACCTACTTTATTCAAATTAGAAAAGCCTCATTCTTCCTTGTTTTCAATCTGAGAGAAAAACAACTATAAATTAATCTTACAGTTTTTTTACTCATTAAGTATGATATTAGCTGTAGGTGTTTCAATGGTCTTTATCAATTTGAAGATATTCCCTAGTATTCCTACTTTGCTGGTAGTTTTTATTTTTTATATTTTATTTTATTTTTTGAGACAGACTGGGCTGGAGTGCAGTGGCATAATCTCGGCTCGCTGCAGCCTCTGCCTCCCAGGATCCAGCAATTCTCCTGCCTCAGCTTCCTGAGTAGCTGGGATTACAGGCACATGCCACCATGCCTGACTAATTTTTGTATTTTTAGTAGAGACGAGGTTTCACCATGTTGGCCACTCTGGTCCTGAACTCCTGACCTCAAGTGATCCACCTGCGTCAGACTCTGAAAGTGCTGGGATTATAGGCGTGAGCCATCACTCCCAGCCTGCTGATAGTTTTTCATTATAAATGTGTATTGAGTTTTGTCAAATGCTTTTCCTCCACCTGTTAAAATGATCATATAGTAAAAGAACAAAGGAAAATTGAATTACATTAATTAATTTTTGAATGTTAAATCAACTTTGCATTCCTGAGATAAAACCATCATATTTGGAATGTATTACTCAATTTGATTTGCTGATATTTTGCTAAGAATTTTCAGGTTTGTATTCATGAGGGATATTGGTCTGTAATCTTTTTTTTTTTTTCTTGGTAATTCTGTCAGGCTTTAGAATTAGTTATCCTCGTCTCATAAAGTAAGTTACATAGTAATCCTACCCTACCCAATGCTACTCAATTTTTAAAACGTTTGGGTAAGATTGTTGTTATTTCTTCCTAAATGTTTGATAGAATTCACCAGTGGCACCATCTGGTCCTGGAATTTTATTTTGGGGAAGCTTTTGACAAATTCACTTTCTTGAACAGATAGAGGGTTATTCAGATTTTCTGTTGTTATTCCTGTCAATTTTGGTAACTTTTTTTTTGGACAAATTCATTCATTTCATCTAAGTTGTTGAAGTTTTTAGCATGAAGTTATCCATAGCATTCTTTTATTATCCTTTAAGGTCTATGGGATCTATGGTAATAACTCCCTTCTTCTTTTTTTTTTTTTAAACGTCTTTTAAGAGCAATCTTAAGTTCATAGCAAAATTGAGAAGAAGGTACAGAGATTTTCCATATATCCCTTTCCCCAACTCATGCATAGCCTCATCCATATCAACATCCCCCACCAGAGTGGCATTTTTGTGGCTGTTGTTGAACCTCCACTGACACATCATAATCACCCTCAAGTCCAGAGTTTACATTAGGGTTCATTCTTGGAGTTACACATTTTTTGGGTTCAGAAAAATGTATAATGACATGTATTTATCACTGTAGTATCATACAGAATATTTTCACTGTCCTCAATATCATCTGTGCTCCACCTATTCCTGTTTCTCTGCCACTCAACCCCAGGTAATCATTTACTGTCTCCATGGTTTTGCCTTTTCCAGAATGTCATATAGTTGAAATCACACAGTATATGACCTTTTCAGATTGGTTTCCTTCACTTAGTAATGTGCATTTAGGTTCATTCTTTGTGTGTGTGTGTGGCTTGATAGCTCATTTCTTACCGCTGAATAATCCACCATCTAGATGTACCACAGTTTATTTATCTGCTCACCTACAATTTGGTGAATTTGGAGGACAATTTGGTTGCTTCCAAGTTTTGGCAATTAGGGATAAAGCTGCTATAAATATCTGTGTGCAAGTTTTTGTGTGGACATACATTTTCTTTTTTAGAAATTGACAAGTAACATTGTATGTTTTTATAATGTACAGCATGATGTTTTGATGTACATATACATTGGGGAATGGTTAAATCTAGTGGATATGTTTTCAGCTCCTTTGGGTTAATACCAAAAAGAGTGATTGTGGGATCCTGTGCTAAGAGTACGTTTAGTTTTTGTAGGAAATCACCAAACTGTCTTACAAAGTGGCTGTTTCATTTTTCATTTCCACCAGCAATAAATGAGAGTTGCATTAAATCCTCACCAACATTTGATGTTGTCTATGTTCTGGATTTTGGCCATTCTGATAGGCATGTAGTATAATTTCATTGTTGTTTTTTTTCCATTTCTCTGATGACATATGATGTGGGACATCTTTTCATATGCTTATTTGCCATCTATGTATCTTGTTCGGTGAGGTGTCTGTTAAGGTCTTTGCCCCATTTCTAATTGAGTTGTTTCTTTTCTTATTGTTAGAGTTTTGAAAGTTCTTGGTATTCTGTGAGGGTATAACTGAGGAGATGGGGAAAAAATTTCTTGGTGTTTTGGATAACAGTCCTTTATCAGATGTGTCTTTTGCAAATATTTTCTTCCAATCTGTGCCTTGCCTTCTCATTCTCTTGGCATTGTCTTTTGCAGAACAGAGGTTTTTAATTTTAATATTCAGCTTATTAATTTTTTTTAATGGATTGTACCTTGGTGTTGTATCTAAAAAGTCATCTAGGTTTTCTCCTGTGTTATTTTCTAAGAGCTTTATAGTTTTACATTTTACATATAAAGTCCGTTTTCCATTTTGAGTTAAGTTTTGTGAGGGTGTAAGGTTTGTTTGTAGATTCATTTCTTTGTAAGTGGTCCAAAGAACCAACTTTTGGCTTTCTTCATTTTCTCTATATTGATCTGTTTTCTATTTCATTGGCTTTTCCATCATCATTGTAATTTATTTCTTTCTACTTTCTTTAAGTTTACTTTGCTGTTTGTTCTAATTTCTTAAGGTGGAATGCTAGACCATTGATTTTAAATTTTTCTTCCAATATAAGTATTTAAAGCTATGAATTTTTATCTAGGCTGTGCTTTAGTTATATCCCACAAATTTTGATTGCTGTATATTTGTCATTTAGTTCAAATTATTTTCCAATTTGTTGTTTAAAATTATTATAAGTTTCAGATATGGTGTTTTCTTACATAATAGTATATTATTGTTTTTACTTTCTAATGTAAACCTTGTATGATTTTGATCTTTAACATTTATTGAGATTTGTTTTATTGCCCAGGATATGTTCTGTCTTGGAGATTGTTTCATACATGCTTGAAAAGAATGTGTTCGGTCATCTTTGGACATAAAGTTCTCTAAATGTCAGTCAAAGTTGGAAGATAAGTGTTGTTTGGATGTTTATGTTTTTATATTTAAAGTTTCTCCTCTTAGGCAACTAGTATAGAATCTTGCCCTTAAAGAAATCCACTGTCAATTTTTGCCTTTCAATTGGAGTGTTTAGATCATTAATATTTAATATGATTAATTATTTACATATTTAGCATATCAACAGTGATAGGTCTGCCACTTTATTATCTCTGTTTCTCTTTTTTTGTTCCTTTCTTCCTCCTTTTCTGCCTTCTTTTGGATTATTTTTTAGTATTTCATTTTAGTTGATCTATTGGTCTTTTCTGCAATCTCTCTCTTTATTTTTTTAGCCGTAGGGATTACAGTATGCATACCTAACTTTTTACAGGCTACTTAGGGTTATTATTATACAAATTCACCTAAAACACAGAAACATTGCAACCATACAGATCCTTTCATTCTCTCCTCCCCCACAGACCTTTATTTTATAGTTGTCATGCATACTATACCTTGCAAACCTCACCAAACAATGTTATAGTTTTTGTTGTTGACAGTCATGTGTACTTTTTAGAACTTAAAGGAAAAATCTAGTATTTTGTGTTTTCCTATATATTTATTGTTTCTATTGCTCTTTCTTCTTTCCTGAAGATACAGCATTTCCTTTCAGCCTAATGTTGACCTTAGCTTTTCTAGGAGATCAGTCTGCTGGGGATACATTCTCTTTGTTTTTCTTTGAGAATGTGTTTATTTTACTTTCATTCCTAAAGGATATTTTAGGTGGATATATAATTCTGAGTAGATGCTTGCTTCCTTGAGCACCTTAATGATGCCATTTAGCTGTCTTTTCACTTCTCTGATTTCTGGTGAAAAATCTTTGTAATGTAAACTTTATTCCCCTCTATGTAGTGTGTAATTTTTTTCTAGCTGCTTTCAAAAATTTTTTCTTTGTTTTTGGTTTTCAGCAGTTTAATTTAATGTGTGTCTAGTCATTTTCTTTGAGTTTATTCTCTTTGGAGAGTACCGTGCTTCTCAAGTCAGTAAATTTTTGGCTTTCACTGAGTTTAGAATGTTTTCTACCATTGTGTCTTTCTTCTTAACATTTCAAGAATCTAGTGGCAATTATGATAAAACTTTTGAGATTGTTTCACAGGCCTCTGACTGTTCAGTCTCCTCCTATCAAATTTTTTTCTCTGTTTTTCAGATTAGGTTATTTTTATTGATACCCATTCAGGTTCACAGACTCCTTTCTCTCATCTCCATTTTCTTATTGAGCCCAACCAGTGAACTTTGTATGTATTGTTTGTTTCACTTTTAACATTTACATTTGGTTAAATGTAAAAAAAACCTTTTCTTTCTCTGCGGAGAACCTCTTTCCATTCCATTCAGTTGTCCTTGTCTTTCCTCGATGTAGCATATTTATAGTGGTTACTTTCCAGTCATTGTTGGATAATTACAACATGTGCATCGTCTTAGGGTTGGCATCTTTTGATTGTCTCTTCCCTTGAAGTTGTTCACATTTTTCTTTTGCATTGTGAGAATTTGGAGTTGTATCTTAGACATGGTTAATGTTATATTTTGTAAGCTCTGGGGTTTGTTATAATTCCCTGGAGGATGTTGTGTTTTTTGTTGTTTAGGGGATCCCTTTCTGTGCCTTTCTCTTTTTCAGGACTTCCTGCACATTTTCCATCATATCAGTTTCTTTTCGCAGTTCCTCTGGCCAGAAAGAGTTTTAACTTGGACTTTTTGCTTCTGGGTTGTGGCCCTGTAATGCAGTGATCTCTTCCTGGCCTTCAGGCAAAGCTGTTAGTGAAAGGAGAAAAACACCAAACTGGGAAATTTACTCTTCTGTGGATCACTTTTCCAAGTTTTGACTCCCCTCTAGAATTTACTTTTATTTGTTTTTCAGAGTCCTGAAGTACTTTTTCTGTCTTTTTAAAAAATTTGCCCAAAGTAGTTGCAAACAGTGGGGAAAATAGGCCATTTTGGGGTTTATGCCAATGTACTGGAACCGGAACTGTCTTATCTGGCTTTTAAAAAAGATTTTCCTTTTTATTGATTTTTAGCAGCTTGACTGTATTGTACCTAAATATGGGGGTGTGTGTGTGTGTGTGTGTGTGTGTGTGTGTGTGTGCATCTGTGTCTTTGTGTGTGTGTGTATCCTGCTTGGTATCCACTGAGTTTCTTAGATCTGTGTGATGTTAATTTTTATTTAACTTGCAAATTTCGGTCTTTATTTCCTCAAATATTATTTCAGACTCAATTTCTTATTTCCTTCTGGGAATCCAATTATATATATATATATATTTATATATGTATATGAGATACTGTTTGATATCATATGTGTCTATAATCATATATATGACATATTTATATGACCAAATAGTAAATAACTTAGACTTTATGGGCCATAGAGTCTCTGTTGCAACTATGCAGCTCTGTTCTTTAGTTTGAAAGCAACCATAGACAATATATATAAATGGATAAGCATTGCTGTGTTCTGATATCACTTTATTTACAAAGATAGACAGGAAGCTCTTTTTGGTGTGTAGACTATATTTTGCTGACCCCTGAGTAGGTGGTAATAGTTGCTGGAGCTACATTGTGAATTCAGGGATAAAAATCAAAGAAGTGCAAAACAGAAATGTTGGAAATAACTAAAATGTAGGGAGCGGGGTGTATGAGAATGAGGAGGTGGGAGATATGACTAGAAAGATATGTTAGGACCAGGTTATTATGTTCCATGTATTGCTTTATTTGAAAATAGTATGGAACAATCATAGGGTTTTTTTGTTTGTTTGTTTTTTGTTTTCTGGTTTTTTTTTTGAGACAGAGTCTCACTCTGTTGCCAGGCTGGAGTGCAGTGGGGTGATCTTGGCTCACTGTAACCTCCGCCTCCTGAGTTCAAGAGATTCTTCTGCCTCAGCCTCCTGCGTTGCTGGGACTACAGGCACCCGCCACCACTCCCAGCTAAGTTTTGTATTTTTAGTAGAGATGGGGTTTCACCATGTTGGCCAGGATGGTCTCCATCTTTTGACCTCATGATTTGCCCGCCTCGACCTCCCAAAGTACTGAGATTACAGGCGTGAGCCACTGCGCCCGGCCAATCATAGGTTTTTAAGTAATATAATGGAAGAGTTAAACTTTCAGTTTATAAAGATAATCTCTAGTAGCATTATAGAGGATGAATGAAAAGGAGCAGATCCCCAAAGCAGGGCTACCTTTAAAGAGGCCGTTGCAGTAATTCTGACAAGTGAAAATAAATGCTGAGAAAAGAGAATGGGAATAGATGGAATAAAGTGGATTTGATGATATATTTAGCAGGTAACTAGATCTCAAGTGCAAATATAATAATGACTTTCATCTGAATAGAAAGAGAGGAAGAGCTAGTTTCTCAAGAGTCCATTCTTGGGATTCTTCTCTCTGAATTTTCTTCTTTGGTTATCTCAGGCTTATGATTTCAGATATGCATTTGATTTCCTGGTGTGTGGTTTTTAGGTAAAACCTTAAGCTATAGCCTGTATTTTGAAAAGTCTACTGCTAGGATTCTCTCAGTCCTGTTCAGATACATTATGTTCAGTATATTCAAAGTCTCCTCGTGAACATACTGTCACTCACAAACTGCCTCTTTTCCTTTAGGCCAGTGAAACCGAAGTCTCAGGTGGGTCCTTGAAGTTGGCAATAAGAAATTATAATGAACCAACACCCACTCACTATACCTCCTTTTTTCAGGAGGCAAGAAGAAGTCACATTTCAGTGGGAAAGTGAGGCAGGACATGGTAGTATTTAGAAATAGTGTTTAATAGTGCTTAAAGGGAAAGAAGGAAAGCAGCAGCTGAAGGAAGGAGACAAATAATTAATTTATCTTTTGGATTAGATACCTGTAGCAGATGTTCTTAGTGTCCTAGCCATATCCCTTTGGCATCCATTTGCATACTGCCTTCTGCAAACATCTATGACTATCTGCCTGAAAAGAAACACACTTGGCCTGTGTGCAGGGCAACTCACACATGCCAGAGAGTTAAATGCCTTCAGAAAAACTTTCCACCAGTGATGGATGGGGAGTTGGTAGATAAATACCTTTGTCTCACCTGCATTGGGATAACTGAGCCATGTTTTCTGCCGTCTACCGGAGTTCTCCACTGGATCAGGCCCTAGTTCCCCATCAGAGTAAATGGCTTCATAATATATCCTTTCTTGACTTCCTTCTTTTCCCTGTTTTACTCTTGTTTTCCCTACTGGTGGTTTTCCTGGGATCACCTCTCAAAATAACTACTGCACTTGAATTCTTGAATTGAAGTCTGCTTCTGGGGAAACCCAAACCAAGGTAGGCATTTGAATTTGGCATGGGAATAATAATAAAAATGTGTTTAGCACTTACTAAATACCAGACATAATGCTAAGTGTGTCATCATCCAGTGGGAGAGGTACTATTTTCACCCTGTTTCATGGATGAGAGAACTGAGGCACAGAGAGGTTAAAGTAACTGCCAAGATCGCAGTGCTGGTAAATGACAGAGCCTGTATTTGAACCCAAGTCGTTTGTTTCTAAATTCTGTACTCTTAACCTATCTTGACCTAGTAGACTGAAGGAAAAGGGCAGGAACAGTAAAAAAGAGAGAGAGAGAATGGGAATAATTAATAGAGTAAGGCCCTGGGGTGGAGATCATTTCAAGGTGGGTAGAAGAAAAGTAAAGGGAGTGCATTTGTAATTGTGTCTCTGTTTTATCGGTTAAGTAGATGGTTAGATTCTCTGCTCTGAGTTGATGAGTAGGGGAAGGATTTTGAAGTAGCGGGAAAGGTTCTAGATTTTCATGGTAGATGTACCTTGATAGAAAACTCAACTGGCTCTAGACCAGCAGTCTGATGATGTTCAGTAACTCCAATAGCTATTATTGTTTAGGGTTGTTATAGCTTATTGAGCAAGGTTTGTAACTAACTGGTATAGAAGTAAATATAGAACATGAGCAGATAGCTCACATTAGAAGTGGTATATGTAGTAAAGACTTAAGGGACAGGAAAAGGAAGAAAAAGGAGCCAGTAAAGAAGACTGAGAAGGAACCATCATCAGAGATAGAAGGAACACTAAAGTAGGGGTTCTAAAGCTGGTTGGTTGGACAGGGGGCAGGGATGTAAAGAAGTAGGCACTGTTTGGTAGTTATCATATGTGGGAGAATGTGAAGGATAAAGACTGAAGATGGGCAGTTGAATTGGCAACTAGAAAGTTTGCATATTGAGACGTCTCACAGACTTGCATGAGTTTGATAGTAAGGTGTTAAAAAGTTCAACACAGTGAAGCTTTTTTTTTTTTGAGACAGGGTCTCACTTTGTCATCCAGACTGGAGTGCAGTGGCATGACTGTAGCTCAGTGCAACTCTAACTCCTGAACCGAAGTGATCTTCCCTCCTCAGTCATCTGAGTAACTGAGACTACAGGCACATGCTACCATGCCTGGCTATTTTTTTTTTTTTTTTAATAGAGATGGGGTCTTGCTATGTTGCCCAGGCCAGGACTATTTTTTCTTCAAGAAATTTAGTGATGAAGAGGGATAGAGGATTATTTAAACTTTTTTTCCCTTTTGAATGGGAGAATGATAGTAGGCCTGTAAGGTTAGAAACCACAGAAAAGAGCATGAACGGTAAACAAAGAGAGGGATGTGTGGTTGAGCAAAATCTCAAGGATGGTGAATGAAATGGGATCTGGTGTATGAGAGTGAGTGCATACTTGGATAGAGTAAGGGCTGTCTCTTTTGGGATGGGGAAGGAGGAAGTTTCAGATTTGAAAAAGGTCTCAGGGACATATTTTTAGCCTTTTTATCTTTCTGTGAAGAATTCCAATTTTTTTTTCTGATCTCTTTTCTGGATCTTAAATTTTCTATTCAGCTGTGTCCTGTACACTTAAACCCACCTATGGAGTCTGTAATGTCAGTTATTTTTCATGTCTAGTTTGATTTTTTTTTCAAATGTGCTCAGTTGTTCCCCATCCCCTGCAGATATTTTAGCGGTAGTCTTTTATTTCTTTAAATTTGATGAACATATTCTTGTTACAGTCTTTCAGAAAATCCCACCATCTGAAGTCTATTTGGGTATCTCTCTGTTGCCTTGTTCTGCTGTTCTCACTCAGGGTGCCTTGTATCTCTGTGTGCCTAGTTATTTGCTTGCTCTCATTCCTTTTGTAGTTCTCTGAGGCCTGGGATGAATAGATTGTCATTCATGCTATCATTAGAAAGTATTACAGTTTTACAATTGCTTCAAGGCTTGAGTTTCCCTGGCCTACCTAGGCTGTGTTTACTTAGAGTACAAATATGCATGAGGCTGAGTCTATAGCCACAACTTTTCAGAGACTTCTCCCCTCACTCATGCTCCCCTCCACGTTCCCCTACCCTCTTTTTTCTTCTGCTGCTCTGCCCATTGCCAAGGTAGCTTGCTTTATAGTCCTCCTCCCACGTGAAGATTTCTGAATAAGATCAAGAGACTGAAGCTATGTATAAGACATCTATTTGCATCTTTCCCCTAAATCAAGTTGAACTGTTAAAAATCTCTTTCTTATTACTAATTAGCAGGCTAGGTTAAGTAAATAAAAGTTTTCTACTTAGTAGTGAGACAGCTATTCCTCCCTAATTTATTCATTGATGCTTGAACATAAAGGGAGTATCATTACATTAATTACACAGAATGAGTCTGGCTTCTGTGGAAAAGTTTCAGTTTACATAAGGTGCTTCATAGATCGATTTTTAAAAGTTAGTCTTGTATCCAGTGACCTTGATAATTCACTTGTTAATTCTTTATTTGTGGATTATTTTGTATTTTCTATAAATATAATTATCTGCAAATAAAAAAATGCTTTACTTTTAATTTTTAACTATTACGACTTTTAGTTCATTTGCATCACTTACTGACCTTCAATATTGTGTTAACAGAAGTGGTGATAGTACAAATCCTTGCATTTCCCCCCCCCTGCTTAAGTGGAAATACTTAATTTTTCAACATTCAGTATAATTGAATACACTGTTAAAAGTAGGTTTTTTGTAGGTAATCTTATTAGATTAAGTAAAATCTGTTCCTGGTTCATCGAGGAGTTTCATCACTAGTGGTTGTTGAGTTTTAAAAATACTTTTCCTGTTTCTGTTGAAGTAATCATATGTTTTGTTTCTTTTGTTATCTTATTATATTGAATTATGTTGATTATGTATGTATTCTTTCCATATGTTGTTAGACAAAATTATTTGTAGGTAAATGACTCTCTTTTTTAAAAATAAAAGGGGTAATTCACATACCATAAATTCACCCTTTTAAAGTGTACAACTTACTGCTTTCCAGTATATTCTCAAAGTCATAGAACTAAACATTTTTGTCACTCCATAAATCCCAAAGCTATTAGCAGGCAGTTTCTATTCTCCTTTCTATCAGTTTCTGGCAACTACTACTTCCTGTTTTTATGAATTTGCCTGACTAGACATTACATATAAATGGAATTATACAATTTATCACCTTTTGTTGCTGTTGTTTCTTTCACTTAGCATAATGTTTTCAAGGTTCATCCACCTTGTAGCATGAGTCAGTACTTCAGTTCTTTTTTTTATGGGTAAACAACATTCTCTTATATGGAAGTTCTACACTTTATACATTCATTAGTTGGTGAGCATTTGGGTCGTTTCTACTTTTTGGCTGTGCAGTATTTTTGCTTCTATATTCATAGGAGATACTGGTCTGAAACTTGTATTTTGAAATGTTCTCTTCAAATTTTGATATCAGAGTTATGCTTGTCTTATGAGTTGGGAAATGTTTCTTCTTTTTATATTGTCTGAAAGAGTCTAAGGTTGATAATGTTTGAAAGAACTACTAGTGAATTTTTAAAGTATTTGGAAGAATTCACCAACAAAGCCATCCAAGTCTAGCGTTTTCTTTGTGGACAGGTTTTGATTAGGGATTCAGTTTTTTTTTCCAGTATATAGAAGGCTATTCAGACATTACATTTTTTCCCTTGTTTAATGTTGAGAAGTTATATTTTTTCGAGGAATTTATCCATTTTATTTGTCAAATTTATAGGCAGCATCTGTAGTGATGCCTCCTTTCTTATTTCTCATATTGATAATTTGTGCTTTTACTTTTTTCCTGACCATTTTTGCTCTAGGTTTATATTTATTTCATTTTATTTAAAAATATTTGTTATATATTTAATTCACAAATAATTGTGCATATACATGGGGTACAATATATTTTGATACATGTTTACAGTGTGTAATGATCAAATCAAGATAATTAGCATATTTATCACCTCACACATTTACCATATTGTCATTTCTTTGTCATGAGACCATTCAGAATCCTGTCTTCTAGCTGTTTGAAGTTGTATGATACATTGTTGTTTATGATGGTCACCCTGTGATGCTATATAACACTCAAACTTACTCCTAACTTTCTAGGTCTGATTTTGCATCTATTAGCCAACCTCTGGCTACTCTTCAAAAACTCTTCTGCTCTCTACTTTTATGAGATCAACTATTTTAGCTTCCGCATATGAGTAAAAACATGCCATATTCATCTTTCTTTGTCTGGCTTCTTTAACTTAAGATAATGTCCTCCAAGCTCATCCACATTGCTGCAAATGACAGAATTTTACTCTTTTTTCAATCACTAAATAGTATTTCATTGTGTATATATATCACATTTTCTTTATCCATTCATCTGCTTGTGGAAACATAGGTCGATTCCACATCTTGGCTATTGTGAATAGTGTAGCAGGGAAAATGGGAATTCTGATATCTTTTCAACATACAGATTTTTTTCCTTTGTATATATACCCAGTAGTGGAATTGCTGGATCATATGGTAGTTCTGTTTTTAGTTTTTTCAGGAGCCTCCATTTTGTTTTCCACAATGGTTGTACTAATTTACATTCCCATCAACAGTGTATGAGTTCTACTTTCTCCACATCTTCAACAACATTTATTTTTTGTCTTTTTGTTACGTATACTAATCTTTTTAGAGAACCAATTTTTGGCTCTTGATAATCTCTATTGAATGTCTGCTTTCCATTTCATTGGTATCCACTCTTATTTTTATTTCCTTTCTAGTACATATTTTGCATTTAATTTGTGGTTTTCTTTTTAGCTTCTTGAGTTGTGAGTCTAGGTAATTTACTTTCAGTGTTTTTTTTCAATATATGCATTTATGTGTATGCAAAAAGCTATGCATTTTGTGGAAGTACTGCTTTAGCATTCTACCAATTTTGTTATGCCATATTGCATTTTCATTTTATGGAAAACACTTTCTGATTTCCATTGTGACTAGTTCTTTGACCCATAGTTTATTTGTGAGTCTTGTTTTTTTGATTGCCAAGCATTTGGGAATTTCTTCGTGTTTTTCTTTTTTTTTTTAATTTCTGGTTTAATTTTTCCATGACCAGAGAATTACCTTATGATTCAGTCCTTGGAAATTAGTTTAGACTTGGTCTGTGGTCCAGCATATTATCTGTTTTGGTAAATGTTCTATATGCACTTGAAAAGAATATGCATTCTACTGTTGTTGGATATGTTTCTATATATATGCCAATTAAGTCAGGTTGATTAATCATGGTTTGTTTGTTGGTTTGTTTTGAGACGGAGTCTTGCTCTGTCGCCCAGGCTGGAGGACAGTGGTGTGATCTTGGTGCACTGCAACTGCCACCTCCCGGGTTCAAGCGATTCTCCTGCCTCAGCCTCCTGAGTAGCTGAGACTACAGGTGCCTGCCACCACGCCTGGCTAATTTTTGTATTTTTAGTAGAGATAGGATTTCACCATGTTGGTCAGGCTGATCTTGAACACCTGACCTTGTGATCCACCTGCCTTGGCCTCCCAAAGTGCTGTGATTACAGGCGTGAGCCACCGCACCCAGCCGATTAATCATGTTTTCAAATTTTTCTATGTCAGTGCTGTTTTGGTCTGTACTTGTTCTGTCAGTTACAGAGAGGTATGTTAAAATCTGCTCTTTCAATTGTGGATTTGTATTTTCTCATTTTACTTCTGTCAATTTTGCTTTATATATTTTGAAGCTGTGTTACTGGATGCATTCAAATTTAGGATTGTTATGATTTCCTAATGATTTGACCCTTTTGCCATTTAGAAATGCTCTTCTCATTTCTTATAATACTGTTGTCTTAAAAATTACTTTGTGAAATATTAAAATAGCCACACCAACTTTTTTTGGGACACTGGTGGGTGTGCTTGTGATACATCTTTTTCTATCCTTTTAGCATGTATCCTTTAGTTTAAAATTATGATATTACAGTTATTAAAGGAAGACTTTCCTTCAGTATTTCTTGTAATATTGGTCTCTTGACAGTGAATTATGCCAACTTTCATGGATCTAAAAACATCTTTATTTTTGTCTTCATTCTTAAAGGATACTTTTAGAATCCTTTATGTGAATTATGTCAGCTTTCATGGATTTAAAAACATCTTTATTTTTGTCTTCATTCTTAAAAGATACATTCTTAAAGGTTATATGATTCCAGATTGCTTCCCCCAACCTCTAACCCCCATCCCTCCAGTCCACCACCTCCCCTCCCCACCCCCCAGCACTTTTCAACACAAAGAATGGAAACTATCAATTTTATTGTTCCTTTAAGTGTATCTCTTCTCTGGCTGCTGTGAAGGTTTTCTCTTTATGCTTTGCTTTTAGCAGTATGACCATGTTGTGCCTAGGTATGCTTTTCTTTGCATTTTCCTGCTTCAAGTTCCCTGAGTTTCTTGAATCTCTCAGTTGATTTCTTTCTTCACTTTTGGGAAATTGTCAGTAATTATCTTGTCATGTATTGCTTTTGTTCCATTCTTTTTTCTCTCTTTCTGGGATTCCAATTATATGAATATGAGACCATTTGACTGTGTCCCACATGTCTCATTCTCTGTTTTGTTTATCCCATTTTTGTTTTTGTGATTGAATTTATTTATTTATTTTTGGCCTGTTTGCAAGTCTGTGAAACCTGTTTTCCTATAATTTACTCTGCTCTTAAAATCATATGAGACGTTCTTAATTTCAGATGTTTGTTTTTCAGTTTCAGAATGTCCGCTTGGTTCTTTTTTTTATAAATTATGTTGAAAATTGCCAATTCCATTATTTTACACACTTTGTTAATCTCTGCTTCTCAGGTACTTGCCTCCTAATGTTAATATCTGGGTTTTCTGTGAGTCTGATTTTCTGGTTTTCTCTTGATTATGTGTCTGCCACATATTTTACTTCTTTTGATGTCTCTTAATGTGTTTACTTAGTGTCCCCAAACTAGAGTAACGCTGTGTATGAATGAACAGGATTTTCTTTCAGATGATGTGTTTTCTCCCAGAGAGGTTTGCTCTTTGCTGTGTCAGACAGATAGAATGAAGAGTTTGATTATCTCAATCCAGTGAGGGATTACAGAGACCGCTCCCTCCATCTACTAGGAATCTGTCTTCTTACAGAAGTTTTCTCTTCCCTTTTTACTCAGTCTCTCTCTCTCTCTCTTTTTTTTTTTTTTTTTTTTTGAGATGGAATCTTGCTCTGTAGCCCCGGCTGGAGTGCAGTGGTGCAATCTCGGCTCTTGGCTCACCACAACCTCTGCCTTCCAGGTTCAAGCGATTCTCCTGCCTCAGCCTCCTGAGTTGCTGGGATTACAGGCGTGCACCACCACAACCAGCTAATTTTTTTGCATTTTTAGTAGAGACGGGGTTTCACCATGTTGACCAGGCTGGTCTTGAACTCCTGACCTCAAGTAATCTGCCTGCCTTAGCCTCCCAAAGTGTTGGGATTACAGGCGTGAGCCACCACGCCCAGCCTTGACCCAGCCTCTCTATCATCCTTCAGTGCTCCATTTCTGAGGAGATATACCACTGGGAAAGCTGTTTATGTATCTGGAGCTTTTCTAGATTCTAGTCTGTCATTTCACCCCACGTGGACATCTAAAGCACTACTAGTCTCCTGTTTCCTTTATTAGAGTTCCTCTGCGTAAGCCAAACTCAGTCCTTACTCATGCCCAAACTCTGCAATTACCCACATGGAAGAACAAGCCAGCGGTCTCAGCTGTCTTGGAAGTGCTCTTCCACCTCTGGATTGTTCGTTCTTTTAGTCCTCATTGCTTCCACAGCTTTCTTGTGTTGGTTAGTCTAGCCTTTGAAGCAGGCGCATTGGCCTGCCTCCTATCTAATCACTTACTTTAGGGAAGTGGAAGTCCAAAGTTTATCTTTATAAAAAGAAAAGGCAGATAATTTTAGGCGTGCTTATTTTTATAAGCGTGGTGATGTTTTGAATAGTTTTATCTGTGCTGCATACTCATAGCTATAAAGCATTTTTTTCCTTTCTGATATGGGCGTGTTTATCAAAATATGCCCCAGATCTGGGGTGAGCAAACAATGACCCACAGACCAATGAGGCCCAATTCTTGTTTTTATGTAGCCTGTGAGCTAAAAATGGTTTTTACATTTTTAAAAGGTTGAAATGAAAATAAAAAAGGAAGAGAATGTTTTGTGAGCATTTTGTGAAATTCGGAAGTTTTATTGTAATATATGCACACTCCTGTCTTTATGTGCTGCCAATGGCTGCTTTCATGCTGTAACCATTGAGTAGTTGCAGCAGAGATCTTGTGACTCACAAAGTGTAAAATATTTGCTATCTGGCCCTTTGCAGAAAATAATTTCCCTATTCCTGCTTTAGAGCACAGCCTCAGGAATTTTTTATTTCTTTTTACTAAGGGAAATTAAGCAAAAGATTGAAACCATTTTATTTCAGAAGTTCTGTAAATTTGGATTTATTAAAATCTTAGCATTTTACCGGATTTAGAAGGAACCTCAGTCTCCTTCATCTCTTTATTTTGCAAATGAAGAAGCAGATTTGAGTGAAAGAGGTTTTAAAATTATGACTCTATTTTTGGTATAAAGTATACTCAGTAATAAGCTGATAGAGAAACTGTTGATCTATATCACTGAACAATTTGCAAAATTCGTTTGTTCTTATATTGCAGAAGTATTTGGTTTCTCTTAAACAGCGTAGCTCTTAAGAAAATCTTTTTGGAATTTTTAAAGTAAATATTTTAAAATAAATATTTAAGGCATGTTAATAGCCTTTCCCTTTTATTGTCAACCACAATTCTTTCAAATCTCATGGATATGAAGTTATTTTTGTGAGAAGACTAAAAGTCTTACAGGACCAATTCCAGACATTCTTCATTAAGCTTCGATTGATTTAGAATATCAAGCCCTAAATCATCAGAAATTTCAAGGGAAATTGTAAATGTGTAAGACTGGTTTTTAGAGTTTCTCTTTTATATTTCTGTCCTCAGATATTGTGAAAGGTTTAAGCTTAGTTCTCAAATATAGAGATATAGTGGTGTGTTATATTACTAGCAAATGGCATTTTTAAATTTTCCAATGTTGAATACAAATTTCATTTGTATAATTTTCAACTTATTACTGGCTCTTTTAGAAAACCTCTACCTCTACCTCTACCTCTACAAACCAAATCAGCAGTAACAAAAAAAAAAAAAAAAAACACAGTAAAAGTAATTTATAATTAATTTGGGAATAGCTAATTCTTGGATGGTCTGTACTTAAGAATTGATGGGTTCAGATTCATTAGAATTGTTACAACCAATTAAATGCCATCATGCATAGAAAGAAGTATTTTAGAAATGTACGTAAAGTCATTTGAACTTTAAAGAAGTTCCATTAGATAAAACAGACACAAAAATTGGTCTCTAATTGAGAAAATTTAAGTCAGTTATAACTAGTCTTTAGGAAATCTATCTGAATTTGGATTTATATATTCTACTTCTCTGAAAATTGGTTTGGGATAAATTTTGATGCTTTTATAAGTTATATAGAAGGGGCTAACCTCTTAGTAGTTATGTATTCCTGTGGCTCAAATACCTGATTTCACTTAGGTAATCTTTAATATAAAGAAAAGTTGGTTTCCTAAATAGTATGAAGAATACTTATTGTGTTTTATTTGTTTATTTGTTCATCTGATATTTATTGGCCATCCATGATGTTTCACATTGATGCAGGTGCTGAAAGTACACAGTTGAAATAGACATTCGTCATGCCCTCATAATGCTAGTAGTTTAGTAGATTCTATAAGCAGGTATATGCATTTATGTTTAGCATTTGGCACTGTTAATCTTTCTCTTTCTCTTTACTTTTATGGCATACTATCTTGTGAAAATCTCATCCACATACATAGTTTCCATGACCTCCTTTGTACTGAAGTCTGTGCAAAATAATCCCATGGATAGCTCCTTAGTGGGCCTTTCTGGCTAGATACGCTTTAAATGCACTCATGTATCCATACCATAGATGTAGATACCTTATTTTAATCTCTGAGTAAGGTATGTAGCTGTAGCTCTCAACTTCCTCATTTATCTTCTTCCTCACTCTTTCTCTTATACTTTCTCTTTCTCTTAAAATACTTGTTGAGTACTATATCCCAGGAACTTTTCTGGACACAGGCTAGAGTAGTGAACAAGAAAGACAGAGCCTCTGCACTGTTGGAGCTTATAGCTTGGCGAGGAAACAATACATTAAACAGTTCCATACATAATTACAGTTATTGACTATACAATGAAACATAAGTATACGATGAACTGAGAGTGTATATTAGGGAAACTCATCCAGTGTGGGGAGTTAGACTTAAGTGACACTTATGCTGAGACCTCGAAGATAAGTAGTGGTTAGCAGGAGAAGATGTGGTAGAGAATTTCAGGAAGAGGGAAAACCTTTGTGAAAGTTGTGATGAAGCTTAACAGGTTCAGACAACTGAAAGAATATCCTTCTTGCTGGAGTATGATGAACCAGGTGGAAAAGAATGCAAAATGAGGCAGGATAGATGGGTGGAGGTCAGTTATTGGAAGAGGATCTTTTAAACGATGTTGGTGCTTTTGGATTTTATCTTAAGAGAATTGAGAAGATACTGATTTTTAAGCTGGGGAATTATCCACTCAGGTTTGTGTCTTTAAAAGTTCAGTTAGGTTCCTATGTGAAGAATGGATTGAAGGGTATGGATGTGCAGAAATGAGTTAAGCTTTTGCAGTGGTCCAGGTAAGAGGTGGTGGTAACCTAGCTTATTAGCATTGCAGCAGTAAAGATGGTGTGGACAGATTCAAGAACTGTTCATGAGATATAATTGACCAGATTTTGTGATTATTTTGATTTCAAGAGTGAAACTGAAGGAAATGTCAAGGGTAACGTTTTCATCTGCCTGTTACTCTTATCTATTTGTTGACATTTTGGTATTTTGAAGTTAAACATCTTCAAAATCAAATCCATTACTTTTTTTCCAGCAGACTAACTCTTCCTTCTGACTTCTCAATTTTTATGAATGACATTGTCTACCTCCAGGTGACCTAGGCTTAAAACTTCTATTTTGTCACTGCTGTCACTAAATTAGTTACCAAATCTTAAGGACTTGACCTCTTCAGCATCTGGAACAACCTCCTCCCCTTTGCTCTCCCCTGATTCCCTCTTTGATCACCAAACTGTGCTTTCCATTCAAGTCTCTGAGCTCCTTGAGGACAAGAACTGTCTTTTTCATTTTGTGTCTTTACTACCTAGTATCTCAGCATAGTGAATATAAAACATATTAAGTGAAATGAAAATAAAATGTTTTCCTTGCTTCTTGTTTCTTGCACCATAATTCTTATTCTTTATCACGTATTTTTTTTCTGTTTCTCAAAGTTATTCAGGGGCTTCCTTATGCTTAAAGAATAATTTGGTCTTAGGGCCATGAGATAATGAATGTATCCAGATTGGTTGCTGGATACATAAAGTATATGAGTTGGGAATTTTGCTATAGTAGTTTAGTAAAAAGTGGCTTTTAAGTCTCTCTGCACTATAGCCCTCACTACCAAAAAGAGCAGATTTTTTTCTTGGAAACATTACTGATATTTGTAAACATCCCCACTATGGATAAAGTGTAAAATACTTCATTTAATGCCTTTTTAATGTTTTAAGTTTATATATGTTTTTGCAGAATTCAAATTTTTATTATCATTTAATGTATATTGCTTAGCTGCTCCATGTTATCTTTTCAATAGCTACTTTATATGTTAGTATCTTATATGTGTATGTAAAGTATATTGTTTCACATAAAGAAAGTTTGCAAGAAAAAGATCCAAATTTCTCTTTTGGAAATTCGCATTTTTGATAGCTTTGTATGTCCTAATATGAACATTCATATTTTTTTTTCCATTTTTCTTTTAATTTTTAGGAATAAGAAAATATTAAATAAGAAGAAATTGAAAAGAAAACAGAAGAGCAAATCAAAAGTGAAGACAAGAAGCAAGGTAAAGCTGTTGGTAATTTATAAGGAATAGGACTGTTTCATATGGTGATTTGAATAAAAATGCCAAGATTTAAAAATATAAGTATAATTAGCAAACCATTTTGTTTGTATGTGCTGAAGTAATTTTGTAAAAGCCCTTTATGATTTGGTTCCTCTTTTAGTTTCATCTTTCTTTTGGGTGTTTCTTTTCTTTCTTGCTTTTTTTTTTTTTTTTTTTTTTTTTTAAACAAGGTCTTTTCTGTCACCCAGGCTGGAGTGCAGTAGTTTCCTGGGCTCAAGTGATCCTTCTGTCTCAGCCTCCTGAGTAGCTGGGACTACAAGTAAATGTCACCACACCCAGCTAATTGTTAAATTTTTTGTAGAGACAGGATCTCATGGTATTGGCCAGGCTTGTCTCGAACTCATGGGCTCAAGCAATTCTCTCTCCTCAGCCTCCCGAAGTACTGGGATTGCTGGCGTGAGCCACTGTGCCCAGCCTATTTTTGGGGGGTTTCTTGACCAGTAGCCTGGAAGTTAATATCTGAATGTTGAAAATTATTTATTATTTATTCTTAATATCTTTGATCAGTCCTTTGGGGGAACATATCCACTTCTGTTCTCTTTTTTCAATCTGACTACAGGTACTAGAAACTTAAGTAAAATTAGCTTGTAAACCGGGACTTGGGTTTGGGTTTGTCATATGCCTTTCTTGACAGAAATTAGGGAAACTTGGTGTGTCCATATTGTTCTGAGCCTCTTTTGACTGTTGATAGCTGTACAAAAGAAAAGGCAATATGGAATATTTGAATTAGGTGAGAGCTTAGAAACCAAGAATCTATTTTCACATAATGCAGAGATCTCTATAAAATCCATCTTTTTAATACTAAACGTTTTCAGTGACCAGAGCACTTTATATAATAGTCTCTTTTCTATTGAACATCTAGACAGAAGGAAGAGGAGAGTCATAACTGTGATTCCTGAGCAGCTTCACTTTGAGTTAAAGAAACAATAGATTTGCTGGGCCTGTATATCAACTGTAGAGGCAATTGTTTCCTACACTTTTAAGTTAGTGTTCTTGCTATTGTAACTGAGAGAAATCTACTTCAAAGTAGCAAACCCAAAATAAAATGAAAGGTTGGGGGATGGTATTTATTTGGTGGCTCTATCTTGAGACACAGCTGGATCCAGGGATGAAATAATATCATCAGCCAGCCACAGTGTCTCATGCCTGTAATCCCAGCACTTTGGGAGGCCGAGGCTGGCAGATTATGAGGTCAAGAGGTTGAGACCATCCTGGCCAACATGGTGAAACCTTGTCTCTACGAAAAATACAAAAATTTGCTGGACGTGGTGGCATGTGCCTGTAGTCCCATCTACCTAGGAGGCTGAGGCAGGAGAATCGCTTGAAACTGGGTGGCGGAGGTTGCAGTGAGTTGAGAACGCACCACTGCACTCCAGCATGGTGACAGAGTAAGACTCTGTCTCAAAATAAATAAATAAAATCATCGAACCCGTATTTTCAGCTCTTACTTCTGCCTTCCTCTGTGTGTGGACTTATTACCTGTGACTGAGGACTGAGGCTGCCAGCAGCTCCAACTCCATTTGCTCTGAGCAAGAGGCAATCTGTTCTACTAGTCATAGCAGAAAGTCTTGGGTAGGATTTTCGGTTTACCTGCATCATTTGCTTTGACCACGGAGACATGGGATACTTTGGTTAGACTGAGTTGTATTTTTAACCCGGAGATGGGCAGTGGGTGGGCACCCTGGTGTATAGGCCACATGGAATGAGGGAGGAATAGTTACCCTAAGGGAAGTGTTGCTGGGCGGGCAGAAAAATAATGTCTGTTCACTGTATCCCTTCTCATTACTTCTGCTTCTGGGATAGAGGAGGGAAGTGGAATGCATTCTCAATGTACAGAAAACCTCTAACAAATACAGTCATTCAGATTTCCAACCTCTGTCCCTTTTCAACTTTTTGGTGCTATGTGCAAATCAGAGTATGGGAATTTTGAGTATCTTTGAAGTTTTTCTAAGGTTTCATTTGGTGATTTCCTGAAGTGGTGGCATATGATATCCAGGAAGAGATGAGGAGAAGTCAAGGTCTTTTGTCCCTTTCAATTCGGCCTCCAACTAGCTTTGTGCCCTTAGCAATTCAGTTTTTTTCCTCTTGCCCTCAGTATTTATATATCTTCTTTTTAAGAGTAGTTTGAGATAACAGTGATATAAATAAGTTCATTAATTTGTTCCTCAAACATTAATTGCGTGCTGAGTATGTGCAGGCATTATACTGGATGTTTGGGATACAAAGATGAGTAAGAGGCATTTTTTGCTCATGGAAAGAATATAAAGTAGTAAAATGGTGTTGTTAGTCTCCTTGACCTGTATTACTTTTTCCAGATTATTTTTCATCTACTCTGTTTTTGAAAGTTATTTTCAAAATGCCATTTAGCTGGCATTTTATCTACTTTATATCTACTTTATGTATTACATATACATAGATGTTACATCTACTTTATATCCTTTATGGCTATCAACCCCTCTATTTCTCCTCATCCCATCCATCAGTCATCTCCTTTATTTAATTTCCATCTTACCCAGATTAGATACCACAGTCTTTCTTTTTAGAAAAACTCTTACTAAATCTGCAACAAATTACACAAACTTGGTGGTTTAAAATAACACTAGTTATCTTACAGTTCTGGAAATCTGAAGTCCAAAATGGATCTCACTGAGCTAAAATCAAGGTGTCAGCAAGGCCGTATTCCTTCTGGAGGCTCTAGGAGGGAATCTGTTTTTTTTGCCTTTCCAGTTTCTATAATAGAGGCTGCTCAAATGTCTTGGGTTGTGGCCCTATTCCATCTTCAAAGCCAGTGGTGGTTGGTTGAGTTTTCTCATGCGGCATCACTGATAGTTTTCTGTTGTTTTATCTCTTCCTCTCACTGTCCAGCCTTCCTCTTTCACTTGTAAGGACCCTTGTGATTACATTGGCCCATCCAGATAATCTGTGCATTTCAAAATCCTTAGTTTAATCACATATACAGCGTCCCTTTTGCCATGTAAGGTAACATTCACTTAGGTTTTGGGGAATTAGGGTGTAGATGTTTTTGGAGGCTATTATTTACCTACCATATCTCACTTGTATGTTTTTGCATTAATCTGACAAAACTCAATCTTGTATGAATCCAGTTATTTTGTCCCTCCCTTAAGGTGAGTTTCATGTGCTGCCAAAGAGAGTTATACAAGAGTTAATTGATAACAATACACATTCATGATCATCAATCTCAAGTATACCATAGCCAGACTATCTTACTATTTTTTCTGGTCAAATAGTTCTCTTTTCTTCTGTGATTATTTCAGACCTTTGCCATGCTCCTCAAACCTCTGATAAATTCTACCCTCCAGCATATGACTTCACTTTCTTACAGGAGAAATCAAATTCATTAGTCAGAAAACTTCCTCAACTTCCTGATCCCAAATGTGTCTGTCTTCTCAGTAGCTGAGCCTGACATAGAGATTTGAAGTTTGCAATTCAGTGAGTTTTGGAAGTTAACATTCATGCATAGAAGCACTACTGCAGTCAAAGTTCAGAACACTTCCATCATCTCCAGGGATTTTCTTTTTATTTTTTGAGATGGAGTCTCACTCTGTTTTCCAGGCTGGAGTGCAGTGGTGTGTGATCTTAGCTCACTGCAGCTTCTACCTCCTGGGTTCAAGCAATTTCCCCACCTCAGCCTCCTGAGTAGCTGGGATTATAGGCACCAGCCACCATGTCCAGCTAATTTTTGTATTTTTAGTAGAGACAGGATTTCGCCATGTTGGCCAGGCTGGTCTCAAACTCCTGACCTCAGGTGATCCACCCGCGTTGGCCTCCCAAAGTGTTGGGGTTACAGGCATGAGCCACCGCGCCTGACCGGTTTTCTTATCCTCTGCTGATTCTATCCCTCCCTATAACCCTGGCTCTAGACAACCACAGATATATTTTCTGTCACTGTAGATTAGTTTTCATTTTCTAGAACTTCGTATAAATGTGATCATATTGTGAGTACTCTTTTTTTAAAAAATCTGGTGTCTTTCCCTCAGCATAATTTGTGTTTATGTTGTTGTATATCAGTAATTCATTCCATTTTTTTGCTGATTTTATATACCTATATATGCACGTGTGTGTGTGTGTGTGTGTGTTCATTTTTCTTGGGTGCATACTAGGGAGTGGAATGGTTAAGTGGTTTTTCCTTTGATTTGCCAGAAGGACTCATAAGTCTCATAAGCAGTTTATACTCATGGCTAAGATTTATTACAACAAGGGATGCAGAGCAAGCAGCAAGAAAAAGATATGTGTTTGTGATGTATAGGGAATTATGGCATAGGCTTCCTAGTTCTTTGTTGACTGAGCACACAAGACATGTTTTCTCTCTGACAGTGAACTGCAGAGAAATGTGTGTATTGTTTTTGCTCAGGTGAATTTTAGAATTCAAGACTTTTTGTGGGTTTGGTCACATAGACATATCTTGTTAGTCAGCCACAATAAGTGAAACTCAGGTACACATCGTAAAGCTTGATGTTTGTACATGCAGAGCAGTCTGATAGGCCAGGAGACATGGTCCATTGCTCCATGTGTTCATAACAAAATCATCAATCACTACCACAAAGAAAACTCTAAACATCCACATTCCCGAAGGTTGGCCAAGGGTCAATCATGGTTTCCTTTGGGAAATATAAGCAGTAAGCCATCATGCCTGTGGCATTAACTTTTTCCTCAGTGTTGGCACAGTAAATGTACGTTTAGCTTTTTAAGAAACCAGAAAACTCTTTTCCAAAGTGGTTGTTCCAATCTGTAGTCCCACCAGTAGTATATGACCAATCTAGTTGCTTCACATCTTTGAAACACATGGTATTAGCTTTTTAAATTTTAGTCAGTCTACTGAGTAGGGGTTTCCCATTGTGATTTTAGCTTGCTTTTCTCTAATGGCTAATAATGTGAAATCTTTTCATGTACCTTTTGCCATTCTTATTTTTTTGATGTGAAATGTCTGTTCAGATCTTGCCTCCTTATTTTTGTAATTGTCTTCTTATTACTGAATTGCCAGAGTTTGTCATATATTCTAAATACAAGTCTTTTGTCAGATGTCTGCATTCCAAATACATTTCTCCTATTCTGTGGCTTGTGTTTGGGGGAAGAATTGCCATTTTAATGATGTTGAATTTTCCAATCCATGAACATGGTATATATCTCCATTTATTTAAGTCTTTAAATTTTACTCAGCAACACTTTTTTGTCTTCAGTGTGTAGGGCTTACACTTATTTTATTACTTTTATTTACAATTATTTTATATTTTTGATGTTATTGTAAATGCAGTTATTTTTGAAAATTTATTTTGCTTTGAGATGATTTCAGTATGAATGTGGTGTGTATGTGTTCGTGTGCACGTAAGTCTGTGTAATTTTATCACATGTGTAGGTCCATGTGACTCTTACCACAGTCTGGATATACAGCAGTTCCATCACAAGAATTCTCTGTGATATCCTTTATAACCTTTATAGTATCTTCCTTCCTCATCCTCTTCTTAGCTTCTGGCAACCACTGATCTGTTTAGCATTTATAATTTTACCATTTTAAGAATCTTATCCAGTGGAATTGTGTAGTATGTAATCATTTAACGATTGGCGCTTTTTTCCCCCACTCGGCAAAATGTCTTTGAGATTCACACACGTTGTTGTATATTGTTTGTTCCTTGCTGAGTAAGCATTTCATGGTATGGCTGTACCATAGTTTGTTTAACCATTTACCCATTAAAGGATATCTCGGTCGTTTCTAGCTTTTGACTATTTTAAAAGAAAGCTGTTACGAACATTCATATACTGGTTTTTGTGTGAACATAAGTTTTTATTTCTCTGGTGTAAATGTCCAAGAGCATAATTGCTGGATTATATGGTAAGCACATATTTAGTTTTGTAGGAAATTGCTGTACTTTCTTCCAGGGTGGCTATACCATTTTACATGACCATCAACAACGTGTAAGTTTCTCCTCATCCCCATCAGCATTTGGTGTTGTCACTATTTATTTTAGCCATTCTGATAGGTGTGTACTGTATCTCATTTTAATTTGCATTTCCTGGTAACTAATGATGTTGAAATTCTTTTCATGTGCTTATTTGCCCTTTGTATATCTTCTATATTGATGTGTTTATTCCTATCTTTTGCACATTTTCTAATTAGATTCCTTGTTTGTTTTTACTGTTGACTTTTGAGAATTCTTTATATATTCTGAATACTCATCTTTTGTTGGATATGTGGTTTGCAGATATTTTCTCCCAGTCTGTGACTTCAATGCTATTATTTTTGAAATTACATTTTTCATTTGTTCATTCCTAGTATGTGGATATACTACTCTTTTTATATAGTAATCTTATATCCTGATTTTGTTAAATCTGCATACTATTTCTGGTAGCTTTTTTGCAGATTCCTTAAGATTCTTTACATGTTTTTTTACAAGTAAAAACATTTCTTTTTTAGAAAATACTTCTTCTTGCCTTTTTCCCTTGGCTGCATAGGATATTTTCCTTGTACTAGGTAGGATATCCAGTACAATGTTGATGAGTTGCTGAGAGTAGACCTATTTGCCTGGATCACAATCTTAGAGGGAAAGCATTCAGTCTGTTACCACTTTAGCTGTGGTTATTTTGTAGGTACCCTTTATCAAGTTGAGAAAATTTCCTTCTATTCCTAACTTATACATTTTTTTTTTCTGTCATGAATCAATACTGGATTTTTTGTCAAATGATTTTTCTGTGTTTGTTTGCAGTATAATATATTTTTTCTCTGTAGTGACAGTGATTACTTTTCCAGTGTTGCACCAACATTGTCCCTGGATTGAACCTCAGTTCGTCATAATATATTACTTTTTTATATATTGTTGGATTTGAATAGCTAATATTTGTAATATCTCTGGATATTTGGATAAGAGATGTTTGTAATATCTCTTATGCATATACTCATAAGTTATATGCCATGCCAGTTTAACTTTGATATATTTCTTATTTAACAAGAGTATTTTGTTTCGTTTTTTTCCAATTCTTTATGGAAGAAGAGTTGAATTTTTGGGACCAAGTTTTTTTGGTACTTGTGGTATCATTTTGTTTATCTTAGATACTTCCTAGACATAGTTTAATTATTGGAACTTGAATTTCTAAAATATCTTAAAACAGCTTTTTATATTTATAATGTAAATGTTGATCTTGAAATTGTAGTTGCTGTCTGATGAATAAAATATTGGGCATAAAAGAGAAACTGTTTAGTCTTAACAAATTACCAAGCACATGATTTTTAGCCTTTATCAATACTGATAGATGAGAGAGAGCTTAGGGAAGCATCTACAGTTTACTTGGCATTACTGTTATTTGAATGAGAATGAAATCGGTTGATGAAAATTAAGTTTTTTGGGGGGAGACCCTCATTTCTGTGTAAACTTCTATATGTACTTATAAAAGTATTCAAAATGCAATCTAATGTTTGTAGTAGGTCACTGAGACTCTACAGTATATCTGGTGTCTCTTAGGAAGGCATCAAATGAACTTCTTTGATCCAGAACTCTAGCAGTTAAGCTTTGTTGAGTCTATTCCTGTCATGACGATAAGAGAATATTTCTAGGTTTTTTGCCCATCCCTTTCAAGTGCTTGTCAGATTGGTTGGTTATTGCTACATTACTCAAAAAATACTGAGGTATAGAAAAGGGGACTAGAACTTGGGTCCATAGACTTAGACTGTCTCTGCTGTGTCATATAAGGTGTCTTCTGCAAGTCAGTTAGCCTGTCTAATCTTTACTTTTATTTAAAATGGGACTTGATGATAGAAAAGAGTGTGAAATGGAAATACTCTGTTTTGTATTTCAGTCTGAAAACTTGGAGAATACAGTAATCATACCAGATATCAAACTACATAGCAATCCTTCTGCTTTCAATATTTACTGTAATGTACGCCATTGCGTTCTGGAATGGCAGAAAAAGGAAATATCGTTGGCAGCTGCATCTAAGAACTCTGTGCAGAGTGGAGAATCAGATAGTGATGAAGAAGAGGAATCCAAAGAGCCCCCTATCAAGCTTCCAAAGGTAAGCCACTGAGTTCTATTAATATTTAGATGTATAACCTGCAGGTGTTCTGGCTGTAATGCATATATATGCATTGTTAAAATACCTTGCTTTATGTAAAATTACATGCTAAAGATAACATGGCTTATGGGCAAAAATAGATTTGGAGCAGAAAAGGAAAACTCTGCAACTTTATATCTAAGGTGCTAACAAAGTCAATAATTGATAATTCACTGGAAAGCGCAGGAAGGGAGATGAGTGGATTGGAGTCTGTTACAGGGGCAATTAAAAAATGTACAAAAGCAGTAGGCTGGAAATGCTGGTATAGAGGCATGGAACCATGGCAGATGGAAGTAGAGCTCTGAGCCAGTGGGCTGAGAGTAAGGTGGACACAAGAAAAAGCCAAGAGCCCTGGAAAGCGGGGAGGTGCTCCTCACCTGG
Source organism: Papio anubis (assembly GCF_008728515.1). Lineage (NCBI taxonomy): Eukaryota > Metazoa > Chordata > Mammalia > Primates > Cercopithecidae > Papio > Papio anubis. Next base: position 55,721,212 of record NC_044990.1, on the reverse strand, counting down.
GATGCAGGTATGCAGTTTTATTTCTCTTGAAATAGAACTACAAAGCCTCTCAGCTGTGTGGTAGCTAGGCTGAGAGCCTTTTCCTTTCTGCCTAAGCTTATAATTGTACTCTTGATATTGTGGCTTCCCTTGATTAGGGGAAAAAAAAAAAATCACATATGAACCAACTTAACTTTTGCATTATTCTGATATTACTCCCTTATTTACCAGGAGCATATAAGCTAGTTGGTATTTCTACAATAGAAACATGTATTGTAGGCCGGGCACAGTGGCTCACACCTGTAATACCAGCACTTTGGGAGGCCGAGGTGGGTGGGTCACCTGAGGTCAGGAGTTTGAGAACAGCATGGCCAACATGGTGAAACCCTGTCTCTACTAAAAATACAAAAATTAGCCTGGTGTTGTGGCGGGCGCCTGTAATCCCAGCTACTCAGAGGCTGAGGCAGGAAAATTACTTGAACCCAGGAGGCGGAGGTTGCAGTGAGCTGAGATCATGCCATTGCACTCCAGCCTGGGTGACAAAGTGAGACTGTCTCAAAAAAAAAAAAAAAAAAGAAACCCGTGTTTCTTTTTGTACTCTGTTCTGTTTAAGTATTGGTATATTTAAGACTGGAAGGTTATTTTATGTATTTAATATATTTTTTTCTATATAGTAAGTATAGTTAATATTTATAACAAAAGAATAGGTGAAAATATAGACATTTTTAAATGGTGCCTTTATATGACTTATGCATGTTGCTTTTTTTCTAAACAGAGATACTCAAAATGATTTTATAATTATAAGTGATTTATGTACTATTGCCTTTTTACTAAACTGATAACCTTAAAATTATGCCTTGAAAACTTATACATTTCCACAAGGGATTGTGTAAATATTTTTTATGACTTGGAAATAGCAGCATAAATGGAACCTGGTCTGAGTTCTTTTGCACATTTTATGGTGGCTGTTCCTAAGTATACCACCATCCTTAATCATATTGTCAGGTTCTTCTCACCTTATTCTTGGCACATGGCTTGCTTCATATTTCATAGAGTAATAAAGGTTTTGTCCACTTACTCAGCTTCTTGATCAGCCATCTTCACATGTCCTTTTTGCCTCCTGTTTTAGAGTTGAGACCCTTTTCTTAATTTCTTATTTCCTTTGTCTGCAACATCCTAATTGCTACTCTAATAGCCCCTTCCTTCCTTCCTTCCTTCCTTCCTTCCTTCCTTCCTTCCTTCCTTCCTTCCTTCCTTCCTTCCTTCCTTCCTTCCTTCTCTCCCTTCCCCCCCTTCCCTCCCTTTCCTCCCTTTCCTCCCTTTCCTCCCTTTCCTTCCTTTTCTTCCTTTTCTTTCTTTCTTTGATGGAGTTGTGCTTTTGCCGTCCAGGCTGGAGTGCAATGGCATGATCTTGGCTCACTGAACCTCTGCCTCCTGAGTTCCAGCAATTCTCCTGCCTCAGCCTCCTGAGTAGCTGGGATTACAGGCATGTGCCACCACGCCTGGCTAATTTTGTATTTTTAGTAGAGATGGGGTTTCTCCATGTTGGTCAGGCTGGTCTTGAACTCTGGACCTCAGGTGATCCACTCACCTCGGCCTCCCAAAGTGCTGGGATTACAGGTGTGAGCCAACACACCTGGCTAAAAGCTTCTTTCTTTAACCTAAAACAAACATGTTTATCTTCACTATGGGAGCCCCTCTAGGTAGAAATTATGGTCTCTAATTGTAATTTCTTATGCTTAACTAGGAGAGATTGAGATAAAAAAACAGAGTTGAGTTAGGACGTAAGGCTGCAGGACTTGTATAATTTACTTTTTAGTTAGAATACCAATTCTGTGTATGTGTGAGTCACACTGTTTTATAGTAATTGTGCTACTTAAGTTCAGTATTGTGAGAGAAAACAAAAGCCTGGATAAATTGTTTACGTAGGTATGCAGGTTTTGAATAGTAAACTGTAGTTCAAATTAAATTGCATAAACAAGAACAATGGATTCTTAGGCTGTTTTAAAACATCAGGATTGGTGAGTATTAAATAAAATATCAGGCATTCTTAAGATAACCTTTTGCAGCATAATTAACAGAGTCAAAGGGGGATCTTTCAAAGAAAATTAAAGAAGATCAGATAGCCCAAGTGATTAATACTGAATTTTCCACCAAGTACTGACCTGTCTGCAAACAAGGTTAACATGGGTTATGGAGCCAAACTGCTGGGGTTCAAACACCATTAAAATTACTAGCTATGTGACACTGGAAGTTATTTGACACATCCATGCCTCAGTTTTGTCATCTATAAATTGGGGGTTGCATCTACCTCTTAGGGTTGTAGTGACAATTTAAATGAATTAATGGATGTTTAGTGCATGAGAGAACAGTACCTGGCAAAAAGAAGTGCTCAGTAAATGATATATATAGTTATAAGTGTCAGGTTAGGTGCAAACAAGAAAATGTGTAGGTGCAAATGAATTTGAGAGGAACTCGTCAGTTTATTAAAAAAATTATGCAAGCAAATGAAACTTCTAGAGAATCAGTGCAATCACCTGATGAATGAGAGATGAAGAGAAAGGAAGAAGTGATGAGATGCCTTCATGCAGAGGCAAGCAGATGCTATGGGTGAGGAGTGAAACTTTCAGGTGATATTTTTTGGCAGTCATTTCCATGACATGAAGGATTGACACTGAGGACAAAATTAGTCTCGTAAGGTTTGAGGTGATGGGATTTGAAGGCAAGTGGGAAATGTTGGTATTTTTGTTTTCCTTTTGATCATCTCTGTGCCTCAGCCTCAAATGCTGCTGTCTAGTATCCTAGTTTGCTTCCTTTCTTTGTTCCTCTGTTGCTCCTAAGCATGTGGCTGTCCCATTCCTTCTCACATGAGGTTTCTGTCTCTCCTACTCTTTTTTTTTCTTAACATGATTAAGACAGTTTTTAATCTGTTGTTGAAGTGTTGTTGTAATACAGTTTTATTTTTCCCATTCTTGAGTTTTAAAATTTAGTTATTAATAAATTGAGTTTGACTGTTATATAGATCTTATCACCCTTTTGTTGCTTTTTGCTTTTGTTTTTGTGTTTTGCGGCTCAGTAATCATTGATATATTTAAAGGAGCTTTCTATTCCCTGAACGCTTCTGGAACATTAAGTTTTTTACCCAGCTCAAACTGTCACTAAACTCTACATCCTCTAAAACTTTACAGATTTTACAACTACATAATTTTTATTATTTTTATTTTTGTTTTTATTTTCATTTTGAGACAGAGTCAGGCTCTATCACCAGGGCTGGAGTGCAGTGGCATGATCTCAGCTCACTGTAACTTCTGTGTCCTGGGCTCAAGCGATCATCCCACCTTAGTCTCCCATGTAGCTGGGACTGCAGGCGTTTGCCACCACCCCAGGCTACTTTTTGTATTTTTAGTAGAGATGGGGTTTTGCCACATGGCCTAGGCTGGTCTCGAACTCTTGAGCTCAAGCAATCTGACCGCCTCAGCCTCCCAAAGTACTGGGATTACAGGCATGAGTCACCATGCCCAGTGCATAATTTTTAAATAGTAACAAACACTTAGAATTCATATTTCCCATCTGAACCCATTTGAAGCCAGTCATGCCACATTATTAAAAGATTTAGACTTACATAGGATCATTTCTTTCTTAATTCAGTATATTTTTTTTGAATTTGTAGCCAGCATTATATTAGGTCCTGAGAACAAAAGGATGAAACATAATTCCTGCCCTCAAGAAAGCATTGTCTTGTAGATATAAGAACCAGGTCAATAAATATTCTCTAGTGCCTTAAGGATTGATAGGGAGTGCTAGATATAGTGGAACACGTTAGAGAAAGGACTCAACACTGGCTGAGATAGAGCAAGAGAGACAGCAGGAAGCTAAATCATGAAGGGCCTCATGTGCCATGTATTTCAGATGTTATCTCGTGATTTGTAAATATTGAAGATTTTAAGCAAAAGAATATCATCAGACTTGCGTGATTGCATCGGACTCACCACCCTTTAGTTATGGATATGCCTTACTAAGACTGGAATAACTTTGTAAGTTTACTCCTGTTAGTAAAGCATATCCATAACTAAAGAGTGGTGAGTGAGACTGGAGACAGAGGAACCATTTAGGCAATTATTGCAGTTGTCTAGAGAGTGTTAATGAGGGTTGGAATTATGGTAGTGACAGTGTTTTGAATCTAAGAAATGTTAAGCAGAATTGACAGGCATTAGTAATAAATTGGCTCTAAAGGCTGAAAAAGAAGGCAGAATATAAAGTTATTCTTTAAGGTTCTGTGTGTTGAGGCTATTTACTGAAAGAGGGAAAACTGGATGAGGAACAGTGCTTGGCTGAAATGATGATCAAGTTTAGTTCTGCACATGCTGATTTTGAATTAAATGTCAGGTGTCCAGTGTGTGCTATGTAGGGCTGAAGTTCGAAAAATAATTGCCAGCTAGAAATATAGATTTGGGAGTTATCACTATGTAGGCACAAGTTGAAACAAATTTCTGTGAGCGATGGGAGGGAGTGGGATCAAGAACATTGAAAAAATAGCTTTGAAAAGTTGAAAAGTTTTGAAAAGTTCTCTTCCTCTGAGTGTGAAGAGAAGGGAAGATGGTAGTAGTCATAGATACGTGGGTTTTTTAGACAAGGAACTCAGAAACTTCATACTCATACTTTTTTTTTTTTTTTTTTTTCTGAGATGGAGATTCACTCTGCTTGCCCAGGCTGAAGTGCAGTGGCACGATCTTGGCTCACTGCAGCCTCCACCTCCTGGGTTCAAGTGATTCTCCTGCCTCAGCTTCCCAAGTAGCTGGGATTACAGGCATGCGCCACCATGCCTGGCTACTTTTGTATTTTTCGTAGATAAGGGGTTTCTCCATGTTGGTCAGGCTGGTTTGCAACCCCTGACCTCAGGTGATTCACCCACCTTGGCCTCTCAAACTACTGGGATTACAGGCGTGAGCCACCGCACCTGGCCCCACATTCAGAATTCTCTGCCTTAGCCTTCTCCTCCTCTCCCTCTGCTGCTGCCTCTTCCCCCTCCCTTTTCCTCTGTCTCTAGAGTTTTAAATTTTTTATTACTTGTAGATATTATCACTGTACCAAATATTTGCTTTATACAAACAATTTTAAAAGGCAGTATACTTCACTCTGTGGTAATATGTAAATATAATTTTGATTTCCTTTTGAGCTTTTTCAAATATATAAGTATTGGAAGTGATTTTAGGACTTTTAACTGAACAAGATACGATTTTTAAGGGTAAAGAGTTAATTATTAAATCCAAATGTGATGTAACTAAACTTTTATGATCACGCTCAATCATGAAATAATAAAGTCACATTTGGAAATACATGGTTTGAGATGGGCAAAATCAAACCTTGAAATTATATATCATTTTATATCATTTTTCTTTGGCCAAATATATTTTTATCTTACTTTCCTAGCATATTTGGCTGTATCAGGTAATTATTTCAGCTTTATGTTTCTTTGTCTTTCAAATATAATAGATAACCTTCAAAATTTAATTGTTTGAGAGCAGCAGTAAAGATAAAATTCAGTAAATTTACAAAAGACTTTTCTGAAGAGAAGTGTGAAACCGTGTGTTGGGTAATTAGTTATAGTTCGTTATCGAAAGTATTGAAGCTTCTTGTGTTCTTTTATTGTTGTAATTATTATTTTTCTTAAGTGTCACATTTATTTATTTTGCTAATTGTACATATTTATTGTAGATAATTTGAAAAATCAGAACATTTTTCTAAAGAAGAATGAAAAATCAGAAGTAATATTTGAAATCTTGTTAACCAAAATATACCCCTATATAAATATTTTTATTTCTTTTGTCATTTTTTCTAGGTACACATTAAAATATGTTTTTTATACACAAATGAAATAATACTATATTGACAGGACTATATTTTTTCTGCTTATGCTTCCTTCCTGATACTGAAGGAGGGAGAAATATATGTTTTCACTGACTATAAGACTTCTGTTTTAAAGTCTACTTTAAAAGTTCAAACTCTTGGTAAAATATTTTATACTTAGCCAAACAGCAGAAAAAGACTTATTTAAAAACTTGTCTGGTAACTGTGTGCAAGAATCCATAGCTAAATATTAAAACTTCTTTAATAGTTGCAGAACGTGAGGTTGATTTTTATTGTATATTGAATATATATTCCTATTCTGAAAATGAATGTTTTCCCATTTGTTAAACAAAAAGTCTACAATGAACCAAGATGTAGATAATTAGTGAGACTCCCACAGTGTTTAACCCAGACAGATGAAGAGTTCTCTATCATGATCATTGTGACCAAAGTTTTGTGGGCCAGTCTCACTGAAACCAGCTGGCTCTGTTTCTAGGCAGCCTACCCGAGTTGCCTATTGCCATTCACTTATTATCACACCTTAAACTTACCAGAGAGATCAAGAACCTGTTCATTAGGTAGACTTACTGTTTCTGGCAAGGTTCAGTAATTCCTTTGTCACTATAATAAATGAACCTTAGCCAAAAATGTCATCTGTGAAGAATCCTCTTGGAGTTATGAAAAATCATGGTTGGTAGCAGAGTAAGCAATCTGAAAGAATAACAGAATATAGTAGTCTTCCATTGGCTTGAGAATAGAGCACCACGTTTTGTACTTTGGAGATCTTTGACTTCAGATTTCTCTTTCCTGTAAGTACATAAGCAGATACAAACCTTGGACAGCATGTTTTTATTTTCTAGTCCATTCCAGGAAAATAAACTATATCAAATGTAAAAGTTTCATCACTTAATGTGTTTAATCAATTGAAACTCGCTATGCAAGTTCTTCTGTAATATTAGTTATAATCAAGTCTGTTAGGATTTTATATAACTTCTCTAAAGATAGTCCTCCTAGTCATTTGACTTCTCAGCTATAGCTATTGTTTCCAGAAAACTTGTAAATGTTAATCAGAACTACAATTGACTTACCTTCAGCTGATTTGCCTCTTGTCTAGAAAATGTGTTTCTGAGATGCAGTGGTTTTTAGCAAACAACTTAGTGAATAATTCAACAAATATTTAATGTATGCCTACCATATGCTAGGTAATTGGCTAGGCATGAGAGGTATTAAGCCATTTAAGACATGTTCCGTGTGTATTGGAAGATCACAGTATAGTTGGGAAAATGAAAACAAAAATAGTTACACTATAATGTAATAAATGCTGTAACAGAGGTCTGTACTGAGTATGAATTATATACATGACTAATTTACCCTGTTAGATTATAAACTCTTAGAGGACAGGGTCTAGTATACCTTCATATTTCCTAAAGTGAGTTTGCACAATGTGAGTGCTTAGGAGGTATTTATGTAATATGTGAATTAATGCAAAAATATCAGCAGAGAGAATATTCTTCCACTGTTGTGTTTAATAGAATTAATGGTTTCAGGAGTTTCTACTAATTAGTCTTATTTTGATTTTTCTGTTACTTCTCCAAACAATTTACTTAATACTCCTGAACTGGTTCTCAGAATGTTGACATTGCCTGAGAAATGGAATTTGTCTTTTATCAGTCTTGTGAAGGTATATCCTTAACTTATTCTTTGCAATTTGCTCTCTCAATCTTTAATAACAGATTTATCTCTTTTGCTGGATATAGAGTCTGATTTTTCTTGTACCTGATGAGGAATGGTAAGATAATTAAAGGAAAAGTACCAGTGATATTTTTAGCTAAGCCGTTTTAAATTGTTTTGTGATCATCCTACAAGAAGGGATATCACCTATAAATAATAATATAGTGATTGTACCATTACAGAAAAGGCTAAGATGAAAAGCTCCTTATAAAATCTTTTTACTGTATGTGCTATGTTGACTTTATTTTTGGTTGTAGGTAACAATTAACATGACTTTTGACAAAAAGAGTACTGAGTTTTCCTTGAGTACAACCAAATGAACTTTGCAAATTAATACAGTTTATTCTGAGTGAATGCAATCTAGTCTCTAGTTCATTGTTATAAGCCATTTTCATGATGTTTTATATGGCTCCATTATATACATATACATATACATTATCATTTGCTGTGGAAGTAACTTGTACCAACTAAACTGCTTAGAAAGTGTTACTAGCTTACCTGTCATAAAGTATATATATTTTTTCCTTTTAAATAGATTATTGAAGTTGGCCTTTGTGAAGTTTTTGAATTGATCAAGGAGACACGATTTTCTCACCCATCCCTGTGTCTCAGGAGTCTCCAAGCCCTGCTCAACGTGCTGCAGGGCCAGCAGCCAGAAGGCCTCCAGTCTGAGCCACCCGAGGTCCTAGGTAAGAGCCAAGACTCATTCAGTGAAGCATTTAAAAGTGAATATAGTTAATAATAGAGTATTATACACTTCAAATTGTTAAGAGAATATTTCTAAAGTTCTCACTACCGAAAATGTTAAGTACTTGAGGTGATAGATGTTAATTAGTCCACATTTTATTCATGAATCACTTTATATCCTATAAATTTATACAATGATAAATTTTTTTTATTTATATCCTATAAATTTATACAATTATAAATTGTCAATTTGCAGTTTTTAAAAAGTGAAGAGCTTCCTTTATGAAGCACACACAATAGCCTATAATGTAGTCTTTATTTAATTGTGGTATGGAAACAGCAGGGGTATAAGTTTTAGAGTATTTTTTTCTGTGTTCCTCTGAAGTTATGGTTTAAGAGTTGAAGTTCATGCACACACATTTCTCAATTAGCATGATGAAGCAGGGGGCAAACAAAACATAAATCCCTGAAATCCAGAAATAATCCTCAAACCTTAAGGTCACTATTAAATTAAATCGTTCTTATTAAACTTTTGGCCAAAATAGCTAACATTCACTTTCTCTAACTTGTTACTCTCAATAGTTTTGAAAAACAGGGAAAAGGAAATAAATGCCACAAACCCAAAACAGTACAATTAGTTTCTAAATTGAGGGGACATTTTTTTTTGTATTCATCATAAATAAAAATCTATTTGTGTTATGGATTAAACTTCTGACTTAGCAACTTTCATTAAGTAAATAAAATGTTTGCTTTTCTTAAAGTGTGTTCCGATTCTTGCCTTTCATATCAGTGACCTAGGCTCAACATGTAATCCTTTAAATAAGATAGGAGCTTTTACTCAAAAGGTATTAAGGAATAGAAATATGGATGGAAGCATAATTTTTAGCTGGTTAATTGCTTTTTTTCTCCAATGCTAACTATGGGTCTTTAAACTGTCTGAAGTTTTCTAGATCCTTCTAGTATTATAGGAAAATTCTCTGAAGTACTAGATCTGTGGTTCTCATTATGTGGTTCTCAATTCGCATTAGCATGTATCAGAGTTATCGAGGCCTTCCCTATGGTGTTTCTGATTCCATAGACTTGGGGTGGGGCCCAAGAATTTGTATTTGGAGTAAGTTTCTTGGTGATGCAGATGCTGGTTTGGGGACTACATTCTGGTTTAGACTAAAGCTTGGTCCTTTTTTTTCTACTTGGCTGTTTGGATTTTGTAGGACCCACCTGTGAGAACCAAATTGCATGAACCTAACTACATGTCAGATTTTTCTTTTTTTGGTCGCATGTGGTGATTCAGTTTTTGTGTTTGACTTGTTTGTTGGTTGGTTGGTTGGTTTTAATGGGAGGGAGGATGCTGGTCATTAAAACAAGCTGAGGATTTTTTAAACCATCCCCCTCACATACACAGTTATTAAAAGCTATTATCAAATGAAAGCTGTCATGTTGACAAGCAGGCGCCGTGTTGGTTATGGTTAAGATAACACCATTGATCATATTAATATTGTGAAGTGCTGCTTGACTGGACAGCATTTTACTGAAGATTTGACTTATTTTATTTAACAATATTTTGCTGGGTTTTCTTGGCTTTGGTTTTGTCAGTTAGCAAATAATTGGAATGTTAAAATACCCACTAAGACTTGTATGTCATATTTCCTCCTTTGAACATGTTATTTCTCTCCTCCTAAGTCTTCTACAATTCTCATGTCTTATGTCAATTGTTATATACTTTTCCTTTGTATCCGTTCTGTATATACTTTCTTTCCTTTATTCTTTTAAAACTAGACTTGTTCTTAATACTAGCTTTGAAATATAATGTGTGCTTTAGTCTTACCGTCTTGCATCAAAACTTTCACATTGGCTGGGTGTGGTGGCTCACGCCTGTAATCCCAGCACTTTGGGAGGCTGAAGCAGGAGGATAACTTAAGGCTGAGAGTTTGGGACCAGTCTGGGCAACTTAGACCCCTATCTCTGCAAAAAAAAAAAATTTGGTCATGGCAATGAGTGCTACTCAAGAGGCTAAGGTGGGAGGACCGCTTGAGCCCAGGAGTCTGAGGCTACAATGGGCTGTGATTGTGCTACTGCACTGCACTCTAGCTGGGTGACAGAATGAGACCTCATCTCTACCAAAAAAAAAAAAAACCCGAAAAAAATCCCACAAAACCCAAAAGCTTTTCACCTTATTAATCTGTTTGTTTTTATTTTCTTGTTAAAAGTTTCTAATTCTGCTGTGCTGCCTTTCGTCTGTCTTCCATCCTTTCAGTGTTTACTGCTGATCTCATCACTGCTTTGGCTTATTTTTCTATGTAAGGGATTTCTTATCACTTCATATTTTCTATTTTGTTAAATTAGCTCAAAGATAAAAGCACTGATTTGGTTCTTTTATAATAAATTTCTGTTGAAACTTGCCTCTCCTCCTTTTTTTAATCTAATATCCCAATCTTATTGGTTATTCTTTTTTTCCCCATTTGGTTGTTTTCATGTTATTCATGAAAATATGTGTATATTTATGTAACTCTTACTGTAGAATATCTTGATGATTAGTATACACCAAGCCTCTTCTCTTTGCAAATAGATTTTGATTTTTAAATTATTTATTTAAAAATGTATTCCCTTCTGTTTAGTTAGATTATAGTCTCAAGTATTCACTGAAATGTAATAGCACCCCCTTTGTTATGTGCTAAGAATGTATGATACCATTGCTGTTATTATGGAACTTAGCATCAGATATGTGTATAATTACAAGTGTGGATAAATTGTATGGAGGAAAGTAGAAGGAGTTCTGAGAGTCCTTTTTTGTTTTTTGAAACAGAGTCTCGCTCTGTTGCCCAGGCTGGAATGCAGTGGTGTGATCTTGGCTCATTGCAACCTCCACCTCCCGGGTTCAAGCTATTCTCCTGCCTCAGCTTCCTGAGTAGGTTGGACTACAGGAGCGTGCCACCATGCCCAGCTAATCATTGTACTTTTAGCAGAGACAGGGTTTCACTATGTTGGCCAGGCTGGTCTTGAACTCCTGACCTCAGGCAATTTGTCTGCCTTGGCCTCCCAAAGTGGTAGGATTACAGTCATGAGCCTCTGCGCCTGGCCATGATTCCTTTTTTAACTTAAAAAATTTTTATTTACTTATCTTTAGGGACAGGATCTCAGTATATTGCCCAGGGTAGACTCAAACCCTGGACTCAAGTGATTCTCCTGCCTCCACCTCCCAAGTAGCTGTGACTATAGGTATACACTGCTGCACCCAGCTCCCTAAAAGCCTCCCTGAAGATGCGACATTTGAGATTTAGAGGGTGAATAGGAGGGAGTGAACTAGATTGTAAGTGCTCCAGGTAGAAATAACAGCATGCAATAAGGCTCTGAGTCAAAAGGAGAATGCATGAAAAGAAGAGCAATATGGCTAGAATGTGGAGAGTGAAGGGAACAGTCTTGTGACAGGTGAGGAAAGAGGCAGGGACATGTGGAGCTTTACATGCCATGTTAAAGAATTTGATTATTGGGCTAGGAGGAATGGAAGGTCGTTCTGTATTTCATTACGCTAAGAATATTGTTTTTAAAATAGCCTGTTTTCTTAAATTATTTGCTTAAATTATTGACTGTTTTCTTTCCCTGGAATCTTAACCTTTTTGAAAGGGTAGAGACTTTCTTTGTCATGTTTGCCAATACCCTAATGTAGAGTAGTTGCTAATGTGCGAGAGTTCAGTAAATATTGGCTGAATAATCAACAGATGTACTCGCTGAAGGGTAATAAGTGGAGGAAGGATGGGTAGATGGAAATATGGACAAACAGGGATAGATGAAAGGATGGAAGGAAGGATAGCTGGAGGAAAAGGTAGAGGAAAGGATAAATGGAAAAAAAATGAAAGTATAGGATGCGTACAGACAAGTGAAGAGAGGAAGGGAGAAAGAAAAGAAGGAAGAGGAAGACAGAAGGGAGGAAGGAATTAACAAAAGAGTGAAAGAATTTTAAGTAGACAATTAGATTTTTGGTTTGAAATTCTCCCTATTGGGGCAATAGCGAATGGTAAGAGATAATTTCTTAACACTTTTTAGTCAAAGAGATGATGATAGCATGGATTGGAAAGGTGGTGATGAGATAGAGAAAAGTGGTTATCAGTTAGGATGTAAAATAAACAGGGCTTAATTTGGGATTAGCTGTGGAAGATGAGGGATTGGTAGGGGCTGCCTAGGTTTCTGTAAGTTACCAGATAACCCACAGGTGGCATTTTAGTTTTTAGAGAATTGCAGTACATTACTCCTCTTTCTCTTGTTCTCCTCCCTCTCTCCCTTCCCTTTCCCTCTCTTCATCTTTCTCAGTTTTCTGACTCTCTTTTTCTCTCTCCATCTGATTATTCACTCTGTAAGGATTTTTAGATCTCTCTTCTATGGAAGAAATACCCAGATGTCTGTTGATTGAATCTTGGATGGAGGTGTTCAGGGAATTTTGTGTGGAGACCTCTGCTGGTTTTAAAACATTTGTGTGTGTGTGTGTGTGTGTGTATGTGTGTGTGTGTGTGTTTCATCTTCACCACTAAATGACTTTATGATTTAGGAAAAATCTTTTGACTACCCTGTATCTCAATTTCATTGTTAAAGGAGGAGAATATCTGTCCTATTGACTTGGAGGTTTTTCTAGGGTATAAATGAATTACATCCTCTCTAAGTGTGAATTGCTATTATGTTAATGATGTAACCAATTTTATATTAAAGCACATTATGGCATATGTTTTATGTTTCTATTACTTTGAAAATATATACATAATTTCCTGGACACTTAACATCTTAAGAAGCCTCCTAATCTAAAAGGTAAAATAAGTATGATGAGTAGTCTGTTACTTGATAGGATGAGTTTCTTGAATATGTGAATGTCTCTAGGCAAGCTTGTTTTAAAAGACCTTAGATTTTCTCTTTTTACTAAGAAAAACAAGGAGTTGAACTGAATGTTCTTTAAGGCCCTTGTTACATAAATATTTCAACTTTTGGGGAAAAGAGTAACTGGAAAGAAACTAATGCAAAGTAATTGTTCTAGATTCCTTAAATTTTGTTTATAATGAGACTAAAAATAAATAAATATAGGCATATAATGTTCTGTATGTTGGATGAATATAATTGAATTCTATTTATCCACAGAGTCTCTCTTCCAGCTTCTTTTGGAAATCACTGTTCGAAGTACTGGGATGAATGATAGCACAGGACAGTCCTTAACAGCACTTTCCTGCGCTTGCCTCTTTAGTCTGGTGGCTTCTTGGGGAGAAACAGGAAGGACACTTCAGGCCATCTCTGCTATCCTCACCAACAATGGAAGCCATGCTTGCCAAACTATTCAGGTATTTCATATTTATATCTGCTTAGAAATTTGTAAGATGACAAGTTACAGTTTCATCTCAATTTCTGTCAATAGGAATTCTGCTTTTTCACACTCATTACAGTAACTTGATCTAAGATTGATACATACGTAATCTACAGTATTTCAATTACATGATATGTATGTTTAACTCTGAAGCTTTAAATATAATAAAATGAATTTTGGCCAGACCTCTTAAATCTTTAAGCTGGTCTTTGCCTTAACACCGTAGCCTTCTCTTTCCTTGCTGTTGTCTTGCTCTCTGCGTTCTCCCCTCTTCCCATCTTTCCCTGAATTTTTTAGAATGGAATTCATTCTTAGTTTTAAATATCTTTTCTCTGTTGAAAGAAAAAGATATGGTATCCATATGATATATTTTTATTGGTTGATTATATGATTTTTAATGAGTTGAATTGTTTCTGAGTTGCTTCAGCTATGTATAAAACATTTTAGGCTTTTAATATTCAGTTGTGGAACAGACAAGCTCGTCACCATTTTAGTAGTGGGAAAAATAATCCTTCTTATAGGCAAACTTGACTTAATTATTTGGGAAGGCTCTGGAAATTGAGAAAGAAGTTACGATTTTAAGACCTGACTGTCTACTCTTCTCTGGCCCCTTGGGCAACCCCAGAGCAAGTGGAAGGGCTGCGTCAATCCTGTTATTAGCAGACCAAAGATAGCAAAAGGAGTATATTGGTCATTTTCTGTCTTATTCAGTGATCTTGAACTCCCCTTGTCAAACAAGAGCCATTCCCTTACTCTAGATTTCTGCTCTTTTCTTCCTTTCTGCCTTGCTTGGAATCCTTTTGTCCCTTTTTATGGTCCTTAATTATTTTGAAGTTGCTCTAATACAACTGTGGTTTTCAAGCTGTGTTCTGTAGACGTGCTTTCAGGATTTGGCAAATGTTTAATTTAAATATATGTTTAAAATATACAAATATTTTTAAAATTGTAATAAAATAATGCAAACATTCAGATACTATATACCAGATTTTAATAGGATAGTGCCCACCAACATGTGAGCTTATGAAGTTTGATATGATTTGCTTTGATGTAGAGACTTAGGAATGCCATTAGAGCTCATAGCAGGAGTACGTGAACTACGTTCATGGAAAGCCTCCCAGAGGATATGAGGTGAGATCTAAACAATGGGTTGAAATTAGCCAGGAGAAATTGTTGGTGTTGGTGGTGTAGAGAGAGAATGTTCTAGGTATCCACATGCTAAGGCATGGAGGTGAGAGTAAGAGTGGAGTATTTAAAAGCTGAAAGAAGTTTAGTATAGCTATAGCATAGAGAGCTGGCAAATAGTATACCCACAACATAGAGAGCTGGCAAATGACAGAGACAGGACTCGAGGGCTTATCTGTCTCCAATATTTTCAAAACTACTTGATCCTCTGAATCAATAGCTATTGTTCTCTACAGACCTACCACATCACTACATCCCCAACTCTAGCTGAAACACCATATTAAAGCCCATTACCTTAACATGACTTACAATGCTCTTCATGATTTGGCCTTTTATCTACCAGCTTCATTTCTCAAAACTCTCCTGGCCTGACTGTTGGTAGAGGGAGAAAAGCTTTCCCTGATGATGTGTGCAGTAGTCCATTTTCACACTGTTGATAGAGATGTCCCTGAGACTGGGCAATTTACACAATAAAGAGGTTTAATGGATTTACAGTTCCACTTGGCTGGGGAAACCTCACAATCATGGTGGAAGGCAAGGAGGAGCAAGTCATGTCTTATGTGGATGACAGCAGGCAAAGAGAGCTTGTTCAGGGAAATTCCTCTTTTTAAAACCATCAGATCTCGTGAGGCTTACTCACGATCATGAGAAGAGCACAGGAAAGACTTGCCCCCATGATTCAGTTACCTCCCACTGGGTCCCTTCCACAACACATGGGAATTCAAGATGAGATTTGAGTGGGAACACAACCAAACCCTATCAGTGTGTATAACTATTCACATCTCAGATTTATTTTGGCACCCAACTGCATATTACTTGTCCATTTCAAAAAGCTTAGCAGAGAGTTTAAAGCAAGGTAGACACGGTAGTACTGCAAGGTGCAGTATTGAAGGAGACTGAAATCCTTTCTGGAGGGTTGAACTCTCGACTTCAAAGGTTTTCTGCAGATAAAACACTGTTTATTGCATTTGAGCTCAGAAACAAATCAATAAAAAAAGCACATGGAAAAAGGCACCATTATTGAGAATTAGCAGAAACAAATATGGTAGAATCAATCCTGCCAAATCCTTAGATATTGAAATTATTTGATATAGAATGTGTATGTGTATGAATATATAAAGTATGGTTAAAGTAATAAAAGAAAATACCAAAAGTATGATTAAGGAGTGAGAATATAAAAAGTAGTCAGACATTAGGAAAAAAAAATTGAATTCCTAGAAATGAAAAAGCAAACAATTACAGTTAGAAACTTAAAATGGGTTAACTATTGTATAATATGATTGAAGGTGGAAATGGCGAACTGAAGGATAAAGAGGAAGGAATTATCTTGAATGCAACAGAGTGACAAGGAGAGAAATATGGAAGATAAAATAAGAAACATGGATCAAGAATGACAAAATCTAATGTAATACAGTCTGAGTTCCACAAGGCAATAATAGATTTGTGGAGATAGAGTACTTGAAATAATGGCTAAGATTTTACAGTATTGGTGAATGACATGGAATCCCAAGAGTAAAGAATTCTACCTTGCTTGAGATTTGCTTCTTATAGATGAACTTTTAGTTGGTACTTTTTGCTGGCATGCGAAGTATCATTCTGAACAATTTATTGTCTTATCAATGATGATATGTTACCAAAGTATCTTTGTTTTGTGTTTGTAACATTTTAAAATGTTTTTTCATTTTTTTCTTCTCTTTTGGCTAGGTGCCAACAATTCTAAATTCGCTACAGAGAAGTGTACAAGCAGTTTTGGTGGGGAAAATTCAAATTCAGGACTGGTTTAGTAATGGCATTAAGAAAGCAGCTTTAATGCACAAGTGGCCATTAAAAGAAATATCTGTTGATGAAGATGACCAATGTCTACTTCAGAATGATGGATTTTTTCTTTATCTGTTATGCAAGGATGGATTATATAAAATAGGCTCTGGATACAGTGGAACAGTTAGGGTAATGTGCTTTCTTACAGTTCCTTAATTATACAGAGTTATAACCATAACGAATTGTGTTCTGTGTGTTTCTAGTTTCATTTCTGGAATGTGACCTAATTTGGGTGTAATAATATTTATTTGAAAACTATAATTGAAATACAGGCGTTAAATGTCATTCACCCATTTGTATTATTTTTCATTGACTGTTGATTATGAAACCACTGATAGACTAACTTTTTTTATTTTGCAGGGCCATATATACAATTCTACATCCCGTATTAGAAACAGAAAAGAAAAAAAGTCTTGGTTAGGGTATGCTCAGGTAAGAGACTATCCACAATAAACCAAAATTTTCTCATCTTTTAAAACATGTGATTTGTCCTTGTTTAATCAATAATGTCACTTCTATTTAAACAAAAATGATATAGTTTTACTAATATGGCCGTAACAACTGAATAGTGTAGTGTAAAGAACACTGGCTCAGAACTCATAAGAGGTTCAGTTTTAGTTCTGGCTCTGCTTATTACTAGCTATATGACTGGACAACTCATTTAACTTATTTGGTCCTCTGTTATTTAGCTTTAAGATGGGATTAAACATACCTTCTTTAGAGTTCTTGTTTAAGTGAGTCTCTAGATAAGAATTGAAGACCACTTTTATCATTAGCACTTTTTAAAAAAATTGAGACAGAATCTCGCTGTGTCATCCAGGCTAGAGTGGAGTGGCGCAGTCTCGGCTCACTGCAACCTCTGCTTCCTGGGTTGAAGAGATTCTTGCACCTCAGCTTCCTGAGAAGCTGGGACTACAGGCCCATGCCACTGTGCCTAGCTAATTTTTTTTGTATTTCTAGTAGAGACAGGGTTTCACCATGTTGGCCAGACTGGTCTTGAACCCCTGACTTCAAGTGAGCCACCTGCCTGACCTCAAATGAGCCAAAGTACTGGGATTACAGGCCTGAGCCACCCCACCCAGCCTGATTAGCATGTTTTAATTGGAAATGTATATGTGTCCTGAGGCCAAATTAGGGTTTCTTACCAGAAACTCTTTCATTTTAGTCTAGTTTCAGTACTTTCTAGGAAACAGTGTTTGGCCTGCTCAGTAGACAGCTACCTGCATGGAGAATATGCAAAGAATCACAAGAGAGAAAAGCCATGGGCTGGTGTGTCTTTCTTAATGTTGTGATCTTATCTCCTGACCAACATAGCCAGATAGGTGTCAGCCTTTTACAAGGTCAGCAGCCAGATGGATACATTACTCCTCCTCTTATGGAGAAAAGCAAATGAAGGATGGACAAGAGGGACTAGAAATATTTTTTTCCATATGGTACCCACCTGAACAGTGAAACCCAAGTTCCCTTGTATAAGGATAGAGAATAAAGATTTCCCTGCATGCCTGCCTTGCTGAGCTCATGAGATTTGTTGTCAGGATCAAATGATAAAAGATATTTGAAACTATTTTGAAAACTATGGAAATTATTATTGTTGCGTGAAGAATAATTCTACTGTATCAACTGTTGGGGAGAATTTGGAATTAAAATTTTTTTTGGAGTTGTAGTTTCACTTTTGTCACCAAGGCTGGAATGCAGTGGCGCGATCTCAGCTCACTGCAACCTCTGCCTCCCAGGTTCAGGCGATTCTCCTGCCTCATCTTCCTGAGTAGCTGCGACAAATCCCAGCCTCCCAAAGTGCCTCAGCCTCCCAAAGTGCTGGGATTACAGGCATGAGCCACCGCCCCCAGCCTGAAATTAAATTTTAGATAACAAATTAGTTTCTCAGTAATTGTCGCTTAAAAGTTGAACTTAGCTTAAAATATGTCATTGAATTTTTATTTGCCACTCTACTGTGTTTTATCTAAGAAATAATGCTGTGGAAAATATTTTATTATAGAAGTGTGTTCAGTGACATATCACACCTCTGAAACCACTGTGCTATTCATTTTCAAATAGCAAACTCAATACTTGTTATTTTTCTTAAATTATTTGTTAAAGTAACAGTGATCATTTATATTATTTACTTGGCTAGTGATATGGTCATATACAAAATGTTTGTACCTGTACTGTCCTGTTTAGTATACCTAATTATGTTTCTGGGAATGTGTTAAATCAATTTTCAATAATGACTTTTCCTCTAAATGAGAGAAATGTTCTTATATTTTTAATCTTTAACATCTTTTAGACATCAATATTGATGTATTATTGTAACTCAAAAACCTGTAATATGGAGTTGTATGGCTACTTTTTCTGCTGAATTAGTAATAAATATTTTAACAGGAAAATGTTTTGCTGTTATCAGGGTTATTTATTATATAGAGATGTGAATAACCACAGCATGACAGCCATAAGGATAAGCCCTGAAACACTGGAGCAAGATGGTACTGTAATGTTACCAGGTATGTTTCAAGTAGTCATTTTTTTTTCCACAAGCAATTTTAAGAAATGTGCATGTTAGGCTATTTAGACATATAAAGAATGATTAGCAAGGGATAGTGCTTTTATAAAAGGGTTTTAAAAATCTTGACATACAAAGCATTTTATAGTCTATGTAAAGTTAATACATATCAAGACAATAGACATAGAAATATAATAAGTTTTAATATTTGTTTTCAAAATTGACCAGCTATGGCCTAATCTCTGACCTCACCCCACCACGATTTTCTTAGCTGCTGAATTAGTGGAGTGATGTAACTGTGTTGCTCTTAATAAAATCAGAACTCTGACTCTCATGTGATCCAGTATAAAGAGCCTTCTGTTTATTTTTACTTTAACAACACTGCAGTTGAGTTTTCCTCCTTTATTTTATTTTATTTATGTTAAAGAGGTTTCAGAGACAGAGAGTTTAGGGTGGGTCAGGAATTTTTTAAAAATTTCATCATTTATGCTTCTTATGCTTCTTAATAATGCTTTGATAAAGGTCTTTGGACATAGTTTATTTTGCTTTAATTTTGAGGCTTTTATATATTCACTTAAATCACTGCTAAATTTTCAGGCAGTAGGTCTCAAATTTTGTCAAATGCTGGAAAAATGCATATTCTTTATTGTAAGGTCTTTGAATTTGCTTATAATGTTGATACTTTCTGAAGCTGTTTATATTAAAATCTTGAACGTCTAATGTGTCTGTCAATAATTTCATAGTAGCAATATTACTTGTAAGCACTTGACCATCTGAAAGTGAGAGCTACTTCTGAAGAGTGCATTGAGAAGAATAGCTGCTCCTGGGCTGCATGTTAATTTTTAAATATAATCTTAATAACTTCATCAAACATTTATTGGAACCTTACTACCTATACATAGATACATATTAGTGTACATGACAGTATGTTAAAGTAAATACCACATTTCATGTCCATTTCAGAAATAGAGCAGCTTTGGAAAGCGGTTGACTTAATAAAATCATTTTGAAAATAGCCATCCATTTTCAGATATGTCAACAGAGTTTTTTTGTTTTTTTTTTTTGTTTTTTTTTCATTACAAGTCCTGGGCCATGTCTTTGGTCATAATAACAATAATGATAATAATATTAAAAAATACTTTTGATAACATGCACACTCCTTGCACATATTTATACATATATTAAAAGTAATCATGTTTGTTGTATAAAAATCATATGAACTAAAAAGAATGAATTGAAATAATTATAATCCCACTTCCCATATATAAACACTATGAACATGTTGGTAAATATCCTTCTCATATTTTTCCTGTGTGTTTATGTCCATACTTGTAAAAAAGTGTGATCATATGCTACATATTGCTTTTTTAATCTATCTCTTTCACTTAATATTCTGAAAATATTTCTAGGTCATTAAATAGTCTTCTACAATGTCACTTAAATGTTACAAAATATATTCCAGTGATTAATGTTTGGGAATGAAAGCCTTCCAGTGTTTTGCTATATAAATTACACTGTAATGAGCATTCCTGCTGTGCTATCTTTGTGCCAGTCATTTTAGGATAATGATGTAGAGGAAAAATTCTAAATTGACACATGCCCTCCGCTATAACACATGGGTACTAATATCAAGGATTTACTTCTGAGAAACCCTGCACATGTAATAGAGACGGTGACTGAGAAGACAATTTGAAAATATCTGCCTACAGCTGTTTTATTTATTCTGCCTTGATAAAAAAAATTACTCAGTGTCTTTATTCAGTTTAAATTCCATTGCTTTGTTTAACTTCTGAAATGCAACTTTGAACGATACAAGCGTGGCTTTCTGTGTTTCATAAGTGTGTGGTGTATTAGTGGTGAAGAGTGAACCACACTTCGGGAAGATAGTCCCGTATTTGTCTTCAAAACTGGCAGACATTGCTTGATATATTCCTGAAGATATGATCTTAAAATACTACATGATGGATAAAGAGAAAATCTTGAAACCACGTGGCAGAAGACTCCTCCCTCAAGCCTGAAGAAGCCTTTTGTGATTTTCTCATTTTTTTGACCTGGACTGAATTTTCATCAAATAGCACTTTTTGTTTTTCCTGGGTAGGGATAGCTCCGCTCTGTAGCCTTCCAATCAAGGAGCAGAAGTAAATTGTCAGGTTTATAGATGGTAATGAATACCATGTTTCAAGTCGACATAAATCAGGTAATTCCCTGAGCTTCATGTTCCAGCTTGTCTTACAGTATAGTTTATTTAAAAAGTATTTCAACCTAGTTTTGACGAGCTTAAAACATACTTTTTTCTCTGATAATTGTCATTTTATTCTTTAAACCTCAGCTTATCTTACAGATTGTATCTTTATGTCATTTTCTCCCCATGTCTGGTGACAGGTTGCCTCAGTTCTGAGGCTTTTTGCTACTCTTCTTGCGCCGCTTCACTCCTCACCCCTGCATTTATCTGAAATTATAATGAGTTTTTCTTCTTTGCTTTTTAGTTTAAAATCTTACTGCTTAGAGCTTGAGAAGCATCTTTCTTGCGCCTCTTTGTGTTCTGTACAGTGGACTAGGAACTCTTTCTTTTGATTTCTCCTCTCTTTGATTACCAAGTCTCTTGGGCTACCAGTGGGCCTTGTCTCCCAGTTTCTATTTCCAGTTTGTGATCCCTGAATTCTCTATTTGGTAAGGGTCTGCCTGTGTTTTGCATATTTATGATAAGGAAGTATGCTAGTATGAAGCTCCTGGGCAAAGATAAAGAATAATCTAGCTTATTCGGGTGGGCTCCATTACTGCATTCCAAAATCAGAATTTTATGTTTTATTGATTCAGGGGCAACTAGAAATGAAATGTTATTTTTTGTTTTGGTATTGTGATTAATGGAGAGATTCATCCTAGTTCTCTGCAGTTATTTTGGGAAGTATGTGTGTGTGTGCTTTTAACTTGCTTGCTGAAAATTTGTTTTTCCAAAAGGATAGAATTTATACTTAGATGTTGATTTTGCTTGTAGTTTTGTGTTATTTAGTAGCAGTCACTAACACATGTTCCTGTGGTCCTTCTGTAATACTGGTATCCCTTGTTACAATTGAGCTTGTGCATTATTTTGATCAAAGTATGTGGTGTACTATTTTATGGAGATGCATACAGTATTGATGAAATACGGTATTCTAGCCAAGATACATGACTGCTTTGAGATAAAAGTAAAACGTAAGCATGTATTTGTCTGCTCTGTGTTGGACAAATATTTAAAAAGTTTAGAGCACACTAAATGCTAAAAATGCTGTGAATAAACATAGAATTTCTAAGTGGGAAATGCACAACTGGTTATGAATATCCATTTTACAAAGCAAGGGATATCTAGTTGGGCACAATAGACATCAAATACAGAAGCTTTAAGTCTGTATTTTTCTGTGACACTAATGACTGTGATGTATGTCTGAGAGTAGAGTGTTGCCTCCATTGCATGTGATTGTATTGAAATGATTGTAACCAACATTATAGTTTGTTCATTGTGGTGCATGTTTACTATCAGACTCTATCTAATACTAACTCATTTTGAAATGAGGTGGGATCTCAGGTCCTTGGTTATGGAAGATTTATAAATATAAGCAAAAATGTAATAAGTATGATTAGTTGAATTAATCTCTGCTAATTTGTAATTCTTTATTAAAAAGCACAGTCTCCTTTTGAGTTTAAGTTTATCCTTATTGCGTGGAGAACTCTCATTTTGACTTCAACAGAGGAGTAAATTCATTTTGCAAGGTATTTGCTTGTATTGTAATATAAATACTTTTTCTTCCTTTTGCACAGATTGCCACACTGAAGGTCAAAATATTTTATTCACTGATGGAGAATATATTAATCAGATAGCTGCTTCAAGAGATGTAAGTATCCTGAATCTTAAGTAACTAGTGTAAATTGAATTTCTCTGCCTTAAATTATTTAGCTTTTATTAGATAGACTGTAGAGCCTTGAACGACCTCTTTCTGTAATGTAATGCTGTGGATGTTTTATTTTTCTTAGGATGGCTTTGTTGTCAGAATATTTGCCACAAGCACTGAACCTGTTCTGCAGCAAGAATTGCAACTTAAACTGGCTAGAAAATGCTTACATGCCTGTGGTATCTCACTATTCGATCTGGAAAAGGACTTGCATATTATAAGTAAGATAGCAAATCAAGTGTTTTCCCCATATTTTAATTTTCAATTTTTAATTCTCTTAAAAATGAATTGTGTTTTCACCAGTTCAGCTTATATTGTAGCAGCTATTTTGTGTCTGTTACTATTAATATAAAGGATAATTTTGAATTAATATGAATAAATAGGAAATGCGGCCTTTAAACAAAGTACAATATTTGAAGACCATTCTAAGGAAATGACTAATAATTTCTCATTTTTGTTTTGAATAGAGCAAAAGAAAATAAAATTTAATGAGAATTATGGATGGATATTGGTGAATGCCATTAGTTTATATGCTGCATCATTATTCCACTATTTAAAAATTTGAAAACTTACGTTGTAAATGTCATTACAACAATATGCATAGTTCTCTCATTGAAATTTTTTAAGTTTTTACTTGAACAGATTTTCAAGGTAACTATAGAATGGTGTTATAGATTGTGACAGTGGTAATTGGCCTTACACACAGGTCAGTAATCTTTCATTTGGATAGAGAAATGCAGATAACCACAGAGTATTTCTTCAGCTTAGATTATTTGCTGTTGTAATGTTGTAAAAGTAATTAGGATCATGAGTTCTCCTGAGAGTTTTAGTTTTGGCTTGCCACGCCACTCCAGGTTTAATAGTGACCTTCCATAACTTGTAGGGTTCTTTGCAAGATCCTCCTCCTTTTTTGACTGTTATCTCATTATATTTAATAAACTTGGCATTAGTGCTTTACTTTATATATTCTAATTTTGTAGTATTTTTATAATTCTTCCCTAGAAAATATCGAATTGAAATTACATATTTAAAATTTTAAAAGCCCATAAACTAATTAGTAGTTTGTATAGTTGGACAAAATCATAAAATGTAGTATATATAAAGTTACAATTATTCATAGTTTTACAATTTGAAAATATGCATAAGGATCTGTGTGTATATGCATTTTATATATATATAAAAAATATATATTTGAATTCATGGAGTAGCTATATAAGATGTTCTTCTGTAGAAAAAGACATAGGCAGAGAATCTGAAATACTTTAATTCAGATATCTGCATGGCATTGTTCCAAGCTCAAATGACTGTGTCTGGACTAACCTCTCCAACCTTTATATTTGCTCATTTGTAAACCAAATGGTATAGTTGAGGAATCAAATGAGATAAATTCTGTGAATGCATGGTACCTAATAAATGCTCAATAAAAATTTGGCCATTTTTACATTAATTCAAGGAATATTACTGACATTGAATTTTTAAAATTTTTTGTTGTATATTTAAAAAATTAATTTGTTACTGGTTTGGAACAAGAGAAACAGATTATGATAGCTTTATCGTTCCTTGGAGTACTATACCTATGGTTAATATGTTTAAAAATTTGAGTGTATAACATTTTGTCATCCTTGTTTTTTAGTGATTTTGAATTGACATTGCAATCACTCAAAATAGTACATGTTGTGTTTAGAATTCTTCATATTAGAAATGCAATAGTATTTATTAGTCTCGTATTTCAGGTACAGGATTTGATGAGGAGTCAGCAATTCTTGGTGCAGGACGAGAGTTTGCGCTAATGAAAACAGCAAATGGAAAGGTAAGTTATTCTCTTTGGATTAAAAATTAGCATTCTCTGATTTAAGAGATTAAAGTACAATCTGTTGATTAGTTTATATAGTTTGCATCTTTAATGAGAATAATCTTTTAAATTTTGATTTAAAATTATTTTTTATGAGATAAAATTTTATTCATGTTGGAAACAGTACAGGCATGCCTCATTTTATTGTGCTTAGTTTTGTTGTACTTCACAAATAATTGCTCTTTTTACAAATTGAAGGTTTGTGACAACCCTGAGTTGAGTGAGTCTGTTGGCACCATTTTTCTAACAGCATATGCTCACTTTGTGTCTCTGTGTCACATTTTGGTACTTCTCTAAATATTTCAAACGTCTTTATTATTACATCTGTTATGGTGATCTGTTATCTTTGATGTTACTATTGTAGTTATTTTAGGGTACTATGAAGTGTGCCTATAGAAGACAGAAAACTTAATGGATAAAAGATAAAAAAGCTATTATGAACTGTGTCTTCTTGGTAAAATACGTGTATTTCTTGCTCAACTCCCATAAGTTGAATAGTGTGAAAAAGAGTTTGTTTTTATGTGAATTTTGTTTTTCAGTAAAATATTGATGTCCTTTTTTTTTCTGTGTGAAATCTGATGCACTATTACAAAAAGCACCATAATTCCTTTTTTTTTTTTTTTTAAATGTATAAGATATATTACACTGGCAAATACCAGAGTCTTGGAATCAAACAAGGTGGTCCTTCAGCAGGAAAATGGGTTGAGCTGCCAATTACAAAATCTCCAAAGATAGTACACTTCTCAGTTGGACACGATGGCTCTCACGCCCTTTTAGTCGCGGAAGATGGGAGCATATTCTTTACAGGATCTGCTAGTAAAGGAGAAGATGGAGAATCAAGTAAGTTGAGTGATCAACTATGCATTTAGTAAAAATAAATGCTTTATTTTAGTAAAAATAAATAAAACTTTATTAACATAAAGTTACCAACACTAACCTCAACACTAACCTCACCAAGTTAATAGAGGATTTTACACTGGGGACATATTTAATTAATGGCAGTGGGTTACTGTTCATTGAAAAAAAAAAATGTGCTTGCTAATTTCATTCTAAAGTTCATATTTATGAATTTTTATGCTTTATGGGAACGTGGCTATTCATCTGAGAGTATATGCTTATTTTATAGCAGTTAATGTTATTTTAAAAACTTACTTGTTGCAATAGATTATTTTAGGAAACCCAAAACTTTGGAAGGAATGTATACTTCAGAATGAAGGTAAACTTTACGTAATCTTTTGTAATAGTATTGACTGTGGATTACAGTTTTTGTTTTTGTGTTTTTTGAGACAGGGTCTTACTCTGTGACCCAGGCCAGAGTGCAGTAGTGTGATTAGCTCACTGCAGCTTTGACCCCTGGGCTCAAATGACCCTCTCACCTCAGCCTCATGAGTATGTGGGACTATAGGCACATGCAACCACGCTCAGCTAATTTTTGTATTTTTTGTAGAGATGGAGTTTTGCCATGTTGCCCAGGCTGGTCTCAAACTCCTGCACTCAAGCAATCTGCCAGCCTCCCAAAGTGCTGAGATAACAGTCACGAGCCAGCATGCCTGGACTGGATTACCATTTTTGGTGTTATTTCTCTGTGATGGAATCATTGCTAAGCAATGACAAAGAAAATTATTTTGTTTATGTCTCATATTTCTTATGTTTCTGTGCAGTCTTCCTCAAAGTGTCATTTTTCTCTTGTTATAAATTCTCACGTACTTTATATATTTTAGCACATTGGAGAAGCATCTTATAGGGATTAGGTTGTAAAGCCAATACATAATGTAAAAATAATGTGAAAATAAAAATTATTTGGAAAAACCCTTTAAAGTAGCCATAAAGTGTATTATTATCTCTCAGAATAGTTTTTCCTTCTGGCATTTGGAGGACATTGTCCTTTCTTTGAGGACCAGGTAAAGTAGTTGTAGTGTATGTGTCTGTATATATACGTATGTGTGTTTGTGTATACGTGTGTGTGTGTGTGTGTGCGTCATGTCATATGAAAAGTAGAGTATTTTAAGCCCCAGCACAGCAGCAATATATTTTTGTTCTGAAAGACATGCAGGGACTGGGGTTGACTGAAGGAACAATTGGTTTCTTGTTTCCCATATTTTGCCTAGTTCAAGGATTTAGTTTTTGAGAGCAGTGGCTGCTTGAATCACCACATTTAAAATTATTCACTCTCCTTCCATATATATATATATCTCCTTTCCTTATAATATCTCATTGACAGCTGGGCACGGTCTCACACCTGTAATCCCAGCACTTTGGAAGGCCAAGGCGGGTGGATCACGAGGTCAGGAATTCGAGACCAGCCTGACCAACATGGCAAAACCCCATCTCTTCTAAAAATACAAAAATTAGGTGCGGTTGTGGGTGCCTGTAATCTCAGCTACTCAGGAGGCTGAGGCAGGAGAATCACTTCAACCCGGGAGGTGGAGGTTGCAGTGAGCTGAGATCGTGCCATTGTACTCCAGCCTGGGCAACAGGAGTAAGACTCCATCTCAAAAAAAAAAAAAAAAAAAAAAAAAAATATATATATATATATATATATATATAAAATTGACTTGATGTAACTGCTTATTCAATATATATGTTGAATGAGTGAGGAACTTCTTTTACTTTACAGGATCTAACAAGAATACATGTGAATAACAACTTGGAAAAAAAGGAGATTTTAGATATGTGTTAGTAGAATGGTATTAATAATGCAATAGCTAATTTAGAGATTGGGCCCTCCAGGAGTTTGGTAGAAAACTAATATTACTCACTGAGAATTTGAATGTACTTCAAGGAATGAGGATCTAGCAATTATAGCATAAATATTAATTGACCAGATGAGGCTAGCAGGTTCACTAATTTTAAGTGACATGTTGGGAAGCCCAGGCCTTTGTGAAAATGGACAAATAGAATAGTGTCATAAATGCAAATAATACATGTTTTTTTTTCTTTGAGCTTTATATACAAACCATTATTATTATTATTGGTACATAGAGGTCTTGATTTAATCTAATTTCTTTTTTAAAGCTAAGAGCAGACGGCAATCCAAACCTTATAAACCTAAAAAGATAATTAAGATGGAAGGAAAGATTGTGGTGTATACAGCCTGCAATAATGGAAGTAGTTCTGTTATTTCTAAAGATGGAGAACTCTACATGTTTGGAAAAGATGCCATTTACTCTGATAGTTCAAGTAAGTTAAAAAGTTTTATGCAAAGAAGTTTCAGTATTAGTTTTGTATGACAAAGACATATCTAGAAAATTTATGTTTGTAGCATGCTTTCTCTACATTTTTTACATTTCCTTCCAAATGTGAAATATTTCGAAAGAGAAATTCTCTGTCATATCTTGTCATTAGGAGCACTGTCCCTAGTTTCATGCAGAGCTAATCATAGAGCTTGGCAAGGGAAGCTTCGCTGTAGCTGTGACTTCTGTGGAATGCTTTCCCTAGATTCAGGTGCTTATGGGACATGTCCCTGGGACAGTGGCAGTATCCTGGGGAAGTGATTTTCATGACAAAACTAGTTTATAATTGTTGAAGTATTTTTTCTCCCCCATTAGGGTGTTTGGCTGGGATGATCTGTCTTATTTACTGTTCTATCCCCAGTGCCTAGCACGGTGTCTGCCACGTTGTAGGGTCTCAAGAATTATTTTCTAGTGTCTGGGTGACTGATAAACCAAGTTTAAGAAGTGGATATGAGGGGTGGAACTAGCTAAATCGTTTTATATTTATAAATGCTAATCTCCAAAACTTGTCACATTTGGTTACTAGATTTTCTTTCTAGCAGCTAGGAATGAATATAATGAATGAGGCATCCCACTTGGAAGGATTTTGTGTGTGGGATAAGTATGTAAAACCTTTGAGTTTCTTTGGAAAAAAGGAAATTAGAATTAATGAAGTTTATGATTAGAAATTTATGTGATTGTCTCATGCTGGGGAAATTACACCTGTAGAACATTTATAGCCATTAATTATTAAGTCAAGAGGTACCCAGATGATAAGTGAACTGGCTTAATGCTATAATATTTAGATTCTCATTTGGAAGCAGCTATCAGAGTAAATCAGAATTTGGGAGTGGGCTCTTGTACACTTTAAAAATAATATTCAGAGTAATTGTTGCTTACTAACATTCACTGGGTAGAGCTGATGGAAACTTGTATATCTCTTCAACATATATTTATTGAGCATGGATGATACATCAGTGATTGACGGACCTGTCAGACCTGGTTACTGCCTTTTTAAGGATCTGAAGGACAGTTGGGTATTAGAGGACTTAAATGTTGGGGAAGTGGCATTGAATGGTTATGGACATAGACTCAGATCCTAGCATCAACATTTTTTTTTTTGGTGGGGGTGGGGATGGAGTCTCACTCTGTCCTCCAGGCTGGAGTGCAGTGACGCAATCTCAGCTCACTGCAACCTCTGCCTCCTGGGTTCCAGCGATTGTCCCACCTCAGCCTCCCAAGTAGCTGAGATTATAGGCACACACCACGACGCCCAGCTAATTTTTTGTATTTTTAGTAGAGATGAGATTTCACTGTGTTGGCCAGGCTGGTCTCGAACTCCTGACCTCAAGTGATCCACCTGCCTCAGCCTCCCAAAGTGCTGGGATTACAGGCGTGAGCCACCGCACCCAGCCCCTGGCACCAACACTTTTAATTGGGTAACAGTTTTCTTAACCTTTAACTGGGTATCGGTTTACTTAACGTTTAAGAGTTTTCTTTTTGTTTTTTTTGTACCTGCAAAAAATAATGATAGCACCTGCTTCATATGGTTGTTATGAAGATTATAGGAGGTAGAGCTTAAGAAATGCTTAGCACATCATGTAAGGTCTCAAAACATGTCAGCTAGTACTGTTAATAATAAATAACTACTGTTTTATATATACATACACATACACTTAACCTTTTTCAAATGTGCTAGATATTAAAAGTGGAAATTTTTGAGGTATAATTAACAAAAAGACCTAAGCTAGTGTAAGGTGAAAGTGAAGGCCACCTCAAGGTAGTGATATCTGAGCTAATAATGTAGAACAGTTTTCCCAAAGCATACTGTGAGATTGATATTATTTGTAATTTAAAACAAATACTTGAAAACGTGTTTTTATTTTAATGTATATTGGAAAAATAGCCAATAATCTTTATTAATGTTATTACTACTTGATAAGGTTGAAGATGCTACGATCAATTTAGAGTTGATACAAAACATATTAAATAGATAATATGAGTGGCACTTGGATATGACAAGTATAATGAAAATAATATATGGATAAGTGAAGTTTAGAAAATAGTTGTGTATTGGATTATGGAAGAAAGCATTGTAGGTTGAAAAGGATTGAAAAATACTGTTTGGAAAGTCTCACTAGTTTCTACAAAAACAATTTCATGTCAATACACTATGGCAAGTATTTTACTTTGTTTTGCTGAGGCAGGTCAAAGCAGGTAAAACAAATTATTTATGGACTCCTTTGTGCTTAGACCAGAAAAGTTTGAGATTTTCTGACCCTTCTGAGTACTGTGGAGAGGGGTTACCATTTGGAGGAAGCATTCAGGAGAAGTAAGCTTGAGAGAAAGCTACAGTAAAGTTATGCCCCAAGTCTGGATGATAACGTTTTAGGATTCATTGAAGCTACATTACAATGTTACAAAGTTAATTCAGTGATACTCTGCCAGACTTTTGGCTACTTATTTCTCATTTTGTTAAGTTATTTTGCCCCAGAAATAAACAGTTCTGTATTGAGGTAGTTCTTTTACTAGGCTCAGAAGGGCCTTTTTATTGTGTTTAGTAAATTTATTTCTTTCCTTTAGGTTTGGTAACTGATTTGAAGGGCCATTTTGTAACTCAGGTAGCTATGGGCAAAGCTCACACTTGTGTTTTAATGAAGAACGGAGAAGTGTGGACATTTGGTGTAAATAATAAAGGACAGTGTGGACGAGACACTGGTGCCATGAACCAAGGTGGGAAAGGTAGGTCTTTAATCCTTAGATATTACAATTTGTGTTGTCTATTCATTAGTTTTTCAGAACAACATAGTGAAAAGTCTTGTTCTTTTCAAAATGAGTGGCTCTTCTTTTTCTTTTTGTTCCTATTTAAATTTTTAAAAAATTTTTGATGGATAGATAGTAGGTATGTGTATGGGGTACATGAGTTATTTTGATACAATGTGTAATAATCACATTAGGGTAAATGGTGTCTCCATCATCTCCAGCATTTGTCCTTTCTTTGTGTTATGAACATTCCAATTGTACTCCCTCAGTTGTTCTAAAGTGTACAACAAATTGTCACCGACTGTAATCACCCTGCTGTGCTATCAAATAGTAGATCTCTTGAATCTAATTATGTTTTTATGCCAACTAACCATCCCATTTCTCACCCACTCTCCCCGACTACCTTTCCCAGCCTCTAGTAACCAGCATTGTACTATCTTCATGAGTTCAATTATTTTAATTTTTAGCTCCCACAAATGAGTGAGAACATGTGAAGTTTGTCTTTTGATGCCTGCCTTCTTTCACTTATCATAGTATCCTCCAGTTACATCTTGTTGCAAATGATAGGATCTCAGTCTTTTTTATGGTTGAATAGTACTCCATTGTGTTTATGTACCACATTTTCTGTATCCATTCATCTGTTGATGGACACTTAGGTTGCTTCCAAATCTTGGCTATTGTGAATAGTGCTGCAATAAACATAAGAGTGCAGATATCTCCTTGATGTAGTAGTTTCCTTTCTTTTGGGTATATTCGTAGCAGTGGGATTGTTGGATCATATGGTAGTTCTAGTTTTAGTTTTTTGGGGAAGCTCCATACTGTTCTCCAGAGTGGCTGTACTAAATTTACATTCTCACCAACAGTGTACCAGTGTTCCCTTTTCTCCACATCCTCTCCAACATTTGTTATTGCCTGTCTTTTGGATAAAAGCCATTTTAACTGGGGTGAGATGATATCTCAGTGTAGTTTTGATTTGCATTTCTCTGATGATCCGTGATGTTGAACACCTTTTCATATACCTGTTTGCCATTCATATGTCTGCTTTTGAAAAATGTCTATTCAGATCTTTTTCACATTTTTTTTTTTTTTTTTTGAGACGGAGTCTCGCTGTGCTCCCAGGCTTGAGTGCAGTGGCGTGATCTCGGCTCACTGCAAGCTCCGCCTCCCGGGTTCACGCCATTCTCCCGCCTAAGCCTCCCAAGTAGCTGAGACTACAGGCGCCCGCCACCACGCCCGGCTAGTTTTTTGTGTGTTTAGTAGAGACGGGGTTTCACCATGTTAGCCAGGATAGTCTCGATCTCCTGACCTCGTGATCCACCCGCCTCGGCCTCCCAAAGTGCTGGGATTACAGGCTTGAGCCACCGCGCCCGGCCTTTTTCACATTTTTTAATTGGATTTGAATGGCTCTTTGACTTTATACTTGTGAATTAGGAAAACCACTGAATTTCTTATTTATTTGATAATATTTACGATAAAATATCACCGGAAAAGCAAATAGACTTTAGATTTTTGATTTTTGAGCAAATGAGCTGGCTTACTCAAATCATCTTCTAAATTCTACATAAAATAGTGCTTCTTTGACTTAGCATCTTTGATGACTACATTACCCCAGAAAAGTCTTTTCCAAACTTTTTGCTTTTATACCACATGTTTGAAATTTTAACCATTTTTGAAAGTAGTCTATCTGGCAAATATTATCATCCCATTTAACAGCACATGCTACCTGTAATTTAACCTGTTCTTGACAACTAAGAGTGATCCTTATGAATATCTGACACTTTACCAAGAAAAGACTAAATTGTAGACACATCTTCTTCACAGTATCCTTTGCCCCAACCCTCAGGCCATTGAAGAGAACGAAGGTCGTTATCCTTTGATTGCCCTGTATTTTGTGGTCTTGTTTTGTTGTTGTGGTTTTAAATAGCATGTCTACTTCTTGCCTTCAATTTTTACATCTAGCTGCTATCATTATGTTTATACCTTTCACTGCAATTTCTGATTTTCTGTTTTAAATTTTGTATGGACAAGAGAATAAAACAATACATATATATTATTAGAACTAAGCATTGAACTTTAGTTAAAGTACCAATAATTTCGAGGATTAATGCTGTATAAAATAACAGAACCTGGTTTTTCTGTTTTGAGGCTTTGATGTCAGACTCATGTGGATCTCAGGAACCCAATCTTCTTTGTCTTTGCCTTATTTGTGTGTCTGTGTGTGTATTTAAAATGCATCACTTTAAAAATGAGCAAGTTATTAGGATATATTGGCAAATGAAGAAGGAACAAAAGAAAGAAATGGATTACTTCACAATGGAAATACTTTGATTTGCTAAATTAGTGAACTTGTTTTGGACAATAACTGCTAGGACAAAGGGGAGAATCAGTTTTTTTTTTTTTAATGTATGTTCAGATTATGTTTTATAAGAAGTCTGAACTGAAAAACATTGTTTCCTCATTATTCTGAAACTCTTTTGTGAAAATTGAGCATAAATGTACACTTGTGTTCTAGATTCAGTGAAATTTTGTAATAATCAAAGTAAAATTGTTAAAAGATTTTTTTAATAGGAATGATACGTACCCTCTTGGTAAGTAATGAATTAGAAAGCAGATGAGTAAAGTAAGACACATACAATGCATACTGATTGCAGAGTCATAACAGATGCTGGGGAGGATGTGGAGAAAGGGGAATGCTCATACATGGCTAGTGGAAATGTAAATTAGTACAGCAACTAGGGAAAACATAGATTTTTCATTCGTATGAAGGTGACTCAAAAAACTGAAAATAGAACTGCCACATGATCCAGCAACCCCACTTCTGGGTATATGTATCCAAAAGAAAGGAAATCTGTATGTCAGAGAGATGCCAGCATTCTCATGTTTATCACAGCAGTATCTGCAACAGCCAAGATATGGAATCAACTTAAGTGTCCATCAGCAGATGAATGGGTAAAGAAAAATGTGATACATACGCAATAGAATATTATTCAGCCCTAAGAAAAGAATGAAATCTTGTTATTTGCAGCGACATGGATGGAACTGAAGGACATGAAGTTAACTGAATAAACCAGGGACAGAGAGACAAATATATGTGGGAACTAAAAAATTGATTTCATGGAGGTAGTAAATAGAATAGTGATTACCAGAGGCTTATAAGGATAGTGAGAGGGGGCGAAGAAGAGGGGTTGGTTAATAGGTACAAAAATACAATTAGAGAGAAGGAATAAGTTCTAATGTTCAGGAGCAGAGTAGGGTGAATGTCGTTAACAACAACATATTGTATATTTCAAAATAGCTAGAAGAGAGCACTTAGACTATCCCAGTTACCCCGACTTGATCCCACTTACCCTGATTTGATCATTAGGTCATTAGGCATTGGATGCATGTATGAAAACTCACATGTATGCCATAAATAGGTACAACAGTTATGTATCAATTTTAAAAGAACATAAAGGAATATTTTATTTAAAAAGTTTATTTAAACCAGGAAAGTACAGAAAATATTGAAGTATTAAAAAATTGTGTATGTACCATGTCTTGTCATTTTTTTTCAGTTAAAAAAAAATCACAGATAAGATTCAAGTGCCCTATATTCCCCTTCTAAGGCTTATTATCATATTCCATTTCTCTCCAGAGCTAACCATGATCACGACTTTGATAAGTATATGTTCAGTCATGTTCTTATATATTTTTACGTGTTCTTTTATATTTTATGTGTAAAATAATATTGCATAATCATGTCTCTTTTACACATAAAAATATACTACTGTTTTATGTGTTTTTGTAAGTGTTAATTTGTTATTTATATTTTTCTACAAATTGTTTTTTTCCTCATCATTCTGTTAGAAATTTGTCCATGTTGGTTCATATAAATTTAAAGGATTTATGTTAACTAATGTGTAATATACCACACAATGAACATGCCACAGTGTATCCATTCTCCTGTTGATGGATGGGCTTATTTCCAATTTTTCATTGTTATAAATTAGTTTAAAACCTGCTTTATACATGTTTCCTGGCAAACGTTTGAGACTTTCTCTGGTGTGATTGCTCTGTTGTGGATTTCAGTTTTATTGGATTTTTCTTGAAAGAGATTGTAGCAGTTTATACTCTGACCGGTAGAGTTGGATTTTCCACATCACGTCAAGTACTTGATATTGACAGACTGATTTTTGTCAATTTGGTGGCTATGAAATGGTATCTTATTGTAATTTTTTGTTATATTGAAGTATAATATGCATGCAGGAAAGTATACATAGTATCTTGATGAATTTTCTCAAATTGATTGTATTCATGTAATCAGCACCCAGATTAAGAAACCACATATTACCAGCACCCTAGAAAGCCCCACTTTATGTTCCTGTCTGCTCCCCAGTTAATTACCATAAATTAGTTTTCTTTTTATACTTCATATAAATGAAATCATGCAGTATGAACTCTTTTGTGTCCAGTTTCTTTTCATTGTTTTATGTTTATGAAGTTCATACATATTGTTACAAGTAGTTATAGATTGTTCATTTTTGTTCTATTAAATTATACATAGATACTACAGTTTTAAAATTCTTTCTAGTATTTGGGTATTTGGATGGTTTCCAGTTTTGGTTATTATGAATAATATTGCTGTGAACATTCTAGTAAATGTCTTTTGGTGAAAGTCTTTAGTCATGTCTTTTGGGTATATACCTAGGAGTAGAATTGCCAGGTCTCTCATTTTTCTTTTATTTTTCATCCCCTTGGTTATTAATACTGAGTTTGAACATCTCTTCAAACTTTATTTTACTTACTTTAAAAAATTGATTTGTAGGAGCTTTTTTTGCGTATTATTTTTATATATCTTTGACTAACCTGTGGTTTAAAGTTTCATTTGTTATACATAATTTCGAAACTTTGATGTCAAAATTTCCAACCTTTTTCTTTTTAAATTTTGATGAATGTAGCCAGGTGGGAGATTTTATTTTCCATAAAAATCAGAACCAACTCTATCTGCTTGACATTGTGATTGAGATTCCATTGACTGTAAAGATTAATTTGAGGATAATAGTTCCAGTACTGTTGGAATGATTAAATGAGTAATGCTTATAGAGCTAGTTACAATAGTGCTCAGTACATTTTAGCTATGATTATTAAAAATAGTCACTGAGGCTTCCTTCAGGATCACCTTATTTTAATCCTAGATATAGCTATCTGATGCTTGGTTGTCTAATTTTTCTGCTTGCCCATAGATTAGAAGTGGCAAAACCCCAAAAGGCTACATATGCTATGAGTTTATTTCTTAATTAGATAGACCTGTATTGAGTGATAGCTATATGTTAAGTGGATGTTATAGATGTAGGAGAATAAGGTTGACTAAGAATAAGAGATAGTATGAGCAAGACATAACCTCATAACTTAGATCCTTTAGGAAAGTCAAATATAAAAAATAATTACTAGACTCCCACAGATTTGTTCTCCCATCATATGGTCCTATAGTACAGTGTTCCTTAAAAACCCTATCAGTTGTAGTTTACATTTTTATTTGGTTATTTGATTAATGTCTGTCTTTCTCACTATATTATAAGCTTTATAACAGCTCATTATTAACAGTCTTCAGTTTCTAGAGCAGAGGTCTGTAGAGTATATAACCTGATGTCATTTTTTACATAGCCCTCCAAGCTAAAAATTGATTTTACATTGTAAGGATTGTAAAAAATGGGACAAGGATTTGTATGGGCCACAGAGCCTGAATTATTTACTGGCCCTTTATAGAAGGTTTGTTGATTTCTTGCCATGAAGGAATCCCTGGAATATAGTAGGTGTTCAATTTAGAAAAAAAAAGATGAATGAATTGTAACACCATTTTAAAAAGTTGTAAGCGAGGTATAAACAGGCACTAAGGAGGTAGTGACTGACTGCCTGGAAAAGGTAGCAAGTGCTTTCATAGGGAATGACTTCTGAGCTGAATTTTTGAAGGCTGAAGTTTCTCTGCTAGATAAGATAGGCAGAGGCATCTTGTAAATGAGGAAGGAAGAGGCAGAGGGAGCAAGAATGAACAAAGGCCCTGAGCATATGGAAGGACACAGAGTATTTGGAGAGCAGAGGGAAAAGAAATGAGATTGGAGAAAATTAGGAGCCATCTTGTGCCTACTGCATCTTGCTGAGTTTTGCTCTTCTGAAGACCTTGGAAAGTCATTGGGGGTTTGTAAATTATGAAGTTGTGGGATCAAATACGTGCTTTGGGAGGATGATTGGTGGCAGTAGGAGGATGATCTAGAGTGGGGGACTCTTGGCGTGGAGCATGGTGGGGAGGCTTTCTTTGGTCTGTTGAATGAAAGTGTTGGTAGTGAGGATGGAAAACAGGAAAAGATTTAAAAGTATGATTGGCAGATGGTAACAGTCAAGAGACATTTGATAATAGCCTTCCTTGCCTTCTTTTGCAGAAATGAAATGGGGAGAGTGTTTATTAGTGGTCTGTAAATTAAAATTTATTTTCGTTACTCAAATTTAAGCATTTCTTTGTATAATTGCTTGGATTAGCATGCTGTTGTTTTTTAAAGTGGGAAATATAGTCATCCATCTTTTATACATGAAAGTAATCTGTATAACAATTATAAATTGATCTGTCAAATAGGGTTTGGAGTTGAAAATATGGCAACAGCAATGGATGAAGACCTGGAAGAAGAACTAGATGAAAAAGATGAGAAGTCTATGATGTGCCCTCCAGGCATGCACAAATGGAAGCTGGAGCAGTGCATGGTTTGCACTGTCTGTGGAGACTGTACAGGTTATGGAGCCAGCTGTGTCAGTAGTGGACGGCCAGACAGAGTCCCCGGAGGGTAAGAGAGAGTGATTCCTACTAAAGAACATGTGCAGAACACATTTCTTTGCAAAATCGTTCCAGAGTATACTCTACTATTAATATTTTTTTCTTAAAGACACCATGGCATCTTCACTTGATCTTAGCCAAAAGGCCAAGAAAGTATAATTCTTAATTGTTTTCTGTTATAATAATTTATATTTTAGTGTCATTTTTAAGGTTGGCTTTCTTTCATTTGATTCATTTAAACCATTATTTAAAAACAGGTCATAAGTTTTTCAAGATTTGGGGCTGTGCCTCTATTTGTATCGTTTTTCTAAGCCTATTTACTGCCAGATATCTATTATTATTTCTTTTTGTTGAACATGAATCTTTTCTAAATAAAATTATCAATATCATATAGAGTACTTGATTAGATATATAATTTTGTTTTAAATTAAATTTACCATTTATAATTTTAGAAATTTTGTGTGCTTCTAAAGTTACATCATACCTGTTATATTTATCCTTGTTCTCAAAGGACCACATTTTTCAGGGTTCTATATTATTGTAAATTTAAATTTAAAGTTAATATGTAAGTTTGGCAGATGTTTTCTGCTAGGATGTTAGGAAGAATTTTGAATTTGTTTTATACATTGCTAGTTATAGTCACTGTAACATAATGGGATATTCTTTGTAAGACCAGCTTTCTGATAATTGGCTGATTTGGGGGAGTAGAAAAAATTTTGTGAAGAGAAGCCCAGAAGGAAGACAGCCATCCCTGCATCTTGACCTTCCTCTTTGGCAACTCGGTAATAGTTGCTTCTTCCCAAATACTGTCTGGATCTAATAGGCGTTTATTTCTAAGTTTATGTTTGGCCTATCATAGTTAGATAGGTCATATATAACAGGCCTTTTCTTTAAGGCTGCTGAGATGTGATTTTTTAAAAACAAATTTTCTTTATATTATTAGTGTAAGCAATAAACAGTCATCTTTATCAAAGGATAATATTTATTCTGTCGTGCTTTATGTTTGGCTCTGTTTTCTGTTTTTAAGCACCTAACTTCTTTATTTTTAAATTTAATTCGGATGCAGATAGATTCTATGATTATTTTTTAACAGTGTTGGAATTGAAATTTATTCTCCTGGATGTCTCCAACACTATTTCCATTAAAATTCAATGTTAGCTGGGTGTAGTGGCCCATGTCTGTAATCCCAGCACTTTGGGAGGCTGAGGCCAGAAGATCACTTGAGGCCAGGACTTTGAAACCAGCCTCGGCAGCATAGCAATACCCCTATCTCAAAAAATATATAATAAAAATAAAATTTAATATCCCTACTCTCTGAACTTAAGCAGCCAGTATATATCATGAACAAAATCTATAAATTCTCTGGTCCCTTTTGAAATTAATTATTCTTCATATTTTTTCCCCCAGAGACTTATATAGTTTATAACAATTATTCATAGACTTACATGGACAATACTAACCAAGTATAATAATTGCTTTATTAATGAAGCAAACTGAATATATCAGAATACTAAGGACTATTAAGCTGACTTCAATTATTATAAAATTGTGACTACATATGATAAAATAAATATGAAATTGAGCAGCTTAACCATTTTTAAGTAGACAGTTCTGTGGTATTAAATCCATTCATAATGTGCCACTCTTACCACCATCCATCTCTATAACTCTTCATCTTGTAAAACTGAGACTCTGTACCCATTAAACAATTACTACTCATTCTTCCCTCTCCCCTGCCTCTGGCATCCACTATTCTGTTTGCTTTCTTTCCTTTATGATTGACTACTCTAGGTACCTCTCGTATAAAGCGAATCATAGAGTATTTGTCTTTTGGAACTGGCTTATTTCACTTAGCATAATATCCTCAGGGTTCATCCAGGTTGTCACATATATCAGAACATCCTTGCTTTTTGAGGCTGAATGATGTTCTATGGTACATATATACCACATTTTGCTTATCCATTCACGCACTGCTGAACACTTGGGTTGCTTCCACATTGTAGCTATTGTGAATAATGCTGCTGTGAAGATGAGTGTACAAGGAGCTCTTTGAGACCCTGTTTTCAGTTTCTTTGGGTATATACCCAGAAGGGGAATTGTTGGACCATATGGTAATTTTATTTTTAATCTTTTGAGGAACTGCCACACTATTTTCCACAGCAGCCAACCAGTTTACATTCCCTCCAGTAGTGTACAGATGTTCTAGTTTCTTCACATCCTTCTTAACACTTATGATCTGTTATTTTGGTAGTGGCATCCTAATGGGTGTGAGGTAGTATCTCATTATAGTTTTGATTTGAATTTCTCCAGTGATTAGTGATGTTCAGCATCTTTGCATATGCCTGTTGGCTATTTGGAGATCTTTAGAGAAATTCTATTCAAGTCCTTTCTCATTTTTGAATTGGGTTGTCGATTTCTTTTTGTTCAAACTATATAGTTTGAATATTAATTCCTTATCAGATATATGATATGAAAGTGAAAAGCCATGTCTGTGGGTTATGTTTTTACTCTGTTGACTTTGTCTTTTCAAGCACAAAATTTTTTAAATTTTCATGAAGTCTAGTTGTCTATTGTTTTTTTTGTTGTTGTTGCCTGTTCCTTTGGTATAATATCCAGGAAATTATTTCCCAATCTAGTGTTGTGAAG
Organism: Papio anubis; assembly: GCF_008728515.1. Lineage (NCBI taxonomy): Eukaryota > Metazoa > Chordata > Mammalia > Primates > Cercopithecidae > Papio > Papio anubis. The sequence continues at coordinate 55,680,932 of NC_044990.1, read as the reverse complement.
GGTTTACTGTATCTTTTCTTCTAAGGGATTTTTTTTTTTTTTTTTTTTAAATAGTTTTAGGTCTTACATTTAGGTCTTTGATTCATTTTGAGTTAATTTTTGTATATGCTGTTAAAGAAGTATCCAGATTCATTCTTTTACATGTGGATATCCAGTCTTCCCAGCAATGTTTATTGAAAAGATTATCCTTTCTCTATTGAATCATCTTGGCCCCTTTGTCAAAAATCATGTGACCGTATATGTGAAGGAAGGTTTCTCGGCTGTCTATTCTATCCCATTGGACTGTATGACGGTCTTTGTGCCACACCATATTGTTTTGATTACTGTAGATTTGTAGTAAGTTTTGAAGTCAGGAACTATGAGTACTTTGTTCTTCTTTTTCAAGCTTGTTTGGCTCTTTGAGGTACCTACAGATTTTCTATGAATTTTAGGATAGGTTTTTCTGTTCTGTAAAAAACATCATTGGGATTTTGATAGGGATTACAACGAATCTGTAGATTGCTTTGGGTAGTATGAACATCTTAAAAACATTAGTCTTCTAATCCATGAACATAAGATGTGTTTCTATTTATGTCATCTTTAATTTCTTTCAGCAGTGTTTTATAGTTCTCATTTCACCTCCTTGGTTAATTGCTAAGCGTATTCTTTTTGATGCTGTGGAATTGTTTCTGTAATTTCCTTTTCATATTGTTCATTGTTAGTGCCTAGAAATACAACTGATTTTTGTGTGTTGACTTTGTATCTTCCTACTTTGCTGAATTCATTTTCTCTATTGGTTTTTTTGAGTGGAATCTTTAGAGTTTTCTATGTATAAGATTGTATTATCTGTGAACATAGATAATTATATTTCTTCCTTTCTACTCTGGATGACCTTTATTTCTTTTCCTGTCCAGTTGCTCTGGCTAGAACTTCTAGTGCTGTTTAGGAGTGGTCAAAGTGGGCATCCTTGTCTTCTTCCTGATATTAGAAAGGAAAAACTTTCAGTCTCTCACCATTATGATGTTCACTGTGTGTTTTTCATGTGTGGTTTTTATGTTGAGATCATTTCCTTCTATTCCTAGTTTGTCAAGTGTTTTTATTATGAAAGGGCATTGAATTTTGTCAAATGCTTTTTCTCCATCAATTGAGATGAGCGTGTATTTCTTTTCTTTCATTCTGTTAATGTGTTATATTACATGGATTGATTTTCGTTTGTTGCATTCTGGGAGTAAATCCCACTTGGTTATGGTGTATAATTATTTTAATATCCTGCTGAATTTATTTTGTTAGTATTTTGTTGAGGATTTTTACATCATTATTCATACGGGATATTGGTCTGTAGGGTTTTTTTTCTGCCGCCTCCTCCGCCGCCTTCTCTCCCGCTCTCCCTCCTCCCTTTCTTCTCTTTCTCCTTCTCCTTCTTTCTTCTCCTTCTCCTCCTTCTTTTCCTCCTTCTCCTCCTCTTCCTGCTCCTTCTTCTTCTACTCCTTCTCCTTCTTTTCCTTCTTTCTTCTTCTTTTTCTTCATCTTTTGCCTGACATTGGTAATCCTGGCCTCAAAGAATGAATTAGTGTTCTCTCCTCTTCAATTTTTTGGAAAATTTTGAGAAGAATTGGTGTCATAAATACTATCTTAAAATTAGTGTCAATCTGGCATATTATGTATCATAGTTTTTACTGTGTAGTAAGTGATCTTCCAAATAGTTTGTAATGCTTGCTTTTAAAAGTGAGACATTTCACAGATGTCTAGCTACGTCTTTTAAACTGCTGCCAGGTATGTTCTTCCTTTTGTACCTTCCGAAATCTGTATAACCTGGGGTTCAACAAGGCTATCAAAAGTTTTAAGGACTGATTCAATGAACTACATTAAAGCTATGCCTTCTACAAAATATGTGGCTAAGAAGTTAGTTTCCCTGACCCCAAGTCAGTTTCTGGGAGTGTCTTTGTCAACGAATACCCCATATGGTTCACAATGGATATGAAAGGGACGAAGGAGAAAAAGAACAGGTAATTGGACTCTGTGAAAGGAGAGAATGGGAGGTGATGGCATGTAAAGAAGAGAGGGGGAAGGAGACGTGTGTGTGTGTGTGTGTATATATATATGTGTGTATATATATGTATTTTATTTTTCCTTTCCAATGTGTGGATATTTTTATTTCCTTTTTGTTGTTGTTGTTATTTTATGTTCTGGAATACATGTGCAGAACATGCAGGTTGGTTACATAGGTATGCAAATGCCATGGTGGTTTGCTGCACCCATCAACCTGTCATCTACATTGGGTATTTCTCCTAATGCTCTCCCTCCTCTAGCCCCCACCCCCCGACAGGTCCCAGTGTGTGATGTTCCCCTCCCTGAGTCCATGTGTTCTCATTGTTCAACTCCCACTTATGAGTGAGAACGTGCAGTGTTTGGTTTCCTGTTCCTGGGTTAGTTTGCTGAGAATGGTGGTTTCCAGCTTCATTCATGTCCCTGCAAAGGACATGAACTCCTCCTTTTTTTATGGCTGCATAGTATTCCATGGTGCATATGTGCCATATTTTCTTTATCCAGCCTATCATTGATGAGCATTTGGGTTGGTTTCAAGTCTTTGCTATTGTGAATAGTGCTGTAATAAACATACATGTGCATGTGTCTTTATAGTGGAATGATTAATAATCCTCTGGGTATATACCTAGTAATGAGACTGCTGGGTGAAATGGTATTTCTAGTTCTAGATCCTTGAGAAATTGCCACACTGTCCTCCACAATGGTTGAACTAATTTACATTCCCACTAACAGTGTAAAAGCTTTCCTATTTCTCTACATTCTCTCTAGCACCTGTTGTTTCCTAACTTTTTAATGATTGCCATTCCAACTGATGTGAGATGGTATCATTGTGGTTTTGATTTGCATTTCTCTAATGACCAGTGATAATGAGCTTTTTTTCATGTTTGTTGGCTGCATAAATGTCATCTTTTGAGAAATATCTGTTCATATCCTTCGCCCACTTTTTGATGGGGTGGTTTGTTTTCTTGTAAATTTGTTTAAGTTCTGCCGCATAAATAAACATCTTCTTTTGAGAAGTGTCTGTTTATATCCTTTGCCCACTTTATGATGGGGTTGTTTGCTTTTCTGTAAATTTGTTTAAGTTCTTTGTAGATTCTGGATATTAGCCATTTGTCAGATGGATAGATTGCAAAAATTTTCTCTCATTCTGTAGGTTGCCTGTTCACTCTTATGATAGTTTCTTTTGCTGTGCAGAAGCTCTTTAGTTTACTTAGATCTCATTTGCCATTGCTTTTGGTGTTTTAGTCATGAAGTCTTTGCCCATGCCTGTGTCCTGACTGATATTACCTAGGTTTTCTTCCAGGGTTTTTCTAGTTTTAGGTCTTATGTTTAAATCTTTAATCCATCTTGAGTTAATTTTTATATAAGGTGTAAGGAAGGGGTCCAGTTTCAGTTTTCTGCATATGGCTAGCCAGTTTTCCCAACACCATATTAAATAGGGAATGGGAAAATATTACATGAAGCTGGCAAGCTTAGGCTTTCTTGCTGAAGGCTACCAACACCTGCCTTTACTTATCTGCTGGACAGCAACATTGTTTGATTGTTTTTAGCTAACCAACCCATCTTGGTCGCTTAATCCTAAAGCTTCTGGTACTTCACTAACTGCAAAAAAAAACTTTTAAAAAATTGTTTTTAAAATAGTGACTTTGATGATAGTTGAATCTGTGTGTATTTTCTGTAGAAATATACCAATTATGCCTATTGGGAGCTTAATCAGAGTCTTGTTTTTAATTATTCTGCTCTTTATACCCTTTCTTTAAAATGAGCAATCGTGATCTAAAGAGGTGATTTCATTGCTTACTCATTTAACAATTTCAAAAATGTGGAAAATGAGTTATAGAAAAGAGTTTTAAGGAAAAATTAGGAAGATCTCCGTTGTCTTTTTCTCCTCCCCTAGGATCTGTGGTTGTGGTTCCGGAGAATCTGGTTGTGCTGTGTGTGGATGTTGCAAGGCCTGTGCAAGAGAGTTAGATGGTCAAGAGGCGAGACAAAGAGGAATTCTTGATGCAGTGAAAGAAATGATACCTTTAGATCTTCTTTTAGGTAATTTTGATTGATTATACTATGCTACACTGAGTTGTCTTCAACTCATTAAGTCTGAGAGTTTAAACAATTTCTTTTAGGTATATGTTAAAAAATTAAGATAATAATTAATGTATGCAATACTGCTCTTATGGTAACTGACAATATGACATTGTTTAAGGGATGAGATTCTTTTTTTTTTTTTTTTTTTTTTTGAGATGGAGTCTTGCTCTGTTGCCAAGTCTGGAGTACAGTGGCTCAATCTCAGCTCACTGCAACCTCTGCCTTCTAGGTTCAAGTGATTGTCCTGCCTCAGCCTCCCAAGTAGCTGGGAATACAGGTGCCCACTACCATGCCTAATTTTTGTATTTTTAGTAGAGACAGGGTTTCACCATATTGGCCAGGCTGGTCTTGAACTCCTGACCTCAGGTGATCTGCCCGCCTCTGCTTCCCAAAGTGCTGGGATTACAGGTGTGGGCCACCATGCCTATCCAGAATGAGATTCTTTTTCCCTTTTTGGCTAAGAATTCTTAAAGTAAAAATATTGTGTGTTTTAGACAATGTTTTTGCTATCTTTTCTTTCTTGAATTTTAAGTAGTTCTGTTATAGTTATTATATAACATGTATGTTGTTATTATTTTTTTTGGCCAATCCTCTAGCTGTCCCAGTGCCCGGGGTTAACATTGAAGAACACCTTCAGTTACGACAAGAAGAAAAACGGCAACGTGTAATCAGAAGGCACAGATTAGAGGAAGGAAGAGGTAAGATGTAGCTACAGAGAAAAAGTACATGAAAATCCACTTTCCTACCCTATCCTGAAACCACTGAAAAGTTCACACAATAAACTAATTTTGGGTAAGAAATCATCAAAATTAAAATTAGTAATATTCTGATAACTCATGAATATAATGTGAAAATATTCAAGGTATTCATAATTGTTCTAATAACATATGTTGAAGGTATTTATAATTGTGCTAGTAGCATACGTTTAATTCAGCAGAGTATTTATGGTGTAAGTCACCATATTAAGATTTGTGCCATCTGCCAAGTATCAGTAACTATTAGAAATGGCTACTTTTTAAAAATAGATATTCTCACAACTTGTCCTTCACCCAGACTTTGGACTCATCTATTTGACCGTGGAACAAAATTCAGTTTAGTCTTTTCACTTCTGTTTTCTTTTTTTTTTTTTTTTTTTTTTTGAGACGGAGTCTCGCTCTGTCGCCCAGGCTGGAGTGCAGTGGCCGGATCTCAGCTCACTGCAAGCTTTGCCTCCCGGGTTTACGCCATTCTCCTGCCTCAGCCTCCCGAGTAGCTAGGACTACAGGCGCCCGCCACCTCGCCTGGCTAATTTTTTTGTATTTTTTAGTAGAGATGGGGTTTCACCGTGTTAGCCAGGATGGTCTCGATCTCCTGACCTCATGATTCGCCCGTCTCGGCCTCCCCTGTTTTCTTATTCTTTTATGCTCCTTATCATTTGGGCATAGTCCTACTATGCTTCCCTCCAGATCAGTGCAGTGCTTTCGTGTGTCTTTTTTTGGAAAAAGCTCGTTCTAGTTATGTATAGAAAGGGTAAGATGGCAGGTCTGCAGGTTTTATTTACAAAGATAGGTCTATTGTTTATCTTTTCCTCATTGTTTATGATAATTTCTTAGCTTAAAAATACATTTAACTGGCCAAGCATGGTGGTTCACGCCTGTGATCCCAGTGCTTTGGGAGGCTGAGTTGGGCAGATCACAAGATCAAGAGATGGAGACCATCCTGGTCAACGTGGTGAAACCCCATCTCTACTAAAAGTACAAAAAAATTAGCTGGGCATGGTGGTGTGCACCTGTAGTCCCAGCTACTCAGGAGGCTGAGGCAGGAGAATCACTTGAACCCGGGAGGTGGAGGTTGCAGTGAGCTGTGATCACACCACTGCACTCCAGCCTGGTGACAGAGTGAGACTCCATCTCAAAAGAAAACAAACAAAAAAATTTTTAACTGTGGTTATAATTGGTATTTGAATACGCAGAGATAAATATATGTATTACTAAAGATTTCCTTGCTCAGTAAATTTTTTTGTTGTACGATTAAGACAAATTGTTATGGAGGTCTATGATTTTATTCTTCCACTAGGCAAAATTTTGATTAGAAATGTTTACTGATACTGCATATTTTAAATGCTTATTACATACGGCATGATATTTGATGTGTGAAATAAACCTTTTACCCATTTAACCATCATTATACATTTTTTTCTAGCTATTGTTTTTGTTAATATATGGAATAAGTAGTAAAATGTATGACACACATGGTGAATTCTAGTTTTATTAAACTTAGATTGTAAAACATACTTGGCATATGAAGAGTGTTCTTCATAGCATCTGATAAGTGAAGTTGATTGAAAAGGTGAAAATTTACTATTGTTTGGCTTTGCTTGCATAATGTTCTTTAAAGGATATTTTAATGAGATTAATATAGATACTGTCAGTATTTACATTATATAAGTATGTGGGAAAATTGCATGTTAAATGTTTCCTACAAAACAGGATAGAATTAAGTTTCTGACATGTGGTAATTAATACTTTTTTATATTGATATAATTTTTTAAGATTAGTTATCATTATATCTATTCACTACCTGTTTTTTCTTTCTTTAGAAATATTAGGTTGAGCGACATGAATGGACCTACAAAATGCAGCTATCTCTTACGTTTAAACTACAGTATAGCACATCCTTACACTTAATTATTCACAGTTAATTACTTGCCAAATGCTGTTTATCTTGTTACTCTTTTTCTCTTCCCTCCTAAAAAAGCTATTCTTCTCTAGGTATAGTGTATTTGTGCATATAGGAAATAAAGGAACATTGAATTGTGCATTGGTAACTTGACATAACTTGGTGATTGTGGAATATTCTTTTGCCATTTATTTTTAAATTTGACATAAACCTGTGAAACATAATTGTAAACACTAACCCTTTAAAGTTAAAAAAAATCTTCAACTAGTTAAATATTTAAAGAAATTATGTTGTTGTATCAGAATTTCCAAAGATAGATTGAGGTGCTAGGCACTTAGTGTCTATTTTGTGACAAATAGGTTTCATCTGCAGTCCTAAATATGTAGAACATCTGTAGAAACACTTTATTCAGATTATTGGTGCACATAAATTTTGTCTTGTCCTTATTTTTTGGTAGAACTCTTTCTTACACAGATCACCCTCCTTCATGTTTGTTAAAACAATATGTAGTGAATATCTTTTCTTGATGAGTGGAATCTTCAGTGTGAACCTCAATTATGGCAGTCCTTGCTTTCCATGGTACTGAGATTAACAGAAATTTGTGCACATTGGAACCATGTCCTCCCCTTTCACAGTCAACACAGTTACCTAGAATCATGCAAAAGGAGGACAGAGTTCCCATATGCCTGCGTTTCAGTTAACACAGCACTATGCAAAGTGATGCCTGCTTGTATGTTTTGTTTGTTTGTTTATTTATTTATTTTGACATGGAGTCTTGCTCTGTTGCCCAGCCTGGAGTACAGCAGCACAGTCTTGGCTCACTGCAACCTCCCCTTCCCAGGTTCAAGTGATTCTCCTACCTCAGCCTTCTGAGTAGCTGGGACTACAGGTGCCCGCCAGCATGCTCAGCTAATTTTTGTATTTTTAGTAGAGGCGAGGTTTCACCATGTTGGCCAGGCTGGTTTCGAACTCCTGACCTCAAATGAACCACCTACCTCAGCTTCCCAAAGTGTTGGGATTATAGGTGTGAATCACTGCGCCCAGCCTATTTTATTTTAAACAAATATTTTTGCATTTGGACAAGAATTCTAACTGTGTATTCATTTTTTAAAAAATCAAACTTCAGAGTCATTCAGTGACTTTGAAAATCCTTATACTGTATTAAGTAATTAAAAAACTATTGTGATATGACACTTTTATGATTTTATATTATTCTTAGGACTCCATTAAGCAATTTTATTTAAAAACACATTTTTATAAGAAAACAAAATTAGATGAAAATGATATACCCACACTCCCATAGGGATAAAACAAGAAAGATAAATACCAAAATATTAACAATGCTTTTTCCTGACAGATGAGTTTATAGATGATTTTTTATTTTCTTCTTTACAATTTGTTTCCTAAATATTCTCCAATAAGCATATTAGTGTGTAAATAGAGTAAAAGTTACGTTTTATAACTAAAGCCATTTAAAAAAAAAATACTGATTAGGTTTAAGGCATCTATAGTTTGCTTACCTTTGCTTTTTAAGAAATATTTTTATTTTAATTGGATAGAGGAATCTCTTTCAGGTGCTGTGCTTTTCATTACTTTTGGGCCATGGTTCTCAAGTTGTTCTCAAAGGGACCAGCATCACTTGGGCACTTGTTACGAGTACTCAGGCCCCACTCCAGATCTCTACTGAAGCAAAAACTGGAGGAGTACAGCCAGTAAACTGTGCTTTAATAGTTTTTCAGGTGATTCTGATGGTCCCAAAGTGTGAGACTTAGTGCGCTAAGTCGGTTGTTTGCACTTTGCGGTTTTATCCATTGACCTTCTGTATCAGAAACACCTGGGCCTAATGAATCAGAATTTATGGGTCAAGGGCCTTGGAAACAGATTTGAGTCACTTGCACAGTGTTCTAAGGCTCTTCTCTGGCACTGTGCTAGAAAAGATGGTATTGGCTTTGCTCCCATAAGGAATAGAAACGTCAAATAAAATTTTCGTTTTCCAATTGCCATACATACATGTCTTTTATTTCTTTGGCCTGTTGATACTTTTTAGAAACTAATAATTTAGTAGTATGTTAGTAATTATACTTGCTAGTAATTGGCTTTTACCTGTGTTAATATTTCAGAATTTAAGAATTAGATTATGTTAGATTATTTTACTTGACTTTTCTGTCTTATTTACCAAGTCTGATCTAAATTTTTCATAGTTGATCAGAACTTTGGGCTCTAGTTCTTTTTTTTTTGAGTCAGTGTCTCACTCTGTTGCCCAGACCGGGGTGCACTGGTATGATCTCGGCTCATTGCAACCTCTGCCTCCCAGTTTCAAGCAATTCTCCTGCCTCAGCCTCCCAAGTAGCTGGGATTATAGGCATGCACCACCACACCTGGCTAATTTTTGCATTTTTAGTAGAGAAGGGGTTTCACCATGTTGGCCAGGCTGGTATCAAACTCCTGACCTCAGGTGATCGGCCTGCCTCAGCCTCCCAAAGTGCTGGGAGTACAGGTGTGAACCCCTGAACTCAGCGTGGGCTCTAGTTCTTGTACTAAAGCCTTGCTCAGACAGCCTCAGGCCTGTTGACGTAATTTAGTTACTGTTTTATCACACCAGGTTTCCTATAATGGAATGAGCTATTGAAACCCAAAAAAGCAATGTTATTACTGCTTTTTCATAAATTTTGAACTTTGTCTTTAATTTTAAATCTTTGTTATTAATATTCTAGTTAATTTTTTTCTTCAATTTATCTTTTTAGGTATTAATAGTATTCATTTATAGATTTTAGTTCAATGGTTTGTGATAATTTTTTAGATTATATTGGGTTGGTTAATGTATTAATTTAACTGTGTAAGTGAAGTGCTTATTCAGTGAAATTCTTAAGTAGGGCTCTTGAAGTCATCAGAAGAACTAATGGATGATTATATTAATGATTTAATCTTTATATTCCTTATCAGCACTCTGTTTCATAAGGAAAATTAAACTCCAATAATGTTAGCTTTTTCTTCTTTCTTCTAAGTATCCAAGTTTCATAATTATGAGCTGTGGATGGGCTAAACCCATGTCCTGGCTTAACTGGGAGAGTCCCATTTTATAGGTGTCCAGGTATATTTCTTAATAGTGCCCTTTTTTACTCTCAGTAGAGTCTCATTTGGGTAGTAAGTTATATGGTTAGCCTCACTATAGAGTATGGTGGTTGAGAGCATCTGTTCTGCAGTTATTAGACTTGGATCAAATCCCGGCTTCTTAAGTTTTGCCACCTATATATGACCTTGGAATTTTAGTCACCCTGAACATCAGTTTTCTTACCTTCAAAATGGGGATAAATTTACCTACCTACCTAAGGATGTTCATGAGGATTAAGGGATATGGGTAAAAGTGCCTAGCATATACTAATCCCTAAATAAATGCTTCCTGGTGATTGTGGTGGTGGTGGGAGACTATTTAGTAGTCTATACTTTTCTTTGAGCTTGATTCTCTTTCAGCTCTGGACTTGACTTAATTACTTTTCTTACAACATTGGCATGGTAATCACAAAACTTTGATTATTACTGGGAAAAATCCACAACAGCTTTTCTAGAATAAAACATTCCATTTTCATAGGAAAAAAATTAGTTACAAATTAGAAAAAAATTATTTTTTAATTTTTGTTATTTTTTTTATTATACTTTAAGTTCTAGGGTACATGTGTACAATGTGCAGGTTTGTTACGTATGTATACATGTGCCATGTTGGTGTGCTGCACCCATTAACTCATCATTTACATTAGGTATATCTCCTAATGCTATCCCTCTCCCTCCCTCCACCCCACGACAGGCTCCGGTGTGTGATGTTCCCCTTCCCATGTCCAAGTGTACTCATTGTTCAGTTCCCACTTATGAGTGAGAACATGCAGTGTTTGGTTTTTTGTCCTTGCAATAGGTTGCTGAGAATGATGGTTTCCATCTTCATCCATGTCCCTACAAAGGACATGAACTCATCCTTTTTTATGGCTGCTGCGTAGTATTCCATGGTGTATATGTGCCACATTTTCTTAATCCAGTTCTCATTGATGGACATTTGGGTTGGTTCCAAGTCTTTGCTATTGTGAATAGTGCCGCAATAAGCATACGTGTGCATATGTCTTTATAGCAGCATGATTTTTAATCCTTTCGGTATATTCCCAGTAATGGGATGGCTAGGTCAAATGGTATTTTTAGTTCTAGATGCTTGAGAAACCACCACACTGTCTTCCACAATGGTTGAACTAGTTTACACTCCCACCAACAGTGGAAAAGTGTTCCTATTTCTCCACATCCTCTCCAGCACCTGTTGTTTCCTGACTTTTTAGTGATCGCTATTCTACCTGGTATGAAATGGTATCTCATTGTGGTTTTGATTTGCATTTCTCTGGTGGCCAGTGATGATGAGCATTTTTTCATGTGTCTGTTGGCTGCATAAATGTCTTCTTTTGAGAAGTGTCTGTTCATATCCCTTGCCCACTTTTTGATGGGGTTATTTTTTTCTTGTAAATTTGTTTGAGTTCTTTGTAGATTCTGGATATTAGCCCTTTGTCAGATGAGTAGATTGTAAAAATTTTCTCCCATTCTGTAGGTTGCCTGTTCACTCTGATGGTAGTTTCTTTTGCTGTGCAGAAGCTCTTTCGTTTAATTAGATCCCATTTGTCTATTTTGGCTTTTGTTGCCATTGCTTTTGGTGTTTTAAACATGAAGTCTTTGCCCATGCCTATGTCCTGAATGGTATTGCCTAGGTTTTCTTCCAGGGTTTTCATCATTTTAGGTCTAACATTTAAGTCTTTAATCCATCTTGAATTAATTTTTGTGTAAGGTGTAAGGAAGGGATCCAGTTTCAGCTTTCTACGTATGCTAGCGAGTTTTCCTAGCACCATTTATTAAGTAGGGAATCCTTTCCCCATTTCTTGTTTTTGTCAGGTTTGTCAAAGATCAGATGGTTGTAGATGTGTGGTATTATTTCTGAGGACTCTGTTCTGTTCCATTGGTCTATATATCTGTTTTGGTACCAGTACCATGCTGTTTTGGTTACTGTAGCCTTGTAGTATAGTTGGAAGTCAGGTAGATGCCTCCAGCTTTGTTCTTTTGGCTTAGGATTGTCTTGGCAATGCAGGCTCTTTTTTGGTTCCATATGAACTTTAAAGTAGTTTTTTCCAATTCTGTGAAGAAAGTCATTGGTAGCTTGATGGGGATGGCATTGAACCTATAAATTACCTTGGGCGGTATGGCCATTTTCATGATGTTGATTCTTCCTATCCATGAGCATGGAATGTTCTTCCATTTGTTTGTGTCCTCTTTTATTTCACTGAGCAGTGGTTTGTAGTTCTCCTTGAAAAGGTCCTTCACATCCCTTGAGAGTTGGATTCCTAGGTATTTTATTCTCTTTGAAGCAATTGTGAATGGAAGTTCACTCATGATTTGGCTCTCTGTTTGTCTGTCATTGGTGAATAAGAATGCTTGTGATTTTTGCACATTGATTTTGTTTCCTGAGACTTTGCTGACGTTGCTTATCAGCTTAAGGAGATTTTGGGCTGAGACGATGGGGTTTTCTAAATATACAATCATGTCATCTGCAAACAGGGACAATTTGACTTCCTCTTTTCCTAATTGAATACCCTTTATTTCTTTCTCCTGCCTGATTGCCCTAGCCAGAACTTCCAACACTATGTTGAAGAGGAATGGTGAGAGTGGGCATCCCTGTCTTGTGCCAGTTTTCAAAGCTAATGATTCCAGTTTTTGCCCGTTCAGTATGATATTGGCCGTGGGTTTGTCATAAATAGCTTTTATTATTTTGAGATACGTCCTATCAATACCAAATTTATTGAGAGTTTTTAGCATGAAGGGCTGTTGAATTTTGTCAAAGGCCTTTTCTGCATCTATTGAGATAATCGTGGTTTTTGTCTTTGGTTCTGTTTATAGCTGGATTACATTTATTGATTTGTGTATGTTGAACCAGTCTTGCATCCCAGGGATGAAGCCCACTTGATCATGGTGGATAAGCTTTTTGATGTGCTGCTGGATTCAGTTTGCCAGTATTTTATTGAGGATTTTTGCATCGATGTTCATCAGGGATATTGGTCTAAAATTCTCTTTTTTTGTTATGTCTCTGCCAGGATTTGGTATCAGGATGATGCTGGCCTCATGAAATGAGTTAGGGAGGATTTCCTCTTTTTCTATTGATTGGAATAGTTTCAGAAGGAATGGTACCAACTCCTCCTTGTACCTCTGGTAGAATTTGGCTGTGAATCCACCTGGTCCTGGACGGTTTTTGGTTGGTAGGCTATTATTGCCTCAATTTCGGAGTCTGTTATTGGTCTATTCAGGGATTCAACTTCTTCCTGGTTTAGTCTTGGGAGGGTGTATGTGTCCAGGAATTTACCCATTTCTTCTAGATTTTCTGGTTTATTTGCGTAGAGATGTTTATGGTATTTTCTGATGGTAGCTTGTATTTCTGTGGGATCCGTGGTGATATCCCTTTATGTTTTTTTGTTGCTTCTATTTGATTCTTCTCTCTTTTCTTCTTTATTAGTGTTGCTAGCGGTCTGTCAATTTTGTTGATCTTTTCAAAAAACCAGCTCCTGGATTCATTGATTTTTTTTGAAGAGTTTTTTGTGTCTCTATCTCCTTCAGTTCTGCTCTGATCTTAGTTATTTCTTGCCTTCTGCTAGCTTTTGAATGTGTTTGCTCTTGCTTCTCTAGTTCTTTTAATTGTGATGTTAGGGTGTCAATTTTAGATCTTTCCTGCTTTCTCATGTGGGCATTTAGTGCTATAAATTTCCGTCTACACACTGCTTTAAATGTGTCCCAGAAATTCTGGTATGTTGCGTCTTTGTTCTCATTGGTTTCAAAGAACATCTTTATTTCTGCCTTCATTTCGTTATGTACCCAGTAGTCATTCAGGAGCAGGTTGTTCAGTTTCCATGTAGTTGAGCGGTTTTGATTGAGTTTCTTAGTCCTGAGTTCTAGTTTGATTGCGCTGTGGTCTGAGAGACAGTTTGTTATAATTTCTGTTCTTGTACATTTGCTGAGGAGTGCTTTACTTCCAACTGTGTGGTCAACTTTGGAATAAGTGTGATGTGGTGCTGAGAAGAATGTATATTTTGTTGATTTGGAGTGGAGAGTTCTGTAGATGTCTATTAGGTCTACTTGGTGCAGAGCTGAGTTCAATTCCTGGATATCCTTGTTAACTTTCTGTCTCACTGATCTGTTTAATGTTGACAGTGGGGTGTTAAAGTCTCCATTATTATAGTGTGAGAGTCTAAATCTCTTCATAGGTCTCGAAGGACTTGCTTTATGAATCTGGGTGCTCCTGTATTGGGTGCCTATATATTTAGGATAGTTAGCTCTTCTTGTTGAATTGATCCCTTTGCCATTATGTAGTGGCCTTCTTTGTCTCTTTTGATCTTTGTTGGTTGAAAGTCTGTTTTATCAGAGCTTAGGATTGCAACCCCTGCCTTTTTTTGTTTTCCATTTGCTTGGTCCGTCCCTTTATTGTGAGCCTATGTGTGTCTCTGCACATGAGATGGGTCTCCTGAATACAGCACACTTATGAGTCTTCTTTATTCAATTTGCCAGTCTGTGTCTTTTAATTGGAGCATTTAGTCCATTTACATTTAAGGTTAATATTGTTATGTGTGAATTTGATGCTGTCATTATGATGTTAGTTGGTTATATAGCTCGTTAGTTGATGCAGTTTCTTCCTAGCATCGATGGTCTTTACAGTTTGGCATGTTTTTGCAGTGGCTGGTACCAGTTGTTTCTTTCCATGTTTAGTGCTTCCTTCAGGAGCTCTTATAGGGCAGGCCTGGTGGTGACAAAAATCTCTCAGCATTTGCTTGTCTGTAATAGATTTTATTTCTCCTTCACTTACGAAGCTTAGTTTGGCTAGATATGAAATTCTGGGTTGAAAATTCTTTTCTTTAAGAATTTTGAATATTAGCTCCCACTCTCTTCTGACTTGTAGAGTTTCTGCCGGGAGATCTGCCGTTAGTCTCATGGGCTTCCCTTTGTCAGTAACCTGACCTTTCTCTTTGGCTACCCTTAACATTTTTTCCTTCATTTCCACTTTGATGAATCTGACAATGATGTGTCTTGGAGTTGCTCTTCTTGAGGAGTATCTTTGTGGCGTTCTCTGTATTTCCTGAATTTGAATGTTGACCTACCTTGCTAGGTTGGGGAAGTTCTCCAGGATAATATCCTGCAGAGTGTTTTCCAACTTGGTTCCATTCTCCTCGTCACTTTCAGGTACACCAGTCAGACGTAGATTTGTTCTTTTCACATAGTCCCCTATTTCTTGGAGGCTTTGTTCGTTTCTTTTTACTCTTTTTTTCCTAAACTTCTCTTCTGGCTTCATTTCATTCAATTGATCTTCAATCACTGATACCCTTTCTTCCACTTGATCGAATCAGCTACTGAAGCTTGTGCATTCATATTGTAGTTCTTGTGCCATGGTTTTCAGCTCCATCAGGTCATTTAAGGACTTCTCTATACTGGTTATTCTAGTTAGCCATTCATCTAATCTTTTTTCAAGGTTTTTTGCTTCTCTGCGATGGGTTTGAACTTCCTCCTTTAGCTAAGAGAAGTTTGATCGTCTGAAGCCTTCTCTCAACTTGTCAAAGTCATTCTCCATCCAGCTTTGTTCCTTTGCTGGCAAGGAGCTGTGTTCCTTTGGAGGGGGTGAGGCGCTCTGATTTTTAGAATTTTCTGCTTTTCTGCTCTGCTTTTTCCCCATCTTTGTGGTTTTATCTACCTCTGGTCTTTGATGATGATGTCATACAGATGGGGTTTTCGTGTGGATGTCCTTTCTGTTTGTTAGTTTTCCTTCTAATAGTCAGGACCCTCAGCTGCAGGTCTGTTGGAGTTTGCTGGAGGTCAACTCCAGACCCTATTTGCCTGGGTATTAGCAGCAGAGGCTGCAGAACACCGAATATTGCTGAACAGCAAATGTTACTGCCTGATCGTTCCTCTAGAAGCTTCGTCTCAGATGGGTACCTGGCCTTGTGAGTTGTCAGTCTGCCCCTACTTGGGGGTGCCTCCTAGTTAGGCTACTCTGGGGCCAGGGACCCACTTGAGGAGGTTGTCTGTCCGTTCTCAGATCTCAGACTCTGTGCTGGGAGAACCACTGTTCTCTTCAAAGTTGTCAAACAGGGACATTTAAGTCTGCAGAGGTTTCTGCTGCCTTTTGTTCAGCTATGCCCTGTCCCCAGAGGTGGAGTGTACAGAGGCAGGCAGGCCTCCTTGAGCTGCCATCGGCTGCCCCGAATTCGAGCTTCCAGGCTGCTTTGTTTACCTACTTAAGCCTCAGCAGTGGCGAGTGCCCCTCCCCAGCCTCGGTGCCGCCTTGCAGTTAGATCTCAGACTGCAGTGCTAACAATGAGGGAGGCCCCATGGGCCTGTGACCCTCCGAGCCAGGCATGGGATATAGACTCTTGGTGTGCAGTTTGCTGAGACCGTTGCAAAAGCACAGTATTAGGGTAGGAGTGATCCGATTTTCCAGGTGCCCTCTGTCACCGCTTCCCTTGGCTAGGAAAGGGAATTCCCTGACCCCTTGCACTTCCCGGGTGAGGCAGTGCCTTGCCCTGCTTCATCTCACGCTCAGTGGGCTGCACCCACTGTTCTGCCTCCACCGTCTGACAAGCCCCAGTGAGATGAGCCCGGTACCTCAGTTGGAAATGCAAAAATCACCCCTCTTCTGCGTCACTGGAGCTGGGAGCTGTAGACTGGAGCTGTTCCTATTCGGCCATCTTGGAACTGCCCCCTAGAAACAAATTTATTAAAGCCTCTTATTTCAAAGTGATTGAGTTGATGTTGCTATTAATTTTTGTTTGTTTGTTTGTTTTGTTTTGTTTTGAGACGGAGTCTTGCTCTGTTCTCCAGGCTGGAGTGCAGTGGCGCGATCTCGGTTCACTACAACCCCCGCCTCCCAGGTTCACGCTATTCTCCTTCCTCAGCCTGGCGAGTAGGTGGGACTACAGGCGCCCTCCACCACGCCCCGCTGATATTTTGTATTTTTAGTAGAGATGGAGTTTCACCGTGTTAGCCAGGATGGTCTCAATCTCCTGACCTTGTGATCCGCCCGCCTCCGCCTCGCAAAGTGCTGGTTTACTGGCCTTAGCCCCTGCACCCGGCATGTTGCTATTACTTTTTAAGCCCTTAAAAACACTATGGTTTTCTTGATTTGACACATCGAATCCAAAATTAGCTGATATTCCAGTAACACATAAAAGTCTCTTTTTAAATTAAAATATTATATGAAGCACTTAAAGAATATAAGTAAGAAAAAGTAGATCAGTATAACCCTTTATACATAAAGAACCATTAGGAGAATTTTAGTGTAATTTCTTACACTTTTTTACTTATTTTATATAATTTCATACTGCGATAGATATTGATGTCCTGTTTATATTCCCTTTAATATTATATCATAAAAGTTTTTTTGTGTTTTATTGCAAATACCATATTAAAGTAATACAGGAATTTAGGTCAAGGTTTTGCATAAATCTATTCCTTAATTCAATTATTGTTTCTATTTCATTGTCATCTTCTAATCAAGTTTTACTTATTTCTGGTTATATCATTGACTGAATTTTATTTTATATTTTTGCTTAGTGTTATAATAGATATATTTTTATATTTTGCTAGTATTTTACCCCCACCTTCCCATTTCCATCCCCCCAAAAAGTAAATGTTAATAGTCTAATATCTTACTCTATTAAAATATAATCGTGTATAGAGACTTATACATATGTGAAAGTGTAGACATACGTTTATTTAGAGAAGTATTATTATGTATACATTTGGAGCATCTTTTTCTCATTTTACAATACAAGAAGAACACACTCTAGGTCAGTAAGTGTGGATCTACCACATTCTATGCAATAACGACCTAATATCATAATATGGCTATACCATAATTTATGTGACCATTATTTATTGATGGGCATTCAGGTTATTGTAGGTTTTTGTGGGTTTTACTGTAATAAATATTCTTAAACTTAGAGCTACATATTAGTGTTTATATAGCAGAGCTTTCCAGAAATAGAATGTATGGGGCAGAGAGTATAACTGTCTTAAATTTTAACAGATAATTCACATTGTTTTAAAAATGTTACAGGAATTTATACTCCCTAGACTAATGTATAAGAGTAGTGTTTTCGTCTAGCATCACCTGTATTAGTTATTCTTTTATTTATTATTATTATTTTTTTTTGTAGAGCAGAGTCTTGATACGTTGCCCAGCCTGGCCTCAAACAACTGGGCCCAAGTGATCCTCGCGCCTCAGTCTCCTGAGTAGCTAGGACTGTACAGGCGTGTGCAACCACACCTGGGTTTAGTTACTCTTTTTAATTCTTGGAAAACAATGGTGAACAATGTTATCTCATTGTTATTTTAACACAAAGTCATATTCTGTGTAAAATTATTTCATAAATCTCATTTTAATCGCTGCATATTATTCCATTGAGTAGATGTATTAGAGTTTTTAATTAATTACTTTCATTTGGGTATTTTTTAATGCTTGCTATAATGAATAAAGTTGTAGTAAACACCTTTGAGGTGAAATCCTTTAAAAATATTTTAGAGTTTTCTTTAGGATAGATTCCTAGTGTGCAGTTACTTGGTCAAAGGATAATTTTGAAGATCCTGAAATGTATTACTGAGAGCTTTCTGAAAGGCTTGTACTATTTAACACCACCACTTATTCCATGCTTTCTGCCTGTGTGCCTACAGATGAACTCTGAATTACCCATTGTCTACACATGAGCGTAGCTTCTATTCTAAACCTGGTTATCTCATACCCCTATTTTATTCACTCCTCTCTCAATGAAAGAAATAAATCACTGAGTTCTATTTATTCAGCCTTAATTCTTTAATAGCTTTTTAATATCTACTTTTCAGAATTTTACTGTTTCCTTAGCTGAGGCTGCTTCTCTTCTTTGCCTGAATGACAGCAAAAAGCCTTTTAACTGGCCTTACCTCCAGTCTTATCATCTTCTAAGCCATTAGCCACCTTCTTTCCAGAATATTCATTCTGCAATACAGATCAGATCAGTAGCACTTCTCTGTTTAAAACCAAAAGGCTATTCATACTCCTTAGGATGAAGGGTACACTTTTATCTCTACAGCCTCATCTCTCTCTATTCTCATTTCTTTTCCCTATCCCCTCTTTTTTTTCCCCTCTCTCTGAACCTTTATGCTGCTTGCTACCTCCTTTATTTGACCTCATCTTATGTGGTGGTTTCTTTTATCTCTATACTGTCTACCTTCCGACCTTCAAGTTTTGTTGGCTCCTCCTCCAGTTTGTGTGCCAGTTTAGTCATAGCACACTGTCATAATTTCTTGTTAAGTTGTGTATAAACCCTCCCTCCCCTCATTAGAATGTGAGCTGCTTGAAGCAGAGATTGTATCTTGTTTATCAAGGGTTCCCAGAACTTCACATGGAACCTGTTAGTACCATGATTTGTAGTATGTCTTTGTTGACTAATTGAAAGCAGTTTAGGGACTTATCATCTCTAGAATGAAGTTTTATGGTATAAAAAGGTTTTAATTATCTGCTTTTTTGGATGCCTCTCCAAACAAATTTCCCAAGACTTTTGCTCCTTCACATATACTCTGTAAAAGTCAGCTACGTGTGTTTTTAATGACTATACAATACTGTTTAACATCTTTACGCTTTTATAGAATCCTAATTTATATCCTATTCCTTTTAACTGGAATGCCCTCCCTTCCTTGCCTTTTCTCTTGTTAAACTTTTTGTCATTCTTTGAAACTTCGCTGATTGTCCTGAGTTTAATTAACATCTTTTCATCCTTCAGGACATAGTATGTATAGATTTCTTTTATAGCATTTGTTGTAATATTTCATAGCTTGTGTTTTTATTTCTGTTTTTTTTCCCCTAGTGGACTGAGTTCCAATGAGACCTGTATCTTTGTCATTATATTCATTTCACCTAGTGTCTGCTAAATAAAAGATTATCAGGAAATTTGGTGAATAAATTAGTGACTCAGCTATATTTGAAGAAACATTATTTTAGCCTATGGGATACAATATTATTTTAGAGCCCGATTGCTTTAATTTTTAGACATGATTGCCCCTGGGCCTTTTTGATTTATAAATCAAAAGATTCTAAAAAGATTTAATTTAGCAAGACACTAAATGGGTGTGGGTGTAATGTATTTTCATGAGGAGAAACAATATTGTAGACAGACCATAGAAATCAGAAAATGGTAATATAACTTAATATTATTACCTTAATATCTATAACTTTTTTATATAGTTGAAAAATACTTTTTATAGTAATTTACATGTCTGCTTTGTAACAGTTGAGAAATAATGCATGTTAAGAAAATAAGGCATTTTGTTCATATTTGCAATATCAATTTTATTACATTTTAGAAATGGAACTCAGTTTGCATAACCTTAGCTTGAAAATAATTGGTACTGCATTACTGGGAAATAACTTACTCTTCTGTTAACATTAAATTAGCGTGTTTCTATCTGTAGTAGTCATAGAATATGTTATTCATGGTTTTTCATACAATTTGAGGTATTTGCATTCTTGTTTATATCTGGAAACATAATTGAAATATGGTTCCTTTACCCACTTATACATTTAATTTAGGGTACTTTGGTATTGAATTTGACATTTATGAAATTTTATTAGAGGGCAATAGGCTTAATTTGTCCCATCATTAGAAAAATTAATTAAACTGAAGATCAGTAGGGAATCATGAAAAAACTTGTTTTAATTAAAAATGTTCATTGCTTATATAGTGTCATAATTCCTGTTTCAGTTAATGGTAACCTGTCAAATTTAGAGTGTTTTCAAATTTGAAGACATTTTTGATGTTGTTAAAACTCAAGGAAACTTAGTTCTGCTGTATAAGAATAAAACTAAAATTTTAAGTTATAACTTAAGTTTATTTTTCTTTTCAAGGTAAATGTTAATGGGAAAAGTGATTTATTTTATTTTATTAAAATAAATTTGGCTGTAGATTTTTTCCTTAAATACCATATAAGTGAAAAGAACTATAACCTGTGTGGGTATGTATTTGTATATGTATAAATATGTACCTAGTGGCATTTTAGAAGAAATGATTTAATGATAAATATTTCCAAAATGTTATTTGGGTTAGGTGCCCCCTTTACCATCAATATGAAGCCCAGGCTCCTTCCTTTCTGTCTCTCTCTTGTTCTCTCTGGGGGTGTGTGTGTGTGTCTGTGTGTGTGTCTGTGTGTGTGTGTACATATATCTATATGCAGAATATAGACATTTTTGTTTTGTTTTTGATCATCTGGTTTTCTTAACCTCTATGATGTGTAGTAAACTTGGTAACATTTTTATTTTGGTTTTGTAGCAAGATTAATACAAATATTAAACCTGGAAGACCTTGTTAAAATGTAATGGTTAATTTAAAAATTAGTTTTTTATGTTTCAGTGGGAATATTTGTCTTCAGTGAACACATGGCTTACTGACTCTGAATATATATGATATTAAAAAGTATTTGTAAGATAATTTGATTGATTTAAATTGAACTTCTCGATTATCTATTTGAGACTATTAGTAACTACTCAATAATTTTATAAGTATAAAAGATGGGATTTGTATTTTATAAATTATATTTAAGGTATTAACTTTTATGTGAAATGGTGAGTAGGTTATGGGTGGGGGTGGGGAGCTGGAGTGGGGAAATTGGAAGAAAAGTATAATGTCCAAAACCGTTAAGAATAAATTTTTATGCTTTTTAGTTTGAATTATTTTTTGTTCATTATAGTGTTTTCATTTTGTGAGTTTTTCTTTGCACATACAAAATGTTTCTCCTCAGGCCCCCTTGTATTTGCTGGTCCTATTTTTATGAACCATCGAGAACAGGCTCTAGCCAGACTCAGATCCCATCCAGCACAGCTAAAGCATAAACGGGACAAGCACAAAGGTATTTGGTCTTCCTTATCACCTAGGTGGGATACTTTCCCAATTTCTTCCACTTATTTGAATTTTGTCTCTGGGAAAATGCACAAACCTGATTCTTCTACTTTGCTTCTATCATTATGATGTAGCCTGAGGAGAAAGAACATGCTGAAAGTGGTACCATTTGTCAGTGACTGTCATGCTTCTTGTTTCATTTCTTGTTGTCATTAGCTTTCATTAAGGAGACATTTTACAGTATATATTTTTTCCATTTCTTTTCAAATTTCAAAAAATTAAGGGAAGGTGGAA
Organism: Papio anubis; assembly: GCF_008728515.1. Classification (NCBI taxonomy): domain Eukaryota; kingdom Metazoa; phylum Chordata; class Mammalia; order Primates; family Cercopithecidae; genus Papio; species Papio anubis. Next base: position 55,658,952 of record NC_044990.1, on the reverse strand, counting down.
AAAATTATTGCTTTCTATCTTACATCCTTTATTATTTGCTCCTTAATGACAGATCTGGCCTTTTACAATTCTTTTTTGAATGCTGTTTATATGCTTTAGGATGAACAATATTACTAAATTCAGTATATTAAATGATGATAGTAAGACTGCCATTACACTTTTCCCTGTTTATTAATTAAGTTTACATATATGACAAATGAATATACAAATATTTGATGGTTGTGGGTTAAGTAGAGATAAGTGCAAGCAAAGCACAAATCATGAAGACTTTCTCTAGTCCCTGGCATTGATCAGAGGGCTCTCCTAGTCTGTAAGGAAATAGGAATCTAGCTCGGTATTGTTCTTTGAGATCTCAGAGTTCTGGGTTAATTAAATATATTCTTAAAGCATACTTATTTTCTTATAAGCCACAAATTATGGGTCAGCTAAGATCAGGAAAGAATTTAATACGAAGAATTTATAAAGTTATATAAAATGTTTGCCTTGTATCCTGGCCTTTGAACCAGTGCTCTTCCTTGGCTAGCACAACTGAAAATTGCCATTTTCTTAAATGCCTAAGATAGGTCCTGCAAAATAGAATAGGAAGTTTTAAAACATGCCTTCCATGTGGACAAATTAATCTAATTAATGTTTGGATCCCTTTCTTTTTTTTTTTTTTTGCTGCAAAACTGTCATAGTGTAATTAAAAAAAAATTTTCATAGGCAATATAGTTTAATCAACTTTATTTTGATCTGCCTCTTTCAGTCTGTCAGTTTGCCACTCAAAACAAAAACATAAAATAGACAAAACTCATCTTTAGTAAAGGTATAAATAGAGCACAACTTAAGATATACTCTGCAGAAATAAAAAGTGTTTTAAATCTAATGCAATTAACCACAGTAAAATTTGTGATTGCATTATTTACTGAGTGCTTTAACAATGCCATAAATATTTAAGGAATTTTCAACCTGAGACAGCTGATTCCAAAAAGAAAAGATATATATAAGGAGTAATATTTGGAGTATGCAATGAAATTGTTATTGCCAGAATGTCTGATCTCTTATGATTTCTACTATGTCACAATTAGAACAGATGTTTTTTGGTTTCTTTCTCCCCCCAAATACATGAAAGTGAAGTTTTCCCAATAATTTACCTGAGGTTAAATATTCACATTTCATGAAACAGTTTAAAACCTTTTCAGCTCCATGTGAGTATCTCATGGACAAGTATCTTTATTCTTTCCAGATTTTTAAATGAAATGTTAAATGAAGACCAAGGTTACAAATTTAAAGCAGACTTTTCCCAATGTCACATAATGATTGGCTATAGAAATTATTCAGTGAGGCTAGGCACAGTGGCGCACGCCTGTAATCGCAGCACTTTGGAAGGCTAAGAGGGGTGGATCACTTGAGGTCAGCCTGGCTAACATGGCGAAACCCCATCTGTACTAAAAATACAAATAATAATAATAATAATAAGCCCAGTGTGGTGGCACATGCCTGTAATCCTAGCTACTCAGGAAGCTGAGGCACGAGCACAATAATCACTTGAACCTGGGAGGCAGAGGTTGCAGTGAAAAAACAAATTATTCAATGATAGCTAGCCTTAAAGTTTGTTTGTCAGGGGGTTACTTTATGACAAGTTTCTTTGTATACTTGTGGCAACCACTCTGTGAGGACCTACTTTGTAATGTCACAGTGTAGGACCAGTTTTATTGGATTTTAGGGTTTTAGAGAGTGAGATAGTTTTTTCTTTTTACTCCCCAAATACATTTACAATGCAAATAATAATTTATCAATTGGTACCCTGTTTTTTTTTTGTAAAGAGTATTAATTTACTGCTCACTAATTTCCCTCCAGCCACTAACCATTTACACTCACTGTCTTGTCATTTAATTCTCTCTCCATTCACTGCTTTTACTTTTATGGCATGTTGAACATCCCTAATTTGAAAATTCGAAATGCTCCAAGATCTGAGCACCAGCATGAAGCCCCCAAGTGGGAAATTCCACACCTGACCTCCTGTGACGGGTTGCAGTCTCAGCACACAGCTTATTCAGTGTCCTTAAGTAAAAACAATCCTCTCGGCCCTCTTCAGCTGTGATAAAGCTTTTCTATGCACAGCATGATGGTGACACCAATCACAGTTTGTCTACATGGGTGGCGGGAAGTACCTTTGCTTTCTGATAGTGCAGGGCATACAAATTTTCTTGCACCAAATTGTTTAAAATATTGCATAAAATTATCTTCCGGCTATGTGAGTAATGTGTATATGAAATATCAATGAATTTCACATTTAGACTTGGGTCCCATCCCCAAGATATCTCATTACTATATGCAAATATTCCAAAATTTGCAAAAAGTCCGAAATCCAAAACACTTCTGATCCCAGGCTTTTCAAATAAGGGATGCTCAACTTTTACATATTTTCATAGTCTTGATAAGTATTTTTTCTACATATATTTTTCTCTTCACCTTACCCAGTTTATCTTCTAGTTTATCTACTGATAAACTGGAAGTTTATGGTATTAATTGTTATGTTCTGTCTTACATTTAATTATGTTGGTACAAATTATAGGATGATAATAGTTAAAATTTTTTTAGACTGTGACTTTTTTGTGATAGTGTATGGAGAGTAAGAACTGTGGATTCGTTGTTAACAGGGCTAAGTTCTAAGATGGAAAGTTGGAGAACTTCTGGGTGATTGGAGAAAATTCAGAGGAGGTCACAGAATTCATCCTATACAGGCAGATATTGACTAAAGGCAAAATAGAGTATATAGACTGAATCAATAAGTACAATTCCATATGAAATACAGTAAATTATTCTAAAATGCACCCATAAACTATATTTGAAACAGAATTAACATTTGTTTCAGCTATTCAGTATCTTACATAGAAAAATATGTTAATAGTATACATAGTTAGGAACATCTGAATTGTTTTAGAGATAGTCCTAAAATCTATTTTAAAATGACAGATGTGAAAATCTGAAGATACACGGATAAACATCTGAGTCTGTTTTGTACTTTCTGTTTGGAAATGTTACAGTGTGATGAAAATATCATAGCCTTTGGAATTAGGCTTCAATTTTATTTCTGATTTTGTCATTTACTAGAACTACATGGCTGTGCAAAATGTCTTAATCTCTTTGGCTTCAGTTTTCTTATTTAAAAAACAGTAACAGGTAATTCTTAACTGATTGTGTTGCTATGAAGATTGAAATATGTGTGTAGTCTTTGCACACACACATATGTAGTCTTTGCACATATAAATCCTCCATGAATATTAGCTTTAATATTTTTAATTGAATTATTTGTTTTCTCTTTCAGAATTATCTTAAAGTACAATATATGAGATTTATGAAATGCATAGTTTATTTTTACAAAAGATTTAAGGTTTCAACCATTTGGTGGTGGTAAAATGCATGAGCCTTATTTATGATTAAACTCCAAATTCGTTGTGCCGTTTATGATTTTGGGCTGATTACTTAACCCCTTAACCCTTTAAGCCTTATTTTTTTCATTTGTAAAATGGACAAAGAATGCCTATACCATCAGATTGCTTTATTCATTAAAGAAAGCAACAATAGTAAATATTGATTGAGCACTTTTCATATATTATTTTATTTAATTCTCATGGGACCCTGATGAGTTATATGTCATTGTTACTATATTATAGATAGGCAAGCTAGGACCAAAAGGTCCGGTGTCCAATTGTCATACAGCCAGCAAATGGTAGAGCCAAGATTCCAATCCAAATTCTTAGGTTCCAGTACCCCCAAGCACTCATCCACTGTGGTATTTGTTTACAGTGTTCAGTTAGCACACAGCAAGTGCTTAGGAAATTGCAACTACTTTTGTCCTTGCTGACTTGTTTTAATGATTTTGCTCAAAGTACTCACTGTGTTCTGTGGTAGTTTCTGTTATATGCATAACTGTAGGATTACCCTCCATAAGTATAGATTTCAGGAAAAATTAAAATTAGAAGTTAGAGTTCCTTAGATACTGAACCCTCTTTTTTCTCTGTGTATACAAATATGTGTATATAATTATATATAATGTGTACATACATACAATATTTTAGTTACATAGTTGCCAAGGCTTTGTAGCTACTGTCGTTTCAATGTTACATAGTACACACACACACACACACACACACACACACACACACACAACATATTCATCTTAGGGAAAATACAGATGTGCTCATACTTAAATGACCAATTATAAGATTATTCACATCTGTCAATTTTGTTTTGACAGACAATATTTAATTTTTTATATAGATCTAAGCTTTGATCTTATTGCTGCTCATTAACACTTTACTGAATAATGAGCTTGAACAGTTTTTTTTTTTTTTTTTCTGGAGACAGGATCTCACTCCATCACCTAGGCTGGAGTGCAGTGGCACCATCACAGCTCCCTGCAGCCTTGACCTCCCGGGCTCAGGTGATTCTCCCACCTCAGTCGCCCAAGTAGCTGGGACTACAGGTATTCACCACCACACCCAGCTAGTTTTTTGTATTTTTAGTAGAGACAGGGTTTTACTGTGTTGCTCAGGCTGGTCTTGAACTCCTAGGCTCAAGTAATCTGCCTTTCTCAGCCTCCCAAAGCCCTGAGATTATAGGCGTGAACCACCACCCCCAGCTTGAGCAGAATTAATCTTGCTGAATTCACTTGCTGGTTCTGGAATTTGCACTAATTTTTTGGCCGCTTATTAAGTGCCTTTTTTCTTTGATAAACTTTGATTAATGTCTGAGTTATAGGAATTATACTCAATTTTTGACATCAAATACCATATACATATATATTTTAATTCTGCCACTGCCGCTGATATTAAGACCCTCATCTCAATTTTTTTACTTGTAAGATTTTCACTATCTGTAATAATTGAGAAGTAGTTTTGTACAGATATAGTTTGTTTCAATGAACAAAATGTTCTAGTATTATTTTGACCTCTAAATAATAGCTGCTACTTTTTTAGTCATTGTAGTTGTATTCAGTAAATTACCAGCCTTCAAAAAAAATATCCTTCTCTGATGCTATGTCTCTATTGTGGGATTTATGCCTATAAATATAAATCTCCTACTCAACGGAGGAGATGAAATGCTAAATTCAAAGATAAAACCTTCTAACTAGGCATCAATACATTTATATAAAGTGGAATGATACTTGAAATGTTTAAGTCTGGCAGAATTGTATGAATGCAATGTATTTTCTATGTTAAATCTCATTTGGTTTTAATAATTAGACATTTTTACCAATTGAGATAAAGCTGTAAAATTTCTTTACATCTGGCGTCTTATTAAATAGCCTTTGGAAGATATGTATTTGTGTGTGTGTGTGTGTGTGTGTGTGTGTGTAGGCCTTTGCATATATTTTACCATTCCACTATCTTTCCAACATGAGGGGACTTTGAACTGAGTATATTTTATCTTGGATGGAGTGAAACTAAATGCTGTGTGTGTGTGTGGTTTTTTTTTTTTTTTAGTCCATCTATTCTTTGGTTTAATTTGGCAAACCCACATTAGATAATTTAGCAGAAGAGGAATTATATTCTTCATCCTATTATAGTAAAACCTCTCACTAATTCTGAATTTATAATATTTGAGATGCAGTATTTGTGATCTTTTTTGAGTAAAAAATTCAAAATAATTTCTTCCTCTGAATTTTCAGGGTCATACTTATAAGGGGAAACCTGTCTAAAATCACTAGCTTTTCAAACCAAGGGCTCAAGAAATGAAGGATTCCTTCAACGTGCCTTCAGCCTCTGGGTCCAGCAGTTAATTCTTGTATGTTAAAGGACTTTTATGTTTATGGTACATTTTAAATGTAATATTGGCCTATTTTGAAATATAATGTAGGTAACCACACTCTATTTATTGTAGCATTTAGTTTAATCTGTAATCTGTACTGCTTGAAGGTAACAAAACTGAATTTTTACTTCAGTGTTCTGTATGATTAAGACTTCCAGTGAGCCACACAGGCCTACCTGTTCTATGTTATTCCGAATTAGTGAGATTTTACTGTCCTAGTGTCATAAAGAGTTTCAGGCTTTTTGAAATCATAGTCATTTAGTTATGGAAATGAAAGTAATAATGTAGGTGGATTTTGTCTCACCTGGATGTTACTAAAGGTTAGATAAAAAAAGAATAAACACAAAATGATTTACTGTTATTCTGTTTAACATTCTAAAATGCACAATGAAAATACAGAATAAAAAGTGTGTGTCTGTAGATTCACATATGTATCTTCATATAATACACACTTGTTTAGAGTTTCTATACCACTCGAGAGTGGTTTAGACTAGTTGAACTTGTGAAATTCCTTCCAGATTTACATTTATTCTGTGTACAAGGAATTTGAATCTTGATGATATAAAGGTCATATGTTAGTGATGTATAGGAGAAATACATTGTGATTAGAAAAGTAAGTTGTTATTTACACATTCCAAACAAAAATTTTTATATTCTGGAATGTGGTTTTTGATGCTATGGTTAGATTGTTGGAAAATTCAAAGTTAGATTGCAAAAACCAGGGTAGAGAAAAGGCTTGAAGCAAGCTAAATGAAGGAAATTATAAGAAGGGAGGAGGAGAGAAGGAATGAAAGCAGAAAAAAGGTTTGGTTGAGAGTAGTGATTGGGAACGGGGAGACAACCACAAAGCAATATGGCTGAAGGTGATGGTGGCACAGGAAACGTGAATAAGAATAGGCCATTGAACTGCAATATATTGAATAAAGCTCTTTGGTCTTTATACATTTTGAAAAGTTCAGTTGAGTTTCACAATACTAGTGGACAGTGTAGCCTTTCTAAGATCTGTTTAGGAAATCTAAGTCACTTGTGAATCCATTAGCAATTTTTAAAAAATGGCTAGTACTAACAATATCACTAAGTTTAAAATAATTGTTAAATGACTTTGCATGCAGTAATTTTTTATGCAAACTAAATTTTCCCATATAAACTGTTACATTTTAAATTTTGTTATTTCTATAACCTAATGACCCATTTATTATATAAGGTTTTATCCATAACTAGATTTTTATCTCTGTTTTTATTAATTCAGTGATATTCACAAATGGAAGTATATAGTCTATCTTTCAAAATTGCTTCTTTGCAGGTAGATTCTTGATCTATCACTTCTAACAGCTACAGATTCTTCTTGCTTGTTCCTTTTAACATTTTTCTCTTGTTCTTCCATAATAAACTGATTTAAATTTTTATTTTGAAGATGAATAATGGCTTAATTATTCATAATTCACAAATTATAACACTTGCAGATGGAAGTGGAGAAAGAGGCGAAAAGGATGCAAGCAAAATCACAACGTACCCTCCAGGCTCTGTGCGATTTGACTGTGAGCTCCGGGCAGTCCAAGTCAGCTGTGGATTTCACCATTCAGGTAGCAGCTGGAACTTTAGGGTATAACTGCATTTTTACAATTGTGCTAAGTAACTTATTTGTTCAGATTTGATTAACATAGCCTGTTAACTGTGTGTTAAAAGCTATAGTGTGGCAATCTCTCAAATCTGTAAGATCTTTGTATTTATTACAGAATCTGTTTAAACAACTGTGGCATGATAGAACAAGTACTTGTCTAGAGATCTAACTTCTAGTCTGTCTTCCTGTGGACTTCTTTTATAATTCAAGACATTCTTGAAGATGAAATAATCCCTTAAATCTTTTTCAATTCTAGAATGCTGCGGTTTTTGTAACATGTTCCCTTATTTTATTAATGTTCAGTGATAAATGTACGTCAACAAATTTACTTTCTTAAAATGTAGAAAATAATTAAATTCTTAGTAAATTATTGGCATTTGGGTTAGCTTATGCTGTACCGTTCAGCCTTTATAAAAATGAAAAATGTTAAATTCCTTCCTTGAAGATTATTTGATAAGGCATTAACAGACATTAAAGTTCTGCTCTTTCATTGATGTTGTACGTAATTGTGCAGATCTCCTACCCTAGATAGGAGAGAACAATATTTTATATGTAGTTACTCATTATTAAGATTTTACAGTTGACCTGAACCAGTGTGTTACTAAGAATTAATGTTATTAAATGGCATTCATAAGAATTTTTAAGTATGTATTACAAAAAAAATTATACATTTATATGACCTACAAAAATATTTTGCAGAACTAAAATTAATTTCTCATTAAACATAAATTTGTCCTTCAGTTACCTATTTTTAATGGTGCTATAAATCTTAAATAGTGAAAATTACACTGCTTTTAGTATAGTTATGATAGAAGTGTAAAATGAAATAATATAATGAAAAAGTAAAGCTGTGTGTTTTGGTTTCAGTGGTTTTAATGGAAAATGGAGATGTCTATACATTTGGTTATGGGCAGCATGGGCAGCTAGGACATGGAGATGTCAACTCCAGGTACTTGCTAACTTTTCATTTGAAGATCCTGAGTTACTTTTTCTTCATTTCTCTTTTCCTTCTTTTTTCTTTCTTTTCTCTTTTTAAATATATATTTCTATAATTAAAATAATATTATACCACTGCTTTGCAAAGTGTGGCCCATGAATTATTGGGTGGTTTCTGATCTTATAGTTGAGTGCTTTTGTGGGGATAAAGGATTTTGTAGTTTGAGAAGAAAAGTTGATACATATTTTAAATAGGAGAGTGATTATGATTGTCACAAAATATCACTATATTCTTAGCAGTTATCTTTTAAAAGGCTGTGCATGGCAATAGAAAAGATAGTGAATTGTGTTTTTTAAAAATGTCAGCAATGGATTCAAACATATTCCTGATGTCTGTTTTGAAATTTTGGTCTAATAACATGCAGCCATTGAAGCTTTTGAATAATTTTTTAACAACCTATTGGTCTCTCTGAGTAACTATTTTGACTTACTGTGAATAGCAAAGAACTAATTGTAGTAGAGTGACTGGTAGTAATTTCCTAATATCCCTACTTCATTTGGTAGTGGAGTTTTAGTTTGTGACATGATCATGCAGCTAAAGATTCCCTTTCTCAGCCTCCATTGCAGCAGGATGTGGCCATGTGAACTTAAGTGATAGGTGCCACTTTGGAATCTTGCTGTTAAAGGGAAAAGGTATACCTTTCCATTTTCCCTTCTCTCCTCCCAGCTTGCTGGCTGGAATGAATACGTGGTAGCAGAAACTAAAGAAGTCATCATAGAGATAAGTTGGAGACTGTGTATTGAGAATGGCAGAACTATAAGATAGGAATAGACTGGGTCTCTGACACCATGAACTGCCTCATCAGCTTCTTACAATTGCATGCTTCTTGCGTGAGAAATAACTTCTATCTTGAAGTCCCTCTTACTTGTCTGTCATTACAGCAGCTGAGTTTGTATTGTACATAATGCAGTCAGAATACTTTTGGTCAAAAGTAATAGAAAATCCATTTTTATTTGTTCAGGTCTTCCAGGAAGCAGATGCCAAGACAGGATTAGATGTGCAAATAATTTATTAGGGGAAAACTCCTGTGAAAAAGATAAAGGGGAAAAGCACAAGCACAGACAGGGAATACCTTCGGATACGATGTAGTTTTGACCCTATGAAAGGAGAAAGAGAAGGAAGAATTGGGTGGGAGGAGTCTTAAGTTACAGCATAGCATTAAGAGAGTTTTAGCCAGGCCAGTGATGTGTCCCCAAGCCGAGGATACTTTTGGAAGGGTCCTGCATTGGGCAGTAATAGACCAACATTCATACCTTCACCATGCTCAGTCACAGCTGGTAACACCCCAGGGTACGAATGTCCTCATGCATCCAAAGGGACAGCACCTGAGGCTGTTATAATAGTTACCTCTGCTCTCTGTAGCAGATTGTCTTGAAGGAGATGTGAGTGGTCTGTGTCTGTGGCTGTTTCACCATGGAAACAGGAGTATTTATGAAGTCTGGAAAGAAACAGAGCAGCTTCAAGCCAGACTTCACTCAGCAATTCACTTTGCTGCAAAAACTCACCTTTTTGACCCTCTACTCTGCCTTATTCTTCCTTGTAGTCACAGTGTCAATTAAGGGAAGACTTTTATGGTTTCTCCTTTACATACAGTGAAAGAAAGAGAACTTCTCTTCATGTAATCATTAAATAAAATTCAACGTTGTTACTGTGTCTTGAACTCACCCTACTATTGTGGCAGGGATGGAATTCTGTCATTTACATGGTAAATACTAGTGATTCTTAACCCTGGCTGTATATTAGAATTACTTAGGGAATTTGAAAAAATATCATACATGGAATCTACATCCAGCATTTCTGAGAGATGTGTGTGTTGGAAGGCTTGTGGGTGGGACAGGGGTGGGGAGTGGTCCTTGATAGGATGGCAGCATCAGTTTTTTTCTAAAAGGTCCCCAGATTCTATATGTATCCGGGATAAGAACCACTCTCTACCCCTCGAGCTGAGGCAGGGTCAGATCCATGGGCACTGCATTAAAAAATGGCAATGAAAGGGAGTGTCCTGAGTTACATTTATGAATTTTGTTCCTAATGATAAGAGACTATTGAGATATCATTGAGTTGAACTTCTTGTTAAAAACACAAGTGAGACATAAAATTGATACTACTATCAAGAGGTTTGTAAAACTATCACAATCACAAATACTTAATGATGAATATCCTGCTTGCAAAGAGCAAAGATGTCTTTGGCAGAATTACTTTATCAGATGTGTCTGCTGGATATGACATAATATCAACAGGGTTGAGCAATTACTGTCACAGGTGTTAGATGCCAACTGATATTTTGCTCTGCAATTGAGTAACATTACTGAAATGCAGAGGCTGAATCTGGGTTGTAATTACAGTTGGCCCTCTGTACCTGTGGGTTCTGCATCTGTGGATTCCATCAATCTTGACAGAAAACATAGTTAAGCCTATGATAATTACATCTGTACTGAACATGTACAGATGTTTTTGTCTTGTCATTATTTCCTAAACAACAGAGTATAACAACTATTAACATGGTGTTTACATTGTATTAGGTAACCTAGAGATGTTTTAAAGTATACAGGAGGATGTACCTAGTTTATGTACAAATACTATGCCAATTTATATAAGGGATTTGAGCGTCCATGGAGTTTGTTAGTTGCAGGGGATCCTGGAACCAATTCTCCATGGATGTTGAGGGATGACTGTAATCTGTGTGGGGAAGAACGTGGCAACGTTTTGTTCTGTTTCTCATTTGAGAGTTGGGACACAGAAGAAGAGGGTTTATTTGTATCATCATGGCTATTGTTGTTGTTGTTATTTAGCTGTTGTTTATTTTGTGAGCCGTAGAAACTGGGAAAGGTGCATTGCAGTTAGGTAAGATGGGGTCTCAGTCATGTATGCAGCAAAGAGGGCACTTCACAGAAAATAATTGGCAAATAGCTGTATTTCGTGGTCTTGCCAGAGTGGAAAGGGAAATAGTGAAAAGCATGGCCATGTTATAGTCAGGTTATGTTATCTTACTCTGCACTTGACATTCAGAAGAAGGAGCAGCGGGAGCACAACATCCTTCCACTCTGCACTGAGGTGTGATGGCGACTGAGAGGGAAGGTGTTCATGTCAGCTTTTAAAATGAAGAGATTACCTAAAAACATGACTTCATGGTCCTGGTTATAACAGTGAACACAATTCTTTGATTCCCAAGTCTGAAGAGATACAGGGCAGTTTCAGGCCAGACTTCCTCAGGTGATAATATTGTAGTAATATACTCCCTATTTTAAATAGCTTGAATTTATCATCTTCATGAAATATGATAGCATTTAATGTTGAAACAAAATATCAGAGTTTCTTATAAAGATTAAACATTGGTGGGATCTACACAGTGGTGTAGTAACTGGTAGATGCTACATAGTGGTGGAACCTGGAACTGTAGAGGCAAGGTTCAGCCCTTCACTTCTTACCAACCATGTGACTATAATTTCTTAAGATTAAACACTGGTGGGATTTGTTTTAACTGCCCAAAGTTCTTCTCCAACATGGAATATTTTGGTCCTTGTTCCATTGAGTGGTAACTGAAAGACTGATTGCATGAAGTGTGGGCAGAGCTAAAATGGATAATGCAGTAGTCATACCTATATACTGTGCCTAGTGGATTAGATATTCATCAAGACTGCTTCAGTCTTAAGCACTCAGTTACCCTGTCTGTCTGGACCTTTGTGGGACTTGCAAAGTAGCAACCAAGAACTCTGTTATTAATTCAGAAAGGAATTGATTACGTCTGTGGAGGAACAATGTTGGGAGGAACAAAGCTTCTATAGCATATGTATTAACTACAGCAAAGCAAAATATTTACAGATAATTGAAATAAAGGGTTACAGTTGGAGAATATTTTTGAAAAGTCTCTAGTAATCAAGAGCTGTTAACTGGAATTTATAGTATAGCACACATTAATAATGTGTTGATTAAGATCAATATTGTGGTGTGCATGATAATGAAAATGGAAAAATGTTGTTGATATTCGCTTTATTTAATGTGTTATATTGCCAGAGTGACCACGTTCGGTCTCTAGATTGGGTCCTGATTCTGTTACTTGGTAGCTGTATGATCTTGGCAAGATCACTTAATCTTCTTGTGTCTCAGTTTCTTCTTCTATTAAATGGAAATAAGTCTCTCTCCCACTGAAGATTGTGTGAGAATCCAGTGAAATGACACAGATGATTTAGCACAGAGCCTAGCCCGTAGTTAGTGCTCAATAAATGTTAGTTGTTCCTATTGCTGCTTTTTAAAGTGAATGTCAAAAAGCCGATGAGGGTTTTTATATATTCAGTCAGGACGTGTCTGCCAGCCCTCTTTTTTTGGTTTGTTTGGTGTGCTCTTCAGTTTCTGCATTTCACATTCTTTTACCATGTTTAGTAAATTAGGGGTAAAACTGTATAGTTTAGCTGCTTTTATTCTCTTTTCCAGCAGAATTTTTATAATTCTTACAGTGTTTCTGAGTTTCATCCTTTTCTTGCTCTCCTATCCTCCTGTGCACTCATGTGCTACGCAGTCATCAAACCTGGAACTGTAGAGCCAAGGTTCAGCTCTTTTGCTTCACTCCTTATCAACTGTGTGACTATAATTTCTCTAAGCCTTAGTTTTCATATCCTATAGGATTGTTGTAGAATCAATGTGATGTGTGTAAAGTGCCTGTTGTGCACACATGCATACACACATACCACACAGTTTTTCTTTCTGTTCTTCCTCTGTTTTTCAAGTAATTTAATGAATGGACTCTACTATCATTTAAAGAGTTTGAAGACTATGTACTAGAAGACCTGCCACCAATTCTTGAGAAAATCTTTCAAACTCTTCAGATCTCCCCATAGAGTTATTTTGATAATCAGTGGTACAGTTATCACAGTGGTGATACAATTTCACATTTTGTATGTGAAAGCAATTTGTAAATTGCAGATGAGTAAACTGTTACAGGAATTCTCCCTTCAGTTTCTTGTTTGCATTGGACTGGATGCTTCTGTGAGGGGATTAGTTCCACTTTTGGCCCTTTGAAGTGATAATCATTTGCAAAATCTTTCTGTACTGAGAATTGAGAACCACTTTCCTTTCCACTGTTGTTCCCATCTGTATTATTCCATCCTCAAGTGAAAAACTACTGCTCTTCTGCGGCATGGCCATTCCTCTCTCCTCTCCTGTTGTTACCTACCTACTTTTTAGTCACTGCCTTTCATTCGTTGAAAATTTAGCATCTGACTCAGAGTATTTTCTTACCCTGAGTCTTGTTACAGGTATAGTGATGTTGGTGTCCACATGAATGGTCCCATACAGCATTCTTACCTTTACATCTGTATTTCTGCATTCACAGAGGAAGTTCTGTGAACCCATGCTGGATCTAACACAGCTCTGACTCTGAATTCTCAAGTTTAAATATCCATAATCTAATGATACTTTCTTCTTCTGTGATGCAGCCCTACTTTACTTCCCTTTGACTTTATGCCCTACAACCCTCTACTTTTTTACTCTTTTTTTACCCTTTTTTAACTTTATGTCCTACTCAAGTTAAAGACTGTTGCTTAATTTCTTCACCTATACTCTTACCAATTTCTTCAATTTTCCTACTTTCTCGGTCATGGTACTAGGACATGATAAAACCGCAAGCATGAATCAATCTGTTAATATTTCCTATGCCTACTCTTAGGCTTCTGGAAGGTAAGAAATACCTATGCAGATTGATACATAATTTCCAATTTCAACCAGTTCCTCTACAATAGTCTTTAACCCTCCGGTTGTGTAGTATTGAACTATTTGACTTAATACATTTTGAGAGTTTGATGAAAGACATGGGTCTCTATCCAGAAATATACAAGAATATACACTTAAAAATTTGCTTGCAAATTTAGGGGATCTTTTGAAGCTTACTCATGTACTTCCTAAAAGTCCTTTATATCCGAGTTGAAAACTCCTGCTCTTAGTATGTATCTGTTCCATCTACCATCACACCTTTTCTTGAATCTTCAAACTCTCCACTCACCTGCTTCCTCCTTTTAGCATAGGACCTCCGTGTACATTGCAACAAATATAAGAAATTATTCAGCCCACCAACCCTGCAAACCTACTTGTATCCATACCACTTCTCTGCTGCTTTCCTCATATTACAATTAAAGAGGAACCTGTCATGTCTGTGCTGTGAAACCTAGCTGACTTTTCCTTAGAGATCTATTTCTGTTTCCTGTCTTCTCTCTAACCTTTGTCTTTAGTGTCTTTATCTTGAGTAACCTTTTAAACTTCCTGAAATCTCTATCATTAAAAAAAAAATCCTCTCCTTCAGCTTCATTTTTCCTTGAGCTGCTGGCTCTCCTTTCTTTTCCCGTTTAGTCCTGGGATACTTAGAGCTACTTTGTGTATTCTCTGACTCCTTATCTGCTGCAGTGTGGTACCTGCTTCCACCAAAGAGACCTCCTTCTGCTAAATCGAGTGGTTAGTTGTATGTCTCCTTAGAGCATTTGGCATGTGCTTTATTTTCCATGCTTGAAACCTACTCCTCCAGTGAGTCTCCTGGAGTTCTTTCTTCCTGTGTGGTTTATTCTAGATGTCTGTGAGCTCTTCTTCCTCTGTCTATATCTAAAATGTTAGAAGATACTCATAAGGGAAATTGGGATCTCTTCTTTTCTCTCTCAGAGTCTTCCTAGATCTCATTCATTCTTATAGCTTAAGTGAATATTACCACTATACTCTGTTGCTTAAGCAAAAAAAAACTTCCTTGTCCCATATCAATCATCTGCCAAGTTTCGTCAATTCTGTTCCTTACATAACTGTCAAAGTCACCATCTCTTTCACTCTGCACTGCTCCTAGTTAAGGCCTTCATCATAAATTACCCAAACTGCTATAACATTTTCTTAACTAGGTTTCCAGCTGCTAGTCTTGCCCTTTTCCAATTCATTTTTCATTGCAGTCTCAATAATCACTAAAAATATATATTTTGTATAATTTTTAAAATTTGAAGTGTCACAATTACATTGTCTGAAAAGCAGAGCTCGCCTACTATGTGTGGACTATTTCTATAATGGTTGTTTTTCTAATTACAGATAATGGTTACTAAAAATGGCTATTAAAAGTAGGAAAGGATACTAGGATGTCATTTATCATAATAGTTACTGTTCATTAAGTGTTAACTGTGTGCCAGACACTGATGCAATGTCTGGCACACATTGACCTGTATGGGCCTCTTTATTGTTCACAGGAACTCTGTGGGACACTGTTTGTTAGTATTTTCCATGCGATAAAGAGAAAACTGGAATACAAAAAGAATGAAAAACTTGTTTGAAGTCTGGTCACATTATTATTAAGTTGGTGAGCCAGGATTCACACCCAGCCACTCCAGCTTTAAATCCTGAGCTTGTAGTCACTGCTGTAATGCCTCTCATGATACTGTGTTTTGCTTCATTAACTATGATTCTAAGATCTAAACTTATAGCTTAGTGATAAAAGTTAGAAAAGGGGATCATAACATTATTTCATCTAGTTCCTGGATTGAATTTCTGTTAAGGCATTACATGATCTTATTTCATCCAATAAATATTTTTAAAGATCTCTAACAGGCCAGTCAGTATACAGAGTACCAGATTAAAAATAATGTAAAAAATGTAGCACCAGTTTTTCAGAAATATTAAAAATTATGTGTTTATAATTAGGATAATTACATTTAGAAGATCTTTCTGATGATCTCCTTAAAGTCAGCAACTGTCTTTTTCATCTTTGTTTACCTAGTACCTGGAATGGAGATAGGTGTTTAGCACTTAAATGTTTACTGAATATTCTTATTAGTGCCTTTTATCTTTTCTACTCCTTATTGCATTGTTTACTTATTGTTTTTATTTTAGTTGAGTTTTGTAAGAAATTGACTTACTTTTTTTTTTTTTTTTTAACCTAGGGGATGTCCCACTCTTGTTCAAGCATTGCCAGGCCCTAGCACACAAGTCACTGCAGGCAGCAACCATACGGCAGTACTTTTAATGGATGGACAGGTCTTCACATTTGGAAGTTTTTCTGTAAGGAATTTTTAAAACATTAATAATATTGCATTATACCATTGCCTTATAATTTGTCTATATTAGCTATTTTTTTTCTGGTTCTAGTGCAGTTCTTATAATTGTTACATATGCATATTTCATGCCTTCATCCGCAACACACACAAAACTTGAATGATATTCTTTGAAGTAATTTTCCTCTCTAGCTCAGCATTAGAGTTTATTGAATTTAACAGCTTTGTTAGAATTGGACATGTTTATTTCAGATTAAAGTCCTTTAAGCATTCAGTAGAGCTAATTCTGTCATATGAAAGGTTATTTCTCATCTAACTGGTAGAGATGAATTTTTCTTAACATATAGAACTATGCTATTTTGTAACCTTTTAAAAGCCTAGTTTTATTTGTTCGATTTGTTTAAAATTATACTTTCTTTTTTCCTTTTCCGCCCTCTGAGTCTATCTGCCTGTCTGTTGCATAGGCGCTTGTGGGCATTCTCTCCCTCTCTCTGCACCACAACTTAAAGAGTGGAAATGCTGTAAGAATTTTGTGTAGTTTGGGCATAGTAGATATCAAGAAAAATCTTTGCGAGACTGTGCTAATACACTTGTACCATTTCTGACGTGGGTAATTACTAAGAACTCTCAAACCTAAGTGTCTGGGATGACATTTACAGCTTCTGATTTTTAAAAAACTGTAAATATGTACTTAAAATATTTTATTTGGAAATGGTTTCAAACTTACAGAAAGGTTGCACAACTAAGAACAGTGCATAGAATATCTGGTTAATGTCTGTAACCAGATTCACCTGTTGTTAACATTTTGATCCAGCATTTGCGTTACTATTGTACATGTGCCTGTTCTCTCTCACATACATAGTGTGTGTGTATGCACAGATGTGTGTGTGTATGTATGTATATAAAACTTTTTTTTTCTCAAATCCTTTGAGAATGTCTTGTGTACATTGTGGCCCGTTACCTCCTACATACTTTAGTTTGTATTTTGTGAATTAACCTAATAATTATTTTTTGTCATTTCTTTCCCCTCCAATCTAGGATCAGGCATTATGTTTGTCTGTTGTGTGTCTCTAGTCTCCTTTAATCTGTAACATTTCCACAGCTATGTATTGTCTATTATGACATTGACATTTTTGAAGAGTGTATAGTACTGTTTTAAAAAATAGAATCCTCCTCATTTTTGTTTCTCTGATATGTCCTCATGTTTAGATGCAGGTTGTGCACCCAGGCCAAGATACTCTGTAAGTGATATTGTGTTTGCCTCACTGCATCACATCTGGAGGCTCAGAATATCCATCTGTTCCTCCTTGATTATATACATTTTGATCACCTGATCAAATGTCTGATTTCTATACTGTTTCTTCTTTGAAACTATAAGCAGCCTGTAGGTTGACACTCTTAAGATTCCTGCTTCTCATCAAAATTTCTCCCTAAATTTAGCATCCATTGATCATTCTTTCCTGAGCTAGTCTTTACTATAATGTTTAAAAAATGGTGATTTTTTTCTACTCCAGTAGGTACTTCGCATTTTACTCTAAGCAAGAGCCCTCCTTTCCTGTTTACTTATGTTTCTACTTATTATTGATATAGACTCAGGTATTTGTATTTTCTTCATTATCATCTTTAATTATTTGGGTGCTTAGATTATCTCAGATTTGGCCGGGGGGTGGCCCTTCATGCTGGCTCCTGTATTCTTGTGACATACCCCTTCATTTTGGGGGGCACTTCCTTTCATTCCAGCATAACAAGTTGTTCAGGGTTTATCTTGTACAGGCCCTGTATCAGTCCTAGAATCAGCCATTTCTCCAAGAACCCTGATTCTTTTTAGTGGGGAATAGTATTAGACACCAACTGGGTACTAGATGTGTTCATTGCTACAGGACGTCTTTGGATCTCCAGTACACATATATTTATATGTCCACATATATAGATGTATTTTAGAAATCATAGGCCAGGCATGGTGGCTGATACCTATAATCCCAGCACTTTGGCAGGTGAGTGCAGGAGGATCACTCAAGCCCAGGAGTTTGAGACCAGCCTGGGCAACATAGTGAGATCCCATCTCTATTAAAAAAAAAAGTTAGCTGGGTGTGGTGGCACATGCCAGTGGTCCTAGCTGCTCAGGAGGCTGAGGTAGGAGGATCACTTGAACCGTGGAGGTTGAGGCTGTAGTGAGAGCCGTGATTCTACCATTGCCCTCCAACCTGGACAGCAGAGCAAGATCCTGTCTCAAAAAGAAAGAAAGAAAAAGAAACAAGCCCACACGGTGACTTCTACTTCCAATCCATTCCCACAAGGTTCTTTCTTACCTGTCCTGTTCTATATTTATGTTCTTTCTTCCTCAGTAAGAATCTTTCCTCTCAACAATATCAATATATTTATTTCTCACTTAATCCCCAAATATGTTTAAAATAGTTTTACATTTGCTTTGCCTGTACAAGTTCAAAAAACCAAATTTACTGAAAGGTCATTCTTGCGCCTTCCCCTCCCACCTGCTCCCCACCCCAAGTCTGAAGGTGTATAGGCCTGGATTCTCTCTCTCACTCCCTTTTAGTGGAAACTGTGATTCCTTTGGAACAGAGTGGGGCTCATTTGTTTCAGTTTAAGATTCCCCTCACCCTGTCCTTTGATTGAATTTTATTTCATTTTTTTAAATATATAGAACATTTACATGTTGCTAAAAGTTAAGTTATACAAAAATTGTATACTCAGAGGTGTTACTTCCTCCCATATCCTTGACATTCCTGCCTCCCCACACCTTTCACTCCACACTTGGAGGTAATAAATGCCATTGTTTTACAGTTTATTCTTCTTGTGTTTCTTCTGGTGAAGATATATAAGCATGCACACACACTGTTTTACCTATGTGTATCTATGTATGTATGTATGTGTATACACAGTTACGCACTGCATAACAGTATTTTGGTCAGTGATGGACTGCATGCATATGCTAAGGTGTTCCCATAAGATTATAATAAGTACTTTGACTATACCTTTTCTGTGTTTACATACAGAAATACTAATGGGTTACAGTTGCCTACAGCGTTTAGTACACCAGCATGCTGTACAGGTTGGTAGCCTAGGAGCAATAGGCTACACCATATCGCCTGAGTGTGTAGTAGACTATACCGTCTAGGTTTGTGTAAGTCCACTCTGATGTTCGCACAATCACAGAATCACCTAATGACACGTATTTCAGAACATATCCCTGTCATTAAGTGACATGTGACTGTACATAAATATATGTATTTCCCCTTTCTCATTTTTTAAAGCTAGTAGTCTGTATATGCTCTTTTACACTTTGCTCTTTTCGCTTCAGTATATCTCCTAGAAATCACTCCATATCAGTTCATAAGCTCTTCATTTTTTTTTAACCTCCATCGAATACTCCATTGTGTATATATATGATAGTTTATTCATTCAGTTTCTTATGTTTGTATATTTACATGGTTTCCAATACTTTGCAATGATAGTAATGAATATTGTTCGAGGTGTATCTTTGAGATAAATTCCTAGAAGTGAGATTACTGGGTTGAAGTTTAATGCCTATGTAGTTTTGTGAGATATTAACAATTCTCTTGTATTTTGCTTTCACACTAACAGTGTATGAGATTGCCTGTTTTCCACAGAATTGCCAACAGAATGTGTTGTGGTACCTTTAATTTGTGCCAGTCTGATGGGTGAGGAATGGTCCTGCTTACTTTCAAGTTCCTTTGCCTTTAGTTGGTGCTCTGATCCTTAAATTTCGGATCCATATTTAGTATTTTGGCATTGAAGGTTAACTTTCTCTTTGGAGGGATGTGTTTCCCTGTGCTTTTTCTAACTTCTCCACACGCCTCTGTTCTTCTTAAGAACTTCCCCTTTCATGCTGTGCACATGCTCAGGTTTGCAGTAGCAGGCGGGTGGAGAGAACTCTTGGAATTTGGCTTCTGCTTACAGGAAGCATAAAGATCATGACACCCGCTGTCTCCTTATACTGCTGAAGGTTTGAGTCACCTGTAGATTTGTTTGCACAGCATGTTTTTGTGTCTTTTGAGGTGGTTATGTGAGTGATAAGATTTGAAGCCAGACAGTCATTGTCCTCCAGTCGCAGCAGTCCTAGTTGTGAGCTTTTATGAATTTAAATGTAGCTTATTTGTAACCACATTCTGGGTCTTTACGGGGTTGTGCAGATATCTAACACATTTTTGGACTGCTTTTCTTCATGTTAGTTGGTAGTAAGAATTTATTTTTCCTCCAAAAGCAGAATATATCCCTGAATGTGATGTATTTTGCTCACTATTTACCTTTTTTTTTTTTTTTTTTTTTTTTTTTTTGAGACAGAGTCTCGCTCTGTCGTCCAGGCTAGAGTGTAGTGGTGTGATGATCTCAGCTCACTGCAACCTCTGGCTCCCAGATTCAAGTGATTCTTATGCCTCAGCCTCCCGAGCAGCTGGGATTACAGGCGCACACCACCACACCCAGCTAATTTTTGTATTTTTAGTAGAGACGAGGTTTCCCATGTTGGTCAGACTGGTCTCAAACACCTGACCTCAAGTGATCCTCCCACCTTGGCCTCCCAAAGTGCTGGGATTATGGGCATGAGCCACAGCACCTGGCCTCTGTTTACATTTTTATGCTCTCTTATTTTTCTTTGTCAAAAAATGAGGACAGATCTTAAAAGAGGGTGAGAAATAAATGTTGAATGTTTTGACTGCTTCTCTAGTCATGTGCTTGCCATGTTTCCTTTCCTGGTTCTGTCCAGGGATTGAAGCTCAGTTACTTCCACAGTTAGTTTGTGGCTGTGTTTTCTCGCTGTGCTACCTGGTGGTTGGATGAGAACGTGACCAGAGTGTTCGCAGTGCTCCAGGCTCCCTTGTTCCAGAATGCTGTTGGGGGAGAGAGGTCCTGAGCCAGGGGTGGAGGAATGTCTACTGAGTCAGTGTCATCATTCTTTTATTCTTTTTCAGCTACAGGCTTACTAGTGAGAAACTTCCTATTACTTTTTAAATTAAACTCTTACCTGACCAGGTCCTTATAGACAGCCATACTTTTAAAGTGGTTAATAGTTATTTGCTTAAAACATGATACCTTGCCATTGGTTGTGCTGTTTGTTTTAAAACATAAATGAAATAACTTAGGGACATACCATGTGAAAACAACATTACATATTTTTCTAATTGTATTCACAGTTCCAGTATTTATTTTGGTCTTTTTACTTGAATATTCTCTGGTTATATGAGTTCAATAGTGACTTTCTTTTATACTATCAACTTATGTCAAAGTGACTTTTTAAATGAATAATTTGGAATACTAATATTTTAACATATTGTGTATATTTATCATACTTTTCATTTAAATGTAGGTGAAGACAAAGTATTTTGGAGATACTTCTTGCGTGGAAAATATTTCAAACTTTTTTTTTTAAATAATGCACTTTATAAGACTTTCCAGGAATAATAGAAATTATTTTATTACTTTATACATGTT
The DNA here is from genome assembly GCF_008728515.1 of Papio anubis. Classification (NCBI taxonomy): domain Eukaryota; kingdom Metazoa; phylum Chordata; class Mammalia; order Primates; family Cercopithecidae; genus Papio; species Papio anubis. The sequence goes on along the minus strand of NC_044990.1, from coordinate 55,637,066 downwards.
TGGTCCAAATTTCTTATATATTGAATTTATTTTAAAAACCCAAACTAACAATTGGTGAAAAATAAGGTTTCACAGAGTGATTTTTATCTACTGCCTCCTTAACTTTATGAAAATTAGATTGTTTACACAGTAATATTGTTAATATGGTTTATTTAATCTTTTAGAAAGGACAACTGGGCAGACCAATTTTGGATGTGCCATATTGGAATGCAAAGCCAGCTCCTATGCCTAACATTGGATCAAAATATGGAAGAAAAGCTACTTGGATAGGTGCAAGTGGGGACCAGACTTTTTTACGAATTGATGAAGCGCTTATTAATTCTCATGTACTTGCTACATCAGAAATTTTTGCCAGTAAACACATAATAGGTAATACCAAAAATAAACAAATGCCCCTTCCAAACTCGTCTTGATTGATAGTAAACGGTTTATCTTTCCCTATAATGAAATATACTTTTATAGCTTTTTGTTTTCTTTCTGGTCAAAGAAATTTAAATAAAGCCTGTAGATGTCTGTGTTTATATGTGTCTGTGTGCTGAAAGAATGGAATAATTGGGAGATCTGGAAACCACAGTATTCGTGAGCTAGACAGTGGTAGAACTATAAACTAAATTCTAGTAGGATAAAATCCATATTGGAGTAAGAGATTTTTATGTATTGTTTCTTGCTAAATAAATGTTAGAAATTAATTTTTATGGGAGGTTATATAAATCAAACTTTGAAGTTTCACGAAGACCAACGTATCAATCTATACTGTGTCCATGATACTGTGAATAATTATATAATAGAGTCGTATAGCAAGAGATTAGGAGCATGTGTTGTGGATTTAGACATGTTGAGGTTTTACTCCTAATTCTCCCACTTAAAGATTTTTTAATTACTTAGCCTCTTTCGTTCTCCGCTTATTCATCTGAGAATGAAGATGATATTACTTACTTTATGGGTTTTGGGGAATTAAAAAAGGTAATATATATTAAAATTATATATAAGTGTTTTTTTCTTAAGGCTTGGTACCTGCTTCTATATCAGAACCCCCTCCATTTAAATGCCTTCTGATAAATAAAGTGGATGGGAGTTGTAAAACTTTTAATGACTCAGAACAAGAGGATCTGCAAGGATTTGGTGTGTGTCTTGATCCTGTATATGATGTAATTTGGAGGTAAGCATCTCAGTTTATAAAACAGTAGTAAATAAGTTTTGATGCTGTTATACTCTTATGGTAATATAAACTATATTTACAGGTGGACTTTTCACACATGAGTACTCTCCTGTTTATCTAATAACTGCAATTCTGTCTCAGTGATTCACAGGGACCTTTATAGTATAGCATAGTGGCTAAGAGCATGCATTTTGAGCAACACTACCTAGGTTTATCCGAGCTCCACAACTTGCTTTTTGTGTCACCCTGGAGAAATTACTTTGACTGTGTGCCTCAGTTTTCTCATTTACGACATGGGGATGCTAGTACTACACAGTGCATAGTAGGTGCCATAGAAGTGTTTGCTATTATCATTATAATTATTAATTTTACTGTTGAGAGTTCTGTTGTTATTTTTAGTCTGTCATCAATCCTGTTTATATTGTATATAATTCATTCTATTTTTTGTTCTCATAATTATTACTATGAGGAGGAAATTATGCTAAAGATAATAAAGAACAAAGAAGATAATTGAGCTTGCCCTTTAGAAATGTGCATTAAAAAATACTCTTATTGGTAGAGAAATATACAGGATTATATGCACTCTGGGAATTATTAAAATGTAGAGATAAATAGGGCACAAAAGAGACTCAAGAATTGCATGTGTTTAAAATTTATTGTGGTGCTTTATATACAAAATGAATAAGTAAGTTACCCTTCTTCGGGTTTCTAGCTTTGGATACTAATAGGAGATGTACCCTGCCATCACCACAGTGTCTCATCACAGGGCTGGGTACTTCTTTCCTTTTGCGGCTGGCCTTAGTGGCAAGATTCCAGTAAGTTGAAAGGTTGAAGTGGTGTGAGTGAGGAGAGTGAGGAAACTTTTTCACTGTCTTCCTTCTTCTACCCATGCCTGCTTGCATTCTCATCAGACAGCCAAGTTCTGAGAGGCTACGTGGTAGCAATGGGATAGACTATCTCAAATGCCTTGCCAACTCCTTGGTAATTTTCTTCCTTGTTCCAAAATAGAGATTAATCATGAGGCTTGCATTCAGAGTGAAGAGACTGCTGCACTTCCCAGGTTGCTGGCCAGCTTACTCTCTTATTTGGGCATTTTATGAGAAGGCATAGTGGCCAGTATTGAGTTGAGTACATCTCAAATCAATTACATCTCCCTGGCAGCATCGTGCAGGGTAGATGAAATAACAAGAGACTATGGGTGAGTGGTCTTTTGTGATCATTCTTAGGCAGACATAAGGTATTAAGAACCAAAGTTAGAGTGGTCACAGTGGGATAGAATGGAGGGGATAGAGAGGAGAACAGATGTAAAGATAGAATTGGCTGCAGTTACTTACTGATTAGAAGTCAGTGTTCGGCCGGGCGCGGTGGCTCAAGCCTGTAATCCCAGCACTTTGGGAGGCCGAGACGGGCGGATCACGAGGTCAGGAGATCGAGACCATCCTGGCTAACACAGTGAAACCTCGTCTCTACTAAAAATACAAAAACTTAGCCGGGCGAGGTCGCAGGCGCCTGTAGTCCCAGCTACTCGGGAGGCTGAGGCAGGAGAATGGCGTGAACCCGGGAGGCGGAGGTTGCAGTGAGCTGAGATCCGGCCACTGCACTCCAGCCTGGGTGACAGAGCGAGACTCCGTCTCAAAAAAAAAAAAAAAAAAAAAAAAAAAAAAAAAAAAAAAAAAAGAAGTCAGTGTTCAAGAGACTTAGTTACCAAAGAGCAGGCTCTGGTTTGGACTTAGGTATAAATTGATGTTTTATTGTTTTGTAGTTTTTACATGTTTTATTTTTAAAAGAAGTAAATTTGCATTAACAAAACAAAAATTAAAATTGGCAATATGGAATCTGTTTCTGGATGCGTTCACTAAGTTAGCAGTAACAGTATAACTAAGTCTAATGGCAAAAACTTACTTGAAATAGAACCATTTCCCTGGGGTCTTAACAGAACTCTGAAGTATGATATTTAGCTGGTCGAATCTTGTCTTTTTCACTTACGGTGGTAGCAGTGGGACAGATGATCTCAGATGCCTTGCCAGCTCCTTGATCAATTTCTCCATTGCTGGAAAACAAAGATTAAGAGATGTTTTGGTGAAACAGCTGAGAGGTATTTTTCTTTAAATCAGGATCAGAATTTCTGTTATGCTGACTTCTGGCTGGTTTGTGTCTTTTGTGTTTTTCGGTGGGACACTTATACTTTACAATTATCGTATGCATTGCACATCCAATATTAGCTTCCTTTGACTTTCCTTCTGGCCTGCATCTGCTTCCTTTTATATTCTTCAGGAGCAAACTTTGCCTGAGTAATTTGAAACATCTATAAAGAGCAGATAAATGTTAAGAACACCTATTTTATTTCCCACATACAAATTTACACAAATAATATGTGAATTTGTGTTATTTAAAAAAAAAAAAAACAAAAAAACAAAGCAAAACTACATACAGGAAAAAGGATGGTCATACTCTATATCTGTTTCTTTTCCAATACCAAATCCCACTAGCCTTCTCTGTGGATCACAAGTATGAAGTTTGATTTATATTGTCTGCCACCTTTTAAAATGCATGTATTTTTCTTTTTATGTAAATAAAGACATTCCTACTCTAAAAGTTAGATTTTTGCTCAAAAATAATTTAGAGATCTTTCCAAGTCAGTATTTAAACAACAGCTTCATTATTAAAATTGTGGAATTCTATAGTCTGGATATACCAAGTATACTTAACTGTTTGCCCATCAGTGAACATTTTAGATTTTTTTAATATTACAGTATTACCTACAATGCTACAGTGAACAAATACACAGGTATCTACATACAGAATTTTATACACATGTGGGAGTATTTCCGTAAGCTAGTTTTTACAATATAGAATTGCTGAGTTAAAAGATAGGCTCACAGAATTGTAAAATGACTGAAGTAAGTCTCAATCACTTTAGAAGCTTATTTTGCCAAGGTTGAGAAGATGCCTGGGAAGAAAAGACAAGCCACAGACGATCTGTGCCCTGTACTTTTTCTGAAGAGGTTTGAGGGCTTCAGCATTTAAAGAGGAAAAGCGAGCAGGAGGAGAAAGGGAAAAGAAAAAATTAGAGGATGTGGTCACATTCTTGTAAGGTTTTGATTAGGCTTACTGAATCCACATGTTGCACATGAAAAGGAAGGGGTAGAAGAAACAGTGAATTTTGTATTTGGAGTTAAAGTAAACACAGAGTAGAGGAAGTAGTCAAATATGCATTCATCTGGAGCGGGTGGGGCTTGGTGGGGGGTGCAGATAATTTCTAGTCTCTTCTTGTCCCTTACCATGAATTTTCCAGAACCAAAAAGAGATTTGAATCCATGGATATTAGAAACTATATGTTTCCATTATTTACCATCAAGAGAGTTAGTGAAACTGTTGAACACTGAAGACCGAGGGAAAATCTTAGAAGCAACTAGAGAGAAAAGAATGATCACCTGAACAATGAGATCAGGACTTCCCAAAAGCAATAATGCAATAATGTTAATGCTACTAATTATAGAAGCTACCATGATATAATTTATTTTCCTCCAAAGGCTTTTGAAAAATAATTAAAAAATTTTTAATTGTAGTAAAAATACAATGTAAAATTTACCATCTTAATCATTTTGAAAGTCTGCAGTCAGTAGTGTTTAGTGTATTTATGTTATTGTGAAATAGATCATCAGAACTTTTTTTTCTCGGAAAACTGAGACTCTATATTTATTAAACAACAGCTTGCATCCCTCACTTCCCCACCCCTAAAAGAGGTCGGGAAGTGGAGATAGCTTTTTGAAGTTTTTGTTACAAAAGAGATAAGAGAAATGGGATGATGAAGATATTGTGGGTTCCTAATAGTTTTTTATTGGTTTTTACTGTTTGTTCATATGGTTGAACATCCACATCCATTCTGTCTGTGCTTCCTTTCTGTGGATAGCATTCCATGTCCTTGCCCATTTTTGCTATGGATTGATAGTTTCTAGCTCTTATACGTTGAGGATATTGTAGCTTTGTCTCACATGTACACTTCACATTTTTCTTCAACTTGTCCTTTGTCTTTAAACTGTTTTAATGGGGTATTTGTTGAGTTTCATATTTATATGTATGTATCAAAACTTTAAGTATACAGTCAGTTGCTGTATTTTTAAAGTATTATAATCTACATTACTGCTTTCAAATTATTTCATTTTTAGTGATGTAGTTTTTTTATATGTTTAGCTTAGATCCAGAAGATAATGAGCTATATTTGTCCTCTTTGAGCTGACTGTATTATTTATTCTCTCTGTATCATCAGTTATGTTTTAGGAATTTTTTTAAAAACAAAACCAGGTGCTGTAATTATTCTTTTTCTTTAAAGGTTTCGACCAAATACTAGAGAGCTGTGGTGTTACAATGCAGTGGTTGCTGATGCCAGGCTTCCCTCTGCAGCAGACATGCAGTCCAGATGTAGTATTCTAAGTCCTGAACTTGCCTTGCCAACAGGATCAAGGGCCCTCACTACCCGATCTCATGCAGCTTTGCACATTTTAGGTAGGGTTGCCATTTGATGTACCATTAATTCACATAAATGTGTGCTATCCAGGGGTTTTTTTAGAGTATTTAAATTTATATATAATTCTGTCTTGTTTGTTAAATAATAATAATATACAAAATAAGTTAAATCCTCTAAGAGGCTAATTCCACAGAAAACAATACCTGAGACCTGTACTAACACCATCAAAGATTTATGTATGTGCATTTGTTTAATTTTCCCAGAGGTAGACCCTTAAAAATAATGTTTTTGCTCAACTTGAATGTATAAACTTTTAAAGATATGATAAAATGTTTTTGCAGCATACTTATTTTGTAGCTGGAAACTTTATATCACTCTACATAACTATGTGTTTTGTTGCTTTTAAAAATGATCCTTAAAAAGACTCATTTTAAGACTCTAGCACTTGCAGTTGTGAAATCATATTCCTAAATATAATTACTAGATCATAAATATAACTCTTTGTTTCTTTTTTCTCAAATTTCATTTTGGTTTCCATTATAGACACCCAAAACTAGCGTTGATTAAGGTTCTGTGACACTAATGTGTCTTCCTCAAGTAATACTTTAAGAATCAAACTAATTTGGAGAGTTTCATAAAAGGAAGAACCTTGTAAGAATTCAAAGGTTAAGTGATTTCAACTTTTCAGAGATCCAGTTTTCTGTAAAAGGTTGTCATATGGCATGTTTAAATATGATCATTAATCAGACAAGGGAGAATTTGTATTGGTTTTAAGCATTCTTCCATTAAATGAAGAAAATTATTTATTTTAATTTATCCCCTATAGCATTTAATGTCATCAATACCATAGGACATTTTGATTTCCAGGAATTAAATTTTGTTTATTTATTTTTAGGTTGTCTTGATACCTTGGCAGCTATGCAGGACTTAAAAATGGGTGTTGCAAGTACAGAGGAAGAGACTCAAGCAGTAATGAAGGTTTATTCTAAAGAAGATTATAGTGTGGTAAACAGGTTTGAAAGTATGTATACTTAGGTTTAGGAAATATTGTCTTACAGCTGAAATATATATGGATCTTTTAAAACAGATTATGATTTATATATTCTAGGTCATGGAGGAGGCTGGGGTTATTCTGCTCATTCAGTGGAAGCTATACGTTTCAGTGCCGACACTGATATTTTACTTGGTGGTCTTGGTCTGTTTGGAGGTAGAGGAGAATATACTGCTAAAATTAAGGTAAAGTTCATCAACAGTGTTGCCCTTTTTTGTTTGAAGATACTGATTTGTACTTAATTTATTATTTTATTATTTAATGTCTCTTTTTTTCCTTTTTAACTTGGTTTATTTTGTTGCTTTTAATGCTTCTTTTTTAAAAGGGATAGAGAAAACATTGCTAAAATCAAATACAGTAATACTACATTAGTAATTCATTAAAAATCAAAATTCTGTAAGAAGGGAAGAAATGAAAAGAAAATTATTTTTCAACAATTTACTACTGAAAAAAGGCTATATCTCAGTCCTTTGTATGGAACTTCTGCTGGCCTAGCCATACCAGCGCCTGTTTATGTGGCTACTTTCTTATAGCCATTTTAATGACAGAGGAGGCACAACTGTTTAGGGACATTTTGATGTAGCTAAAAAGTTGTGAGCATTTTTAATGCCAAATACTATGTAAACAGACATCTTCACCCCAGGAGTGGAGACCAGGTATGAGTGAGCGATAGTGTTAGGGGAGGATTCCATCTGATAGGCAAACTAAAAATCATCGAGAGTCATATGTTCACTACACCTATTCGTGTCCAAAAGGGCCAACAATCATCCTAAACAAAGTATATGTTCATTCTTTGAATATCCACTAATAGCTTGAAGGTTCTGCTTCTCAAATTACCTGATTTTGTCCTAAAAGTGAAAGAAAAAACTAGTTTCTGCCTGGATTTCAATAGCAGGCTTCATAAAAAAAATCTCAATTAAATGTCATCTGTTCAGGAGGTATTTTCTTAGTTCTCTCAATAATATCTAAAAATGATACCAATATGTTAACACTCTTCTTCATAATGATGGTTTCCAAGGACATTCCCCATGGAGGCTCAACTAGAACTGACAAACTTAAAGAAATATTTGCTTATTTCTGGTTATAGTTGGAATACATACGCTAAGAAAGCAGATAATGTAAGAATGAATAAAGTAAAAATTTAAAGCTCCTGTAGGTATATGGAGTATAGTGATAGAATAATGATTAAGAACGCTTGTAGCACATGTATTTTGATAATAAGAAAAACAGTAGTTTGGCGCTTTTCAGTGCGACTGCTTTAAGGTGGTTATTTTAGGATGTCTGGATTCATCCTCACGTTAGAGAAGCAACCTCAATGTGTTATGTCGTTCTACTTGACAACGTCTAATAAGCTCATCAGGAGGATGTATTTTTTCTAGCTCTAAGAGATTTTTTATTTTCGCAATAGTGAACAACATAGTGGACCTTATCTTCAAACACTGTGGTATGTAGAATTATAGAGGCCTTCCATATATGTTGTTTTTATATTGGCCTTATTTTTCTTTTTCAAACTCAAATTCTACCTCACTCCTCCTGTCCTCTGGAAATGATCTTGCCTTTTGTATTCAATTATCCAGTGAGTGGACTAAGGCCTTTCAACAGTAGTCAGTCTTTTTTCCCCCTCCCTTTACCTCTCTGTAATGTATACATTTGTTAAGCCCTTCTTTATTTTTTTGTTTTGTTTTCATACCTCTAGTTGTTTCTTCTATCTCTTTGTAGGTTCATTCCCTTCCACCTGGCCACTGAATGTAGGAGTTCCTCAAAGACCTAGCCCTAAGCTCCTCACATATTCTCATATGTATTCTCTTTTAAGCCCAAAGTTTTAATAGGCATCAGCATACCATAATCCCCAAATTTGTATCTCCAATTCAGACTTCTTTGATGCATTTTCATGTAAATATGTTAAAGGCACATCAGTTATCAGTCATAATATCTCAACTGAATTCATGCTCTTCCACTGATCTCTCTCTCTCATGATTAGTACCATCCTCCATATGCTTGATACATAGGCCAGAAACCTAGACATTTTTCTTGATAGGCCTCCTACATCTCTGTCTTCCCCACAAAAAAAAAAACACTTCTACCACTACCCTAGGCAAAGCTGTTTGTCTTGGACTATCCCCCTAGCTAGTCTCTGTACATATTCTTTCTATACTTTCTGTCTCCATTCTCTCTCTCACCATTCCTACTTGAACCTACTCCAGTCAGATTTTTGTCCCCACCACTGACATTGCTGTTGTCAAGGACACTGATGACTTTCATATTGTTAAATTCGGTAGTCAAGCCTCAGCTCTCATCTTCCTAAACCAGTCAGCTGAATTTAACCCAATTGAGCTCTTCTTTGAAATACTTTCTTCCCTTGTCCCCAGGACACCACACTTCATTTTCCTTTTGTCCCACTGACTGCTTTTCTTAGTCTCCTGCTGGTTGCTCATCATCTTCCCGACCTGTAAATGTTGGAGTGCCAAGAACTCAGTTTTTGACATCTTTTAAAAATATTCTCTTCCTCATAGTGGTCTAGCGTCATGGACATTTATCTCTAATGACTTTTAAACTTACAGACCTCTTCTCTGACCTTTAAACCAATATGTACAACAGCCTATGCTGTGTCTCCACGTGACTGTCTGATAGGCATTTTGGAGGTAACGTATTCAGTACTGTGCTTCTGATGATCTGCCTAAACCTGCTATCCTCATGTTCTTCCCCATCCGAGGTAACTGACTCAGCATGGAGTTAACTTCATTCTTCTGTTTCCTCAGGCCAAAAATCTTGGAGTCATCCTTGATTCCACTCTTTCTTTTACACACATCTCCTTGGCAGCAAATATTGTCAGTTCCACTTTCAAAATAAATCCAGAATCTAACCACTTCTGAAAACTGCCACTGGTATCAGGTTGGGTCATGCCATAGCTATTCTCATCTGAATTATTACAACAGCCTCCCAACTTGTGTTCTGTGTCTGTCCTCACCCCATTTATTCTGTTCTCAGTATGGCAGAGTGATTCTCTTAAAATGTACAACAGATTGCGTCATTGTCTCTTCAGAATCCTGTAGTGTCTTCCTATGTTAAAATGAGAACCAAAGGCCTTAGAAGGACCTACAAAGTCCCCATCAGAACTGGCTGTCATCACCTCTCTGACCTTTTGTTCCACTAGTTGTTTCACTCTAATCTGGTGACACCTGCCTGCTTATTGTTCCTCAGACATTCCAGGCACAGTCAAATCTCAGTACCTCTCCACTTGCTGTTTCCTCTTAACTACAGCTCTCTTCACTTCAGCACCTACATAGCCCACTTCCCCATCACCTTCAGAGCTTCATTCCCTGGTAAGCCTATTTAAAACTAAATTCAATTACCAACCATAGACTTACTCCCAATAGCCCCCAATTCTTTGTTCGTATTGCTTGCCCCTTTATGCCCAATTTCCAGAACTGTGCTTGGCGTACAGTATGTGTTCAAAAATATTTGTTGAATGTAAATACAGGAGTCGGGTTAGGGATAAATTATTAAGAACCTTCATATCATGCTGTGGAGGAGATGAGAAACCAAGGAATAATTTTTAGATTAAGAAAGTATTCTGATAAGATATTTTTATAAGGGTACTAAGGGTCATGAAACAATTGCAAAAATCCTCAACTTTGTGGAAAATGGGTTAGAAGAAGGAAAGAATGGAGATAAGACTAAATAGTTGTTGAAATATTCCAGCCAGCAATAGGGGATATGGTTGAATTGACAAGCTTTGGTACCAGTAAGAGAATAGAAACAGTAATGGCAGAGAAATGAAAAAGGATTATTTCAGACTATTTTGTTTTAAGACAGAATCTCTTTGGTAGCCCACACTGGAGTGCAGTGATGCCATCTTGGCTCACTGCATGCAGCCTCTGCCTCCTGGGTTCAAGCAATTCTCCTGCCTCAGCTTCCGGAGTAGCTGGGACTACAGGCATGTGCCACCACACCCAGCTAATTTGTGTATTTTTAGTAGAGATGGGGTTTCACCATGTTGACCAGGCTGGTGTCAAACTTGTGACCTCATATGATCTGGCTGCCTCAGCCTCCCAAAGTGCTGGGATTACAGGCGTGAGCCACCAGGTCTGGCCTATTTCAGACTTTTTATCTGAGAGACTAGGTGAATGAAAGTACCATTAACCAGAACAGAGAAGGCAGGAGGAAGGTATAGAACTAGTAGGATGAGGGGAATCCAATGACTGTTGAGAGTAAGAGCTGAGCTGGAGAAAGATTTCTAAGTCATTAGCATATAATTTTGCATTTTAATCTTTATCTGCCTCTCTTGCAATTAACCTGCCATAATTATCGAGAGGAAAGGCCTCTTCCTCATAATTCTTATTTTCACTTAATTTCATAACCTTTTTCTATTGGATATTTTTTCTGTTTTTTTTTTCTTACCCAGAGGATCTTCCCCTCTTTTTTAAGAGTCATTTTTTTCATGCTTTTTATCTATCTTTTTCTCATGCCATATTACTTCGAACTATATTTTGTTACCTATTGTTTTTAAGAATTCTTGCATTGCTCTTCTTTCTGTGTAGCTAATATTTTTCTACCCTTTTTTATTTATTTTTTTAAGAATTCTACAGTATTCACTGAATTTTTAAAAGTACCGTGAGATGGGAACTGTTAGTATCCACTCACCTTTTATGGATGAGGAAACTAGGTCCCAGGATCTCACAGCTAGTAAGTGATGAAGCTACCCCATTCTAAATGAGGTAGAATCTCACTTAGTGAGAAACTCACTTAGCTAAAATTTTTTGGTTGAGTACTCTCACCTTTTTCATATGCTTATGTCATGTACAAAACTTGTATAGAACTATTTAGAGCATTTGATATAAATAGATAAATATATAAATTAGGAAAACAGAGATTAATGTAGGCCATAAAACCTTGTTTCTTATTTTAAATACATATATTTGTGTATTTCACATAATAATGTTAAAAAGCAGGTACTCTGATTTTTACATTTGGTATGGTCCAGCATACATTGATCATGCACAAAATTATGAACACATTGTTCATCAGATTTGTATAGCTGGTTTATATAAATGATTATCTTTCTCCTTTCCTTAGCTGTTTGAATTGGGTCCTGATGGAGGAGACCATGAAACTGATGGTGACCTTCTTGCAGAGACTGATGTATTGGCTTATGACTGTGCTGCTAGGTAAATAATTTGTGCATTATTCATTGTAACTCTTGCATACTTAATATTAAAAATTTATTATAAATGAATAAACATACTTTAAAAGGAAGTTTTAAATCTGCTATGAATATCAAATGCTTGAGAAATTAAACTATATATTAAGCAATGTAAGTATTGCTTTCAAAAATGCTGAATTAAAACTAATAATACACTTCATAAATTTATTTCACAAGTTAATTCAATTGTTTCAGTATTGAAGATAAAAATAGAAATATGCATATATTTTACACACCTTTATTTTCATGCATCTCTTACGGAATACCTAGTATGTTAGTGTTCTAGTAATAATACAGTTATTTATTATTCCTAGCATTACAGGCAATAAGTAATTAGTGTCAAGTGGTCATATTTGGCCATAATTCAGATTACCCATGTACTCTGACATCATGCTGGTAGAATATACTTGATAATAACACACTTGGGGAGGTGAGCAGCTTTACTGAAAGCTTTTGGGAGTTTATAAAAATTAGTATGTTTATTTATGAAGCTTCATTAAGTAGGAGGATACTTACACTTTATCAGTCCTAAGAATTATCTCAACATTGTGTTATGATCAGTATTCCCTGTTTTGAAGCAAGGAATATTATGATAAGAAAAATTATAAACTGAGCTTCATAGTAGTAATAGTGTGCTATGTTTCCCAACAATAACTATGTTAAAACCTTGTAGGTTTTTTTGGTAGTGAAAATGTATATTTTCAGAAACAAGAATGATCATAAGATACTGACTTTGCTTATCCAAGATAGAAATACTTTTGAAAATGAAAGAGTGAATCTAAAGAAAATTTTGACTGTTTCTTAGGCATTAACTAATGTCGCAAGTTTTTTTTAGTAACCTTTAGTGTTTTATACAAATGAATATTAGGGAAAAATCTAAGAAAGCTAATTGATTAATTTTCAGCAAAGCCTTAAGGTGCCATTGTCATTTGCTGTATTTATTTATTTATTTATTTTTATTTTTGAGACAGAGTCTCACTCCGTGGCCTAGGCTGGAGTGCAGTGGTGTGATCTCAGCTCACTGCAACCTCTGCCTTCCAGGTTGAAGCAATTCTCATGCCTCAGCCTCCTGAGTAGCTGGGACTACAGGTGCATGCCACCAAGCCCGGCTAATGTTTCTATTTTTAGTAGAGATGTGGTTTCACCATGTTGGCCAGGCTGGCCTCAAACTCCTGACCTCAAGTGATCCTCCTGCCTCGGCCTCCCAAAGTGCTGGGATTACAGGAATGAGCCACTGTGTCTGGCTACCATTTGTTTTTGACCATATGAGTTTGAGTTGAAAATATAAAGCACAGTTTCATTTATAGAGAATCATCTAGGATTTCTTCATTAGCTCGTGTACAAAGCCCAGACTCCTAAGGCATTGGGAGCATTAAAGGATTTCCATAACATCCAGCATCTTTTTTGACTTTCTACTGCTACTCTTCTGTAGCTGTCTTAATGCATTAATGAAATTGATAATGAATACCTTGCCATTTCCTGACCTCTTTTGTACTTCCATACCTCTGCAGATTTTTTCATGACATTCTCCTGTTTCTTTAAATGCCCTTTATTTCTTCTTTCAATTCCAGCTACAACCAATAAACATTACTTCCACTCTGTTACCTAGTACTTTTTAACTTGTTTATAGCCTTTAGAAGATGCCCTTATTTATTGTCTTTTTTTCTTCTTCTAAATTAATAATGTTTGTATAGATATTATGTGACAGACTGCAAACACCCATCTGACTTAATTCAATCTTCAGGACAACCCTATGAGCTAGATATTATTTTCACCCCAGTTTTCAGGTGAAGAAGCTAAGGTACTGAGAGGATAGAGTAACTTGCCCTGTGTTGCCCTGCTAGCAGGTCACAGAGCTGGGCCTTGAACCCAGGCCACCTGACTCCAGGGCCATTTTCTTAATATTCTGCCTCTCAAAACTATTTAACTGAATGAATGAGCTTTAAAACTAAAGTTCAGATTTTTATTTTCCAGCAAAATTTGCATGTTTTTTAACATCAGTTTAAAACATTCTGTCTTATTTTAATATGAAAGTTTTATGACATTTAAGGATATTGTAGAATTCAACAAGAGGAGGAAGAAATGTAATTCTATCACCATAACACAAATTACTATACTTGGCTTGCGTTCTCGTCCACACTTCTTAGAGTGTTTTTAATGTTGTTTGATAAGAATTTTATAATACAGTTAGTTTCATGTTTTTCTTCATAAGGGATTTTGAAAAAATAAATATATGTGACAGAGAAGTAAAAAAATACTGTCTTTGACTCACTAATTTTTTATCAGAGAAAAATACGCAATGATGTTTGATGAGCCTGTTCTCCTGCAAGCTGGGTGGTGGTACGTAGCATGGGCCCGAGTGTCAGGACCCAGCAGTGACTGTGGATCTCATGGACAGGCGTCTATTACCACAGATGATGGGTAAGTAAATGCCCAAGTGTTACTTGAGCAATTCTTATTTTTGTTAGAGGAATATTGTTTTGAAACCTCAGAGGACTTTCAGCAGGATTCAAAAGCTTAGGAAGACTAGAGCATGATATAACTGCTAAAAATTAAATTCATGTAACCTCATGCCAAATTAAGGTCTAGACAGAACAAGGAAAGAATAAGACCACTGTACTTTGCTCCTGTCAGATAGTATTTGTATATATTTCTGGTTATTACATAGTTTATGAGCTTGATTACCAAATTAGCAATTATATAGAGGAAGGTGACAAGGATAATGAGTAGTTTGGAACCGTAAAAAAGAAGTAGATACGTGATATTAAAATTGATAATGCATGAGAAAGCAGTTTAAAATTTCAAAGCTTCAGCAATGTGTGCTATTTTAATAAAATATAGGGAAATTTTGCTGTTTTAAAATAACTTTCATGTATAGAGTACTTTTCAGTTTATACTTTCTTATGTTTTATCTGATTTGATGCCCTCAATAGCTTTGTGAAGCAGTTATTGGCCCCATTTTATACTCCAGGGACTACAGAAATAAAAAAGGTGAAATTACTTGCTATTTCCTGAGAGACTTGTGGTTAAAACCACATTCAGACCTGTAACCTGTTGACTCTAAATCCAACGTTTCAAATATTCTAATACTGTGATTTATGTATTCTAAAGGACTATCATTTGTAAGATAAATTCAGTTTATTCTTGATTACTCCTGAGCATAAACTATTTGAAATCGGTTGAAGTTATATAACAGTATATATTTCAGTGCAGGTCAGTTCATAACAAAGCTGACCAAAAAAGAAATAGACTTATTTGTGAGGTGAATTACCTGTTGCTGAATATTTGAGGAGACTACTGTAGAAACATCACATCTGTTGTTGTGTGCATCCCTTCAACTTAAGAACGTCTTTAGAACTAAGAGACTACTTTGACTCTGGACTGTATGATTTTCTTAGACTGTTCATTCAGACTTGGAATGTCATGGCACACTGAGGCTAAAGCTTATCATGCAGCTAGTCAAGCAGATATTATACTACTACTTGTAAGCGTAAATTTTAGAAGTTTCCTGCTGTGGTGAAAGCTGAGTTGGAGAACTAGGAGGGACAGGACAGCTGCTCATTTAGGAGTCCTAAACGGGTTCAGTTCTTGCATTTTACTGACTAACCCATTCAGAGCTAGAATGAAAATCTAGAAAATACCTTTTTGCTTTTCTTTATTTAAAAGAGTGAATCATTTTCATTGACATAAGGTTTGAAAATATGTTTCTTAAATTTCTTATTTCCTGTGTTGATCATGTTGTTTTTGGTGTCATTGTTTTCTCTTCTTAGGGTTGTTTTCCAGTTCAAGAGTTCAAAGAAATCAAATAACGGTACAGATGTTAATGCTGGTCAGATACCTCAGTTATTATACAGGTATTTAGCATATTTATACTGAATTAGTATGGTTTATTATTTTGCTATAATGAAGTAGAATCATTACAAAATATGCGGCATAATAGGGATAAATTATTTGAAGCATTCAGCAATTATAATATGCCAGTAGAACTATAAATATATTTAAGAAAAACAGTTAATATTTTGTGTGTTTTTAAACGTTTTCCACATAGGCTTAATTTTAAACTTTGCCTGATTACTCAGATTATCTGTATTATACCAATAACAATATTTTACTGACTTAAAAAAAAATCTATCCACTGATTTTCTTTAATTTCGAATGTTATAAAAGAATAAAATTTGTCTTAGAGAAGTGAGATTCCAAGGAAGATAGGGAGGACTGTAGATGCAGGCCTGGTTGATATATTGTAGTCTCATAAGATTGATAAAATGAGTTGGAAAATTCCATACTGTTGGTAAATTTTCACCTTTAGCTGAAATACCAAATAATAACTTGCTCATATAAAAATATTTACTATATTTTTAACATTATGTAAAAATTTTAACTTACAATAATTTAAACATGTATAAAGGCATATGCCTGTGTGTGTGTCTTATTTATTTCTAGACTACTGCAATACTGTTAGAATAAAGAATTCAAATGGATATAAACCGTCACTAAAAAATGTTGTCATTTGTTAAGCAGTAAAAAAATCAAAGGAAATGGTCTAGAATAGTGATTCTATCTCCCTGTCTTTCTTTCTAGTAATGACTTAATGAATCTAGATGGTTACAAACCTTATTTTTCCCCAAAAGGGATTTTTGTTTGTTTGGTTTTTATGCAATGTGCAATCTGTTACAGTTACTCTTTGTAATATGTAGCTTTACGAACATAACATGTTGCATTGGACTACTCCTAGGTACTCACTGGTTGAATAACTTTTAAATAACAGCATTAATAGTAGCATTACTAGAGAATACAAGTTATATGTTATATAAGTTACATATGTTCTCTAACAAGTGGAAAAAGCCTCTACTACTCAGTCTTGCAAAGGTAGGATTTAAAGGAAGTGCCCATATGCTAAAAGCCTTGTTTAGCTTGGAAAAATGTTTCAAAAAAGCCCTGTATTGGCATTTTACCTGGCAAAAAAATTTAAATATATAATTTATTTTCCCATTCAAAAATGTATAATATACTTTAAAAGGAAAAAATGACATTGGACTTCCTAACATAATTTTATGTGTGTCTACTACCTTTAGACTTCCAACCAGTGATGGCAGTGCTTCGAAAGGCAAACAGCAAACCAGTGAACCTGTACACATTTTAAAGAGGTCTTTTGCAAGAACTGTCTCAGTGGTAAGCAATTTTTTTTTTATTTCAGCTTTTCTCTTCAGTCCTCAGATATATTTTGCTGTTTAGAGTTTAGCTGCTATTCTAAGTTTATCTCAGCCTAGATTTATAAACTCAGATTTGGTTTTGTATTAGCATTTATATTCTAGACCACAGATAATGTATACTTTAAATCATAGAAAAATGGAGGTGTTGCCTGTGATTTTAACATGACCGGATGAATTGGCCTTGCTGTTTTTGAAATAAATAACTGGTTGCTTTTCTAATAAATCATGTATGATTGCATATGCTGAATGAATTAGAAAATGAAGGAAAAGTTGAGGATGGTGCTGACCCAAAAAAGCGTTACTACTACTTGAGGAACTAGGTGGAAGAGTTGCATATCTAGGTAGGAAGTTTGTTGAACCACTTGCCATCCCCATTGTACACTTGAAGAAGCACAGTGCCATTGAGGTTAACGGTGCAGAATGGAAAGTCAGCATGATGTAAATAAATGGAAGTTTAAATTAAGGTCTAGATCTCTCATGTATTAATTGAGGATTCTTATGTATGTTACCTAAGTAAATTACATCATAGCATTTTGAATTTCTAATGAGATAAGGGGTATAAGATGTTTTTGGAACTGTAAGATACCATCTGAATGTGATTTATTAATGTAGCTAGTAGTCTTTCATGTTAGTAAAATGCATAGGAAGAATGTTTCTTTCCCTTTTAAATTTATTTTTTAACCCACCAAGTGAATATGTATTCCTGGTAGGAATGAGATAAAAGTATGCTAAAAGTATATGAAAGTTTTTTCCCCCATTCCCATTATCACCATATATACCTACTATTTACATTTTGGTGTATATCTTCCCAGACCATTTTTATATGCAGACAAACTTATTAGTATGTATCAAATGCAGGATGCTCTACAACATGCTTGTTTGTTTCTCATGATACTTATAGTTTTCATCTTTTTTAGAAAATTTCATATTATATATCATGGACATCCTTCCCTGGCAGTACATTTGGCTCTCTCAATCTTTTCCGTTTGCATAGTATCCCATAGAATGGTATTAGTCTAATTTATTCAACCCGATTCCTATCAAAGAACCACTTTGATTCTCATTTTTTACTGTTTCATCTTACTTCATGAGCATCTATTCACATGTATCTTTAAATACTTGTGTGCTTATGTGCATACTTCTACTGGAAATGTGCCCATTTAAATTTTGATAGATCCTCTCAAAGTTGACCTTCCAAAAGAGCCATGGCAGTTTGTAGAGCTTGTGCTTTGAATAAGAGACTATGAGAACTTTGCCTTCTTGATAACTTTACATCCTATTAGTATTAAGTTGAGTTTGGTATCTTTTGTTTCAAATAAGGATCTTTGACTCTGTTATGCTTTCTCTTGTGATCTCATTTTCTGTGCTTGGTAACGCCTTTGTATTTACGTCTAAGTGGTTTTGTGGCCATTAGGTAATTGCAGACTTTATATACAAAACTTTTTCAGTCAGTTCTTTAAAAAGTAAACTATAGGGCTGAGCACATTGGCTCACACCTATAATCCGAGCACTTTTGGAGGCCGAGGCAGGAGGATTGCTTGAGCTCAGGAGTTCAAGACTAGCCAGCACAATGTAGTGAAACCCCCGTCTACCAAAAACTTAAAAATTAGCTGGGTATGGTGGTGCACACCTGTAGTCCCAGCTGCTTGGGAGGCTGAGGTGGTGGGAGGATAGCTTGAGTCCAGGAGGTTGAGGTTGCAGTGACCCATGATGACACCACTGCATTCCAGCCTGGGTGATAGAGGAAGACTCTATCTCACAAAAAATAAATAAAATAAAATAAAATTGATTATATAAACTCATTTTCAGGAGGTCTGGGATTTGGTGGGAATGGGGCAATAAGTGCTCTGCTTTGAGATTCAGATAGTGTCTGTCATCATGTAACCATGATAAAACCAGAAGACTAGCTAGAACTGCCAAGAAAATCTACCATCTTAAACTCATATGCTAGAATTTTAAATAATCAAAATAGGAATTTTTTAGTATTTTCTAGTCAGTTTTTATCTTCTATTAGTGTATTTAACAATAATTGACTATAGTTTGTATTGCAAATTTTAATATGTAGACATAAAATAAGTTATTTGATAGTATCAATATATCTTAATACTAAAACTCTTTTTTTACTACAGTGACTGTAAAAAGCTTTATTTTTCTTTCAAGTAAACATGCATTGTTTTATAAGTGTTTCTCATTTTTCCCTTGTTTATATGATAAGCTAGATAGCTTGATGGCAGGAAAACTGAAACATTTATTTTTAAATAGGTAAATATTGAAGAATGTTGTTTTTATAAATGCTTAACTACTTTACCTTTTTTGTAACAAAGTTACTGTTAAGGGTAGTTTAGTAAATGAACTATAAAAGTGTCTTGGGCTCAGTAAAAAAAATTCAAGTAAAAAAGTCAGTAAAAAAATTCAAGAGAAAGTTTTGAAGTTATCTGCCATTGCCTTTCCATTTGATTCAGTTTCTGGTATCATTTGAATTAATCGTTGTCTGTTTTTTCATATTCTGGATTAGGAATGTTTTGAGTCATTGTTGAGTATTCTTCACTGGAGCTGGACCACCTTAGTCTTAGGAGTTGAAGAACTTCGAGGATTAAAAG
The DNA here is from genome assembly GCF_008728515.1 of Papio anubis. Taxonomy (NCBI): domain Eukaryota; kingdom Metazoa; phylum Chordata; class Mammalia; order Primates; family Cercopithecidae; genus Papio; species Papio anubis. Next base: position 55,617,372 of record NC_044990.1, on the reverse strand, counting down.
GATTCCAGTTCACAGCTACACTTCTAGATTTAGAGAGACTGCGCTTTGTGGGTACCTGTTGTCTGAGGTTGTTGCGTGTCTATACCTGTGAAATTTACCCAGTGTCAGGTATGATGCATTTTTTTAAATGACTGTAGGGAGAAAATATTAGAGACATTGAGAAGATTTACTTTGAGATAACTGAGCATTCATAACCCCCAGCTGCCTTTAAGCTGCTTCTAAAATAAGGGGAGAAAGTCAGCTTGCTCTGATGCTTATGTATTTGCTTATAAAGAATAAAATAGATTATGTGTCATTCTGATAACAAAAATAATAGTGGGCCAAAATTAAATAATCTAATAAAGTTTAATTTTAAACAAATTCTGTCAAATAGAAATATTTTGAACAAGCAATTTGGACTTAAATGCTGAAACTAGATTTTTATTCACCCTCCCATTTAGATTAAAAAAATAATTTGGGACTACACTTAATCTCTAAGTTGTTTTGTTTCTAAGATATGAGTACTTGTGATATTTAGCTGTATAGGGAATTACTGAGTTATGTTGATTGTTTTCATGCATATTTAATATTTTGCTTAATTATCAATCTGCTTTTTTTCCCCTCAAAGCTACAGGAAAAGCAGTTGTAGAAGAAACTAGCAAATTAGCAGAGTGTATTGGAAAAACCAGAACTTTGTTAAGAAAAATTTTATCAGAAGGAGTTGATCACTGCATGGTGAAATTGGATAATGATCCTCAAGGGTATCTCAGTCAACCCCTGAGTCTCCTAGAAGCTGTCCTTCAGGAGTGTCATAATACTTTCACTGCCTGCTTTCATTCTTTCTACCCAACTCCTGCCTTACAGTGGGCTTGCCTTTGTGATCTGCTGAATTGTTTGGATCAGGTAACTTAAGTTTGTAAAATGTTAGTTGAAAATCTGATATATTGCTTAATTCTCTTCAAGAAAATAAATTGCAGTGCCCTATCTTCTTAACTTGTATAAAAGATAAATTAGAAAATTGTTTGGTGTACATGACTTACATAAGCACAGTTTAAAATGTTTTAAATCTGCTTTATGATCTTTTAATTACAAAATTGGTAGGCACATTGTGCAGTTGCTGATTGGTCTTTGAATTGGCATGAGTGATTCTGAGAGAGGGAGAGAGGAAAAGAACCGTAGTGACCAGGTGAGAGCAGGGATAGCACCAGGAGGCTCCTGCCACCCTTGTCTGTGAGAACAGGAAGAAGAGAGAGCTGCAAGAACAGGCATACTAGCGTTGTTCATTCATTCATGAGGAAGCCACAACCTTTGTAAACCTTTATGCACCAAGTCACAGTGTTTCACAACACCCGAGGTAAAACACTGACAGAACTACAGGGAGAAATAGACTCACATTGACAGCTGGGGACTTTTAACGCTCCTCTTTCAGAAATTAACAGAGGATCTAGGCCAAAAAATTCAGCGATACAGATTTGAACAGTATTGTCAGCCACCTTGATCTAACTGACATTTATCAAACAGGACATGAAACTACAAAATACATATTCAAGTACACATGATTTTTAAAAGAAATATTTGGGACCGTTCACCAAGGTAGATCATATGCTGGACCATAAAATAAGTCTTAATAAATTTCAAAAGATTAAAATGTGAAAGAATATATTTTCAGACTACAATAGAGTTAAAGTAAAAATCGATAGCAAAAGATATCAAGAAAAGCACCAAACATTTGGAAAATGACAGCACTTCTAAGTAAGCAGTTGATTGAAGAAGTTATAAAGGAAATTTTAAAATGTTTCACATAGATAAAAATATGATATTAGAATTTGTGGGATTTAGCTAAAGCATTGCTTCAAAGAGACCTTTATACCCTTAAATGCTTATATGAAGAAGACAGGTTTAAAATTGGTGACCTAAGCTTCTATGTTAAGAATCTAGAAGGCAAAGCAAATCTAACCCAAAGTTAGAAGAAGGAAGGAAATGATAAAGATAAAAGCAGAAATCAATGAAATAGAAAGTAGAGAAAATTAACAAAGCTAAAAGTTGGTTTTTTGAAGGAAAAAAAATTGATAATCTCCTAGCAAACCTGATTGGGAGAGAAGAGAGAAAGAAAAAACATGAAATACCATAATCAGAAATGAAATAGGGGTTCACCAGGCATGGTGGCTCATGCCTGTGATCCCAGCACTTTGGGAGGCGGAGGTGGGTGGATCACTTGAGGTCAGGAGTTTGAGACCAGCCTGAGCAACATGGCAAAACCCTATCTCTACCAAAAATACAAAAATTAGCCAGGCATGGTGGCACACAGCTGTAATCTCAGCTACTCGGGAAGCTGAGGCACGAGAATCGCTTGAAGGCGGGAGATGAAAGTTACATTGAGGCAAGATTGTGCTACTGCACTCCAGCCTGGGTGACAGAGTGATACTCCATCTCAAAAAAAAAAAAAAAAAAAAAAAAAAAAACCAAAGAAAGAAAGAAATAGGGAATATCACTATAAACAGCTTTATACTGGTGAATTTTTTAGCCTTAGAGGAAGTTGACAAATTCCTTGAAAAATATAATTTTATCAAAACTAACACATTAAGAAATAGAACAATCTGAATTGCCTCATATCCATTTAAAACTTAGCAAATACTTCCCTACAAAGAAAATTTCAAGTCCAAATATTGTCATTTATGAATTCTGTTAAACATTAAAGAAAGAAATAATGTCAACCTTTTACAAACTCTTTTGGAAAATATAGGAGGCAATACTTCCCAACTAATTTTATGAGTTTTGCTTTATCCTATACCAAAACCTAACTAAGATACTACAAGAAAGAATTACAGATGAATATCACTCAGAAATAGATGCTCTTTAAATATTATCAAACCAAATTGAGCATGTAAATAATATATCATGACCAAGTGGGATTTATCTTAGAAATGCTAAGTTAGTTAAATAATTGAAAATCGATGTAATTTACCATGTTAACTGAAAAAAAGAAGGCAAGTTGATGATTTCCTCAATAGCTACAGGAACAATGGTTGATGAAACTAGCAGTTATTCGATGATGAAAACCTCTGAGGATATAAGGAAACTCCTAAATCCAATAAAGCGATATTTACCATAAATTCTACGCTAACAACATCCCACTTACTGGTGAATTCTGAATATGCCCCTAAGTTTGGAAACAAGACATGTGGTATCTACACTCACCACTTCTGTTCAACAGCGCACTGGAAGTACTAGACCTCCCCACCCTCCTTCGTGAAAAATTCATTGTCATCACTTGTAACTCTGCGTCCATTTAGCAGGGTAGTATATTTTAGCACTCAATTTCCAGGGGCAAGATTATTGCCTGGACTAGTGCACAACTTAATTACCTCTCACTCTGAACCTTCCCAGTCAGATACGGTTCTTTTCTTCTTTGCTACAGAACAGGCTAGGTTTAGCAAATGTTGGTTTAACATATGGAATGTTACTCTACTTTTATGTTTAACTTTGTAACACAGATGTTTGAAGATCTAGGTAATGTGTACGCAGTTTTGTGAATTAGGGTATCCTGTGTTGGTTTTAATGCTTTGTTATAAAAGTTTGTAAGTATGCTACTAATTTTTCTTGATAAACTGTGAAATGTGATAATGTAATTTTGTGACCTCAGTGAAATGTGGTTATAGTAGCACAGATTTATAATTTGCATCATTTATTATTTGAGAAAAATAGTCTCAGTCCATACTGAAAATGACTTATATATATTCTAATTGGGGCCTTTTTGGCATCTCCATTTGAAACAGTGCTAGGGAGTACTGTGATTGTGAGGATATGAAAATATAAAAATGCTCACTTACTAGAGGACAGGAGGCTGATTTTTCTTGACCAGACTTAATTTTTCATCTTCATTGAACAGTAACTTAAACAGTTGTTTTTTTAATGTATTGATGTAGTATTATTCTATAACAAGACAATTTAAGTGACCGAGTGACAGAAAATTTTGGTATAATTTAAAAGATGGTTTACCTTTTATATATCCAGAAACATAGATTATACTGATGCTATCTTTTTTGGTGGTGATGGGGCATATATTTTTGTTTTTAAAAGGATATCCAAGAAGCAAACTTCAAGACATCAAGTAGCCGACTCCTAGCAGCTGTTATGTCAGCTCTGTGTCACACATCTGTTAAGCTGACTTCCATCTTCCCGATTGCGTATGATGGAGAAGTATTACTACGATCAATTGTTAAACAAGTTAGCACAGAGAATGACTCAACACTAGTTCATCGTTTTCCCCTTTTGGTGGCACATATGGAAAAACTTAGCCAGGTAGGTCTTTCTCTGAAATCTCTTTTACACTGAGGCAATAAAACTGTAAATGGAAGTGTGTTTAGCTTTTTGCTTGTTCTTCTCTATTAAGTATATTTACAAAATGATTATTTAATGAATGACATCTGTTTTTGAAATAATATTTTTTAAAAATTTCTATATTTACCTATAAAATGAAGTGTTTTTGCTCTAATGGTTTAAATAATCACTCACCTTTAAAAAAATTTGAGAGTTATACAATAGATACCTACATATTGATTTTTCCTGAACCATTTGAAGGTAAGTTGCAGATACTTTACATTCTAATATAATATTTTAGATTTCTAAGATAGAATGATAAGAAAATAAAGGATTTTTAAAATACCTTCTTAATAACACTTTGGTATATTAAAATAAGCACTGTAAATAATAGGGATAGGAAATATTCAGATAAATCATTTTCATGCTGGAAATCAGCTACGTTAATAATCTTTTCCCTTTTTTTCTGAAAAATAAAGTATTTTCCTTTATTGAGACCTTATGACTTCTTGAAATTTTTCTACTGGTAGGGGTCGGAATTTTCTTATCTCCACTTAGGAAATCAAATACAGTAGAAATTATAAAACTACATAGGAATCATAAGTATGTACAAAAAGAATTTTGTTAAAAAATTGATTTACACAGACTAGAGTTGATTATAGCTAAATATACTGGAATTTATTATCTCAGATTAAGATCTTGTCCTATAGAAGAAACTTTTTATTTTTGTTTTTTAAGACGAGCTCATTCTGTCACCTGGTCTACAGTGCAGTGGTGCCATCGCAGTTTACTACAACCACAACCTCCTAGACTGAAACGATCTTCCCACCTCAGCCTCCCAAGTAGCTGGGACTAAAGGCACATACTACCACACCCGGCTAACTTTTTAAAAAAACATTTTGTAGAGACAAGGTCTTACTATGTTGCCCAAGCTGGTCTCAAACTCCTGGCTTCAAGTGATCCTCCCATCTCAGCCTCCCAAAGTGCTGGGATTGCTGACACCACGCCCAGCCAAAAAAGCTTTTTAAATTGAAAGAATAGTTTTCTGTCTGTCATATAGGATTGTAAATGGAAAGTTAAATAAGAGAATAAAATATGACTCAAAGCTAATGAAAACGTTTTGTAAATGTGTGGTACTTTGATACATAGAGACAGATAATTCATAAAAGAACTTCTAAGTGAAAAGTAGATACAGTGGCTCCACGTATAACCAGAAAGATTTGTAGAAATTGACTCTGACTCCAAAGTCTGAATTTTAAGAGTATCAGAAAAACAAGGTTTTCAAATTGAGTATTCCTATGAAGGAAAATGAAACAATATCTTAGAGCTTTTTCTTATGTATCATAGAGTGAAGAGAATATCTCAGGGATGACAAGCTTCCGTGAAGTTCTGGAGAAAATGCTGGTCATTGTTGTGCTACCAGTCAGGAACAGCCTGAGGAGAGAAAACGAACTCTTCTCCTCCCACCTTGTCTCGAACACCTGTGGATTACTGGCCAGCATTGTCAGTGAACTGACAGCATCAGCCCTGGGATCTGAGGTAATACATTATATTGTGACACTGGATAAAAAGCACATGTGTAAGTGTTTTACACAGTTTCTTTTTTCATCTATTTTGGCTTTCCAGAAGCTAATTTCAGATTGGATTAGCAAACCCAATGCATTGTTTTTCTTTTTTGCCCTTCTCTCTACTTCCTACTTGCTCCAATTTGTTACTTCTCCCTCACCAGTTTACCCAACATCCACAGGAATATAAAGTATACATTTTCCTCATAGAGCAGGTTGTCATCTGCCCCATTGCACAAGCCCACCACCATGCCCCGGGAAAAGCAAAGCTAGTTGTCACTGCTGGGAGATGAGTAACGTCCACTCAACTGACCCTAGAGAAATACATATTTAAAATCGGAATAGTAATTTTTATTTCACCTCTATCACAGGTTTTTTGAAATTGCAGTAAAATATACATAATATAAAATTTGCCATTCTAATCATTTTTATGTGTACAGTTCGGTGGCATTAAATGCATTCACTTTGTTGTACTTAGTTGTACATTGTCACGAAGTTTTCAAAGTATCAAGTGTTATTATGTTTGAGAAAATCACTTTGAAAGTGCCTTTACAATTTATACAGTAACATTATTTTATTCCATTTCACTGTCTTACTCTTTCTTATAACTTAACTGAATGTTTTGATTGAATTTGGGGAATGTTTCTGTTTTTTCCTTCTAAAAAACAGACAGTAGATTGGTTTGGAAAATCATGTCCTAATGTGAAATATCTTACATCATTCAAATGAATGTTTAATAACCAGCATGTATTCAGTGACCCTAGCTCTCAAGTTCTTGTCAAGGAACTTCTTTTCTCTATTTTACTTTTATAATTCCTAATCTTTGCTTTTTCTTTTAAATTTATTTTAACACCTATTCTGAATTAACCCATCCAGTATATATGCATTATTGATTCATTATAACAGTTTAGCCTTTAGAATTTGTGGTTCATTGCATATACTTGAGCTAATTTTAGTCCCTCATCCTGGGAAGCACTTTCTAAGTTTCTTGGTTAACTTTGAGTTTGGCCTTGGAGACTATTGCAGCCCTTGTCAAAAACTTTTTAATTTTTTATATTTGTTCATTTAGTCTACAATACCTTCCTACTCTGCAGGATGCAGGAAAGTCTGTAATGTGTAGATCCCCTTCCAAAGTTTACTAAAGAGTTCTCCCCTTTAAACTTACCTTTCCAGTGAAAAAGAATACCAAAAGTTACAGGGTGCCTGGTATACAACTTTGGGAGTTCCCACAGGTCCTGGCTTAGAGATGAATATTTGTTTCTCAGAGCAGTTTGCAGTTTTTGTTAGAATCATAAACATCCATATTTTTCTCTATTTAGTCTCCCAAAATTCTGCAGCCAGCTTAGATTAGAAGTAGGTTTTGTAAATAAAAAGAGCAGTTTCAACCCAAAATAAGTTCTCTAATCCTCTCTAGTGAAAGTCTATAATTAGTATGGTTGCACATGTGTGTGTATGTATTCAAATACTGAATGCTGTTACAGAAATATCGCTGTATATATTCGTAGTATTCAATCTTAGGCTATAGACCATTTTCTTCAAATGAAGTCTTGCAAATTCACAGGTGAGAGGAGAGAGGACATAGTCTGGTTGAAGAGAGGAACCATAAATTTACCTCTTCCTTGCATACCTTTCTCTGCAGAATTTCTAGAGCTCTATGTCGCATAGTTTGAAAACTGTTGATCTATAGAATTTCGATGACATTTTTAGCATCTCTTTTCAAAGTCTAGTGATTTATTCATACATTATGACTGATAAGACAAGCTTGTACTTCTAACATTATAAATTAAGTGGAAATATAGTTTCATATGGCTGAAGGAAGAAAATACTGTCAAGTGACACTGATTTGTGATTTTAGAATGATAAAATCTGGTTTTATTGTGAGTTAATCTCTTAGTAGAACATACGTTTAGAAATGCTTATACCCACTTATTAAATAAAGGTTATTTTATTAGACTTCTTAGAAACCTTTGGATGGTTTTGTTAAAGGTGTACAAACTACTGATGCAGTTGCTTTTGTTGTTCACAGGTTGATGGACTTAATTCTCTTCACTCTGTAAAAGCTAGTGCTAACCGATTTACAAAAACAAGTCAGGGCAGAAGCTGGAACACTGGGAACGGGTCCCCTGATGCAATCTGTTTTTCAGTAGACAAACCTGGAATAGTTGTAGTTGGTTTCTCTGTCTATGGAGGAGGTGGAATTCATGAATATGAATTAGAGGTCTTGGTTGATGATGTAAGTATCACCCTTTCAGCATTTATCCTGATTAGTGGGTTGTGTATTAGGATTTACCATTGTCATAGTATGATGGGTCCATACCTTCAGGGGTTTGCTAGATCAATCACAGATGAATGACACTAAAGAAACTGAAAAAGGCTGGCCACAGTGGCTCACACCTGTAATCTCAGCACTTTGAGATGCTGAGGCAGGTGGATGACTTGAGCATAGGAGTTCGAGACCAGCCTAGGCAGCATGACAAAACCCCATCTCTACGAAAAATACAAATATTAGCTGAGTGTGGTGGTGCACGCCTGTAATCCCAGCTACTCTGGAGGCTGAGGTGGGAGGATCACTTGAGCCTGGGAGGTTGAGGCTACAGTGAGCCATAATCATGCCACTGTACTCAAGCCTGGGCAGCAGAGTGAGACCCTGTCTCAAAAAAAGAAAGAAAGAAAAGAAACTGAAAGATAATGATTTTACCTCATTGCTTGTGTTCCATCTTTCCACCTTGGATCACTACTGCTTATATTTTTTGTACTTTCAGAAAGAGAAAGATTTAAAGTGGAATTAAAGACTAAAAATTATTTAGCTAAGTCCCTGATGACAAGTCTTGAGTAGTTTTTTTTTATATTGTAATTTTTCAAGAAACACAATGTTCAGATGTCATAGAGTACTAATTCAGCTATATCTTTCTAATCCATTCTCTAAAATTACTTAAAGTACCTGAGTTTTATTAAAATAGGACAGAAAGGGGTAGCATGTAAATCATTGCCTAGTAAATAGCAAGTTTATCTCTATCTCTAACTTGATTTTTTTGTTTCATTTTTTTTTTTTTAGAGTGAACATGCAGGAGATTCAACTCATTCCCACAGATGGACATCTCTGGAATTAGTGAAAGGAACTTACACAACAGATGACTCACCCAGTGATATAGCTGAAATCAGACTTGACAAAGTGGTTCCTTTAAAGGTAGTTTCAACTGTATGTTTCTATTGTGAATAAGAAGAATTATTATGTAGTTAAAATAGTGAAGAGTATTCCATGAATTTTGTTTGTTAGATACAGTTATTCGTAAGTTATCCTTTATATGGTAGGTACTTCAGATATTTATGGAGTACCTACTATGTACCTGATGTTGTACCACATTATATTATATTTTTGTATAATGTTTCTTAAAGTCTGGAGTAGTAGGAAGCTTTGTAGTCAAACAGATTAAACTCTGGATACCTGCTGTTCCAACATACTAGCTTTAAGACACTGAGTTCATTATTTAACCACTTTGAGACTTATCTGTAGATTGGAAAGAATAATACCTGCATTGTAGTATTGTCGAGATTAAATAATAGAAATAAAACACCTGCCTCAGTGTCTAGCACAGTATAAAAAATAAGCATTAGCCCTGTCTTTTCTTCTCTTATTGCTTTTGTTCTTTTTTTTTTTTTTTTTTTTTTGAGATGGAGTCTCACTCTGTCGCCCAGGCTGTAGTGCAGTGGCATGATCTTGGCTCACTGCAACCTCCACGTCCTGGATTTAAATGATTCTCCTGCATCAGCCTCCCGAGTAGCTGGGATTACAGCCACGTGCCACCATACCCAGTTAATTTTGTATTTTTAGTAGAGAGGGGCTTCACTGTGTTGACCAGGCTGGTCTCGAACTCCTGCCCTCAAGTGATCCACCCCCGTCAACCTCCCGGAGTTCTGGGATTACAGGCGTGAGCCACCACACCCAGCCTATTTTCTAACAATATATGGCAAAATAGAGAAATTTTACCACATCAAAGTAATTATAAATGTTAAAGTAACATTAAAGTATTTCTGAATTCAACTGAAATAAATTTCATTATAGGACAAAATTTTGGATAAGATCGGTACATGAGAGATTTCATCAGGAAGAATTTAGATACTGAAAAACCAAAAAGCTTTTATTGTGAAATTTATATCATGGTTCATAAAGCATTAGTTTCTATAGCTCACATTTTCAAAGTACAGTGCATTATATTTTGGACAGCTTTTTTCCTGTGGGTTTTTTTTTTCTCATGTCTGTTTGCCTATAAATTTCTATCTCTGAGTTTTTCTGAAAAATATAGCAGAGTCACCCTTATTTTTTTCTCACATCTAAAATTATTTTAAAAGTTAAACTAGTCAAGGAAAAGTATCAGCTTATGCAATTAAAATCTCGTATTGCTGGGCACAGTAGCTCACACCTGTAATCTCAGCACTTTTGAGACACCAGGGAGGGAGGATCACTTGAGCTTGGGAGTTTGAGGCCAGACTGGGCAGTATAGTCAGACCTTATCTCTACAGAAACACCTTAAAAAATTGGCTGAGTGTGATGGAATGCACCAGTGGGAGAATTGCTTGAGCCCAGGAAGAGGAGGCCACATTGAGCCAGGATTGCACCACTTCACTCCCAGCTGGGTGACAGAGCAAGATCCTGTCTCAGAAAAAAAAAAAGAAAAATTATTATGGCTAATATTCTACCAGTAAAATTACGAGCAGGCACTAGTTACATTGGTTGTGTTCAGACCTAGTTCCATCACTTACTAGCTGTGTAACTTAGAACAAATTACTTAACTTCTCTGAACCTCAGATTCCTCATCTGTAAAATAGGGATAATAATGATACTTACCTCATGAAGCCATTTTAAGGATTAATTAAATTCCATAAAGTACTTAGGACAGTTGCTTTTATGCAACAGGCATTCAGTAAATATTAGCTGTCATCATGTTTGATTCATTAAAAACCTATATCATCTGTAAATATGATAAAAAATTTCAGTATATTTGCCTATTTTACTGCTAGAGTTCTTTTTGTATATCCTCTGTACATTGTGAATAAATGTAAACATGTTTTACCTCTTTATAATGAAGGAAAATGTTAAATATGCTGTGCGCTTGAGGAACTATGGAAGCCGTACAGCCAATGGAGATGGAGGAATGACCACAGTTCAGTGCCCTGATGGTGTGACGTTCACATTCAGCACGTGCAGCTTGAGCAGTAATGGCACAAACCAAACCCGAGGACAGATCCCACAGATACTCTACTATAGGTGGGTGAATGTATAGAGATAAGGGAAATAGTTTACAGTGGTAGAACATACACAGTCTATTGCCAGGTAAAATTGCTAAGTGGATAATTATAATTAAATTATACAGTGTATCTTCTTAGCGCATACTCGTACAAATTCATATAAAGAAATCTTTTAATATATAAATTCAGTGTTTGCTACAAAAGTGAATGCTTTACAATATTTTTGCTGTTATTTCTTCAATATCATTGAAATGTTTGTGCACTGGGCATATGTGCTGTTGCTGTCACTCTATAATTTCTGGTCTGCAATTTCAAATTTAAAGGGTATTCATTTCTTTTTATAAAATGCCTCAAACTAATGATCAGATAGACTGTACTCAGATAGTGGTGTTGCCTTGATCCTGTTGTCCAGTCACAGAATATTTTGGTGTCTGTGAATCTTGGACCTGCCCTGTCTAACCCCTGGGGCCCTAGAATATATAATAGTGTGTTTCTTACAATGTTTTTAACAAAAACCATTCCTTATGTAAACCGTGGAAAATAAAAGAATGATAACAACCCTCGGGTTAAAAAAAATCTTTTAAATACACATTTCTCACTGAGTCTGAATTTTTCTTGTAGTGGTGAAGCTGATATCTTAGGTAGTCATGAGTACCGTTTGCAACATTTGTCCTCAACCTGACTTAGCATTAAATCACTGAATTTCCGTATCACTTTCAGAGGCTTGCTGCTTCCTCTGTTTCCTTCATAAAGAGTCTAGGGATGGTGCCTAGGTAGATAGTATAAAATAATTTCCCTAGATATAGATTTTCTGCTTCCTCTTTCCATGAGAAATAGAATAGAAATAGCAGGCAGTAAATAGCTACGTAGTTCAGTGTTGCTGCTGAAATATAAAAGCTGTCTAGTCTTTTGCCCCAGTCAAGAAAAACTTTCTGTTCCATAAGCACTACAATAAATAGTACATTATTCTCTTTCTTAAACTATGGATTAAAAACTCTGTTATGCATACGAGTTATATACTTCAGAAAGCTGGAGAGCCACTAACAGCATCTGCCATCCAAACTTTGTATCTTATACAAAATACAGTGTTTTGAGTATTTTCTTGTTTTCTATAAAGCTTTAAATACCCTTAGCTTTAAATTTTTAAAAAATGAAAAATACTAAAGTCCTTTAGTTTTAAATACCATCCTGCTCTGATAGCTCCCAAGTTTACATCCCTAGCCTTCATGACCTCTGAACCCTGGACTCCAGGTCTTTCTCTGACATCTTCATTTGGATGACACTAGTGGAGGTGGTGTTAGTTACTCTGTGCCAGGCTGTGCTTTGAGTGTGTTACCTGTGTTATCTCAGCTTGTCCTCGCAGTAACCCCAGGAAGTAGGTACTTTTCTTATCTGTGTTTCACAGATGATGGAACTGAGACACTGGGTAGTCCAGAGTCACACCTCTGGTAAATTATGCTACTGCGACCTGTGGGCAGGAAGTCAGATTTCAGGTGATACACCCTTAACCAGTATGCTACATATTCTCTTTAAGGACGTTCGCTATAGTTGGCTAGTAAACATCTGAGGTTTCATGTGGCCAGAATATTCATCTCCCACAGTTACAGCCAGACACCTTGGAGTCATTCTTGACTTCTCTTTCCCTCATACCTAAACCTAGGTCATCAAGAAGTCCTGTCAGCTGTACTTTTAAAATGTCCTGAATCTGGTCTTTTCTTCTACCTCCATATTTAATAGTCTAGACCAAGCCACTTCAACCTCTACCTGCTAACTGTAATGAGCCTCTAAACTAGTCTCCCTCCTTTCACTGTTGGTCTCCTACAATCAGTTCTCCACAGCACAGTCAGAGTGATCTGATAAAAATATAAATCATACCAAGTTCCACCCTTGCTCCAAACCCAGCTTCCCATTCCCATACCAGTATAAAATGTCATTATGTTGCCTACAAACCTCACACAGTTTGACTCCTGTTTCCCTTCCCACCCATCACCCTACACTCTTTCTCCTTTTCTTCTAGCCATACATGTCTTCATTCTGTTCCTTGAATTCACTAGTGTGTTCCTTTTGCCCCGACAGTTTTCCCTCAGCTCTTCGCATGAGTCTTTAAAAAAAAAAAAAAAAAAAAAAAAAAAAAATTCCCGTCAGCTGAGCGCGGCGATTCACTTCTATAATCCCAGCACTTTGGGGTGGATCACGAGGTCAGGAGTTCGAAACCATCCTGGCCAACATGGTGAAACCCCATCTCTACTGAAAACAAAAATTAGCCGGGCGTGAGGTGCATGCCTAAAATCCCAGCTATTTGGGAGGCCGAGGGAGGAGAATTGCGTGAACCTGGGAGGCAGAGGTTGCAGTGAGCCAAGATCGTGCCACTGCACTCCAGCCTGGGCGACAGAGCAAGACTCTGTCTCAAATAGATAAATAATTTAATTAATTAATTCAGGTCTTTGTTAAATAGGAGTTCCTCAGAGAACTGATCTTATTTAAAATAACACCCTTCCCATTATGCCCTATGCTGCTTTATTTTTCTTCAAAGCCCTTATCATTCCCTATAATTATATAGTTGCATGTTTACTTTTTTAACTTTAAAAAAACTATGAATTAAATGAGGATCTCAGATCCTGGATGATTTCTGGCATTGGATCATGTTTTACTTACCATTGTAAAATAATCTCATGTTTGCTCATGCTACAGGAGTGAATTCGATGGAGATTTACAATCCCAACTTCTGAGTAAAGCCAATGAAGAAGATAAAAACTGTAGCAGAGCGCTGTCTGTTGTAAGCACTGTCGTTCGAGCCTCTAAGGACCTCCTGCACAGAGCTCTTGCTGTGGATGGTAAGACTTTTTCTTTCCCAATAGTCATATTTTAGATTCTTTATTCGCTAAATTTTTGCATAGAACTATTGAAGAGGAACCTTCTATTATACAATTGTGTAGACTCTTAAGTGTTTTCTTTATTTATAGATCCACACGTGCATTAATTTTGGATAAGTCACACTCTCCATACTGTAACGCAGAATTATTTAGAATGCTCAAAAGGAGTTATCATATATTCTTATTTGCTTAGTTAATTTAGTAGAAGAAAAATTGTATTTGGTTTAAACTGGGTCTTTATTCTTCTTTTAGTAGTCAAAAAGCTTTTTCTTCCTCTCTGTTCTGTTTCCAGTAATGTATCGCTATCCACCCAAAACTCTGGGGAACCGTAACCATCTCCTCAGAGGCACTTGCCTAAATTCAGTTCTAGGAGTTTTCCCCTAGAAACTCTCTAGTTTGTATTCTCCTCTCTCTCAGTTCTTCCCCTGCCATCATTTAGGCTGCCATGGTGCAAGTACATGTCATTTTTTAATATAGGGATAATACCCAATAATGTCACTGCTACCTTTCCCCCATTCTCCATCTAGCTGTTTAGTTATTCTTCACACTGGCACCAGAGTTATCATTATGAAAACATTGTTATGGCCGGGCATGGTGGCTCACGCCTGTAATCCCAGCACTTTGGGAGACTGAGGCGGGCGGATCACGAGGTCAGGAGTTTGAGACCAGCCTGACCAACATGGTGAAACCCCATCTCTACTAAAAATGCAAAAAATAGCCGGGCATGGTGGCAGGTGCCTGTAATCCTAGCTATTCAGGAAGCAGAGGCAGGAGAATAGCTTGAATCCGGGAGGCGGAGCTTGCAGTGAGCCGAGATCGTGCCACTGCACTCCAGCCTGGGTGACACAGTGAGACTCCATCTCAAAAAAAAAAAAAAAGAAAAAAAAAATTGTTGCCGCCACCTCCTTACTGTATAACGTTAATTCCTAATCCTAGTTTAACATCAGAACAACCTGGAAAGCTTGCTGAAAATAAAGACTTGGGTCTATCCCCAGGGCTTGAAGCTAGGTTAAAAAACTGTTTTTTAAATAAGTGTGCAGCCTGTTTTGATGTCACAGCAGACCTAGGAATCAGTATTTGGGAGAATAATTGGCCTATAAAATAAAGGTCTTCACAGTATAGGCTTAGCTTATCTTTCCAGCACCATGTTCATGGATAACTGAGTAAAATGTTAATCAGTAAAGTGCTTTTCTTGGAAAAACAGAAAGCCATATAGCTTAATAACAGTAAATGTTTTTGGAGTGCTGAATATGTGCAGGTGTTGTTCTCAAGTGCTTTACGTATATTACCTTGTTTAATCTTCACAACATCCAAATGAGGGGAATACTGTTGTGATCCTAAGTTACAGATTAAGTAATTTGCCTAATGTCACTGATAGAGCCATGTTTGGTGCCAGAATGGTAATTTAAATAAAGGCTCCATTACCCTAGGTTCCAGCTCTATTATTTTACAGGTACGTGTATTAAGTATTTTGGATAAGATACTTAAACACTGTGTGCCATGGTTTTCCTTTCTAAAAATTGGGGATAATAAAAGTTTCTTATTGTGAGTATTAGTTGAGATAAGGCATGTATTCTAGAAAAAGCCTTCAGAATAGTATCAGGCCCTTGACAAGCACCCAATTAGTGTCAACTATAGTTTCGCTCAAAAGAACAGAATATAGATTTAGTATAGCATGTGTACAGTACAATGAAATTACATTCTAACTGTAGTTTTAATGCCTTTTATGCGTTTTTTAGCTGACGACATTCCAGAACTGCTGAGTTCTTCCAGTCTGTTTTCCATGCTGCTCCCCCTTATTATAGCGTACATAGGACCAGTAGCTGCTGCTATTCCCAAGGTGTGTAATTTAATTCTATAACTTTGAATGTTTTTTTTAAATACCTTTTAAAAACAAAGACTTTGTGTCTTGTCTTTACAAAAACTTGCATCTTTGAGGCATCTGGGATATAGGTAACAAGCAGAGAGAGATACTAATTATTATACTTCTCTGTTCTTCTTAGTATTGTTTACTGGATTGCTGTGCTTATTTGTTGGCTTTACATTTGAAGAATTTGTGAATGGGAAATAGATTTTAGAAATTTTAGAAATGTGATATGTAAGGAAAGATTATGTTAACTGAGATTTTTCAAATTTATAAAGTTGATGCCAGATGGTCTTCATTAATAACAATAGCAATGTTAAAGGACAAGAGCGTTTTAAAACAGTGACATATTCAAGAGATGGAAGAAATGATAAACTATTGATTCTTTGGCATAATTAAGTAAAACGTGATTTACTTCAGATCATGAAAAAACGAAAGTGTTTAAAAATATAGATTTAGATATTGTCATGTAACATCTAAGATAAATCTTTTTTTAATCAATTGAACAGATTTCTCTTTGAACAAAAACTTAACTAGTAGAAAATTTAGACAGAAATTGTTATTAGAGTAACCAATAATTATTGTAATTCATAATTTTAGAACTACTTTCACATGTATCTCATTTAACCATATTTTTATATGTGTACTAGGTGGCTGTAGAAGTCTTTGGCCTTGTCCAACAATTGCTTCCGTCAGTTGCCATTTTGAATCAGAAGTATGCACCCCCTGCCTTCAACCCTAATCAGTCGACAGATAGCACCACAGGAAACCAGCCTGAACAGGGCCTCTCTGCTTGTACAACCTCCAATCACTATGCTGTCATAGAGAGTGAGCACCCGTATAAACCTGCCTGTGTGATGCACTACAAGGTAGGCACCAGTTCTTAGTGTGATTTGACTGTAAAACTTGGTGTGAGGTTCTCTGATGATATCTTAAAGAATGCCTGGCCTGCATTTATGAGTGTAGCTTCTTTTATAGTATTTACATATAGAGAATCAGCAGGTGATTAGGCATTGTTGGATATACAGAATAATTTAAGACGGAATTTTTATCTCAAAGATGATAAAATTTTATTGGTTTATGAGGGTTGTTCTGAAATCTTCCTACAAGTATAGTGTGGTATATAATGCTAAACTTCATGCTGTGATTTGTAATAGTAGTAGATATAAGCATTAACAATTTAAATTATATTTTTTGAACTAGCATTATTTGTACCACAGCCTGAGCTCTGAAAATTTACAACCCCAATGTAAGATTTAAAGTAGTCTATACATAATGTTAAAAAAACTATGTATAAAATTATTATAAATTTAGTGTTATTAGAGAGTGTTCAAAATCCATGTTCTTTGTTTTTTCATTGTATCATGCAAATTAAGGAAGAAAAGGATAAATTTATATTTTGTGTGCTTGTAAAATATTCCATTTTTCATGGTAGAAGCTATTAAGCGTCTGTAGAGGTAAATAGGCTAGTACAGTGCACTTGTTTATCCATCTCCCGGATTCAGCAATGTCAACTCTTAGACCTGTCTTATTTATTCCCTACCTGCTTCCTAACCTCCTGTATTGTTTTAAAGCACATTTATAATATTTATTGACACAATGTCTCCAAAATATAAGGACCCTTAAAAATAACCATAGTATTATCACACTGAAAAAAAAACAATTTAATGTCTTCAAACATCATGTAAATTTTTAATAATTTGAGTTAGAATCCATGTAAGATCCATACATTGTGATTAGTATGTCTCTTAAGTCCCCTTTAATCTTAAGTTCCTTTAAATCTGTAAGACTCCCTCTGTCTCTCTCTTTTTTTGTTCCCTTGAGTTCTATTTGTTGAAGAAACTGGATGCTATATGTTTGTTAGATGGGAGCCTCTTCAGCTTACCTGCTGGGTCTTTCAGGCACACCCCTTGCAGTCATTCCTAGCTTCCTTGCTTTCTGGTAGGATAAGATGTTCCAGGCTCCTTTTATATGTTTAATGCCTCAGACTTGGAACAAACCATTTTTTCAAAGTGTCCTAATTTCTGTTATACATACACACACACGTTATGTTTACATATGTATATACATAAATGTGTATATGTTTATGTATAGATTTATGTGTATGTGTAGCTTTTAAAAGATAAAATACCTCATGAGTTTGTACTATTGATACTAATTCAAAATAAGGACCACAGACACACCTCAGTCTCCTTTCTCCTACATCTAAAATTCCTATTAGTGACACTGGGAATATCAGAATTCAAAAATCATTTAAATTATTTCATTTGGGGTGTGTGTGTGTGTGTGTGTGTGTGTGTGTGTGTGTGTGTTGTCTTTGAAGTATATCCCATCTAAATGTATGGTCACATTGCTGTGTTTAAATCTAGTTGGAATGCTCCCTCTTTGCGTGATTATGCATTCATTGGATATACACTTAAAGAGCTGTTTAATTTTAGAGTTTAGGAATTGCTTTTTAAATTTGGATTTTGTTTTAGAATTCTTTAAATACTTACATAGTTTGAAGTCAAATTTATGAAACAAATCTAGCTTTTATCTCTGTCCTCGTCACTGTGTTCCTCCTTCTCTGTCATAGGTAACATTTTATTGTAGTTTATCCTGTTGTGTCATTTAATAAAAGCATAGACACATATACACATACAGATGCAGATGTGTGTGTTTGTATGTATATAATCTGTATTCATGTTGCCTTGCCTATTGGCCTCAGGTGACATTCCCAGAATGTGTGAGGTGGATGACAATCGAATTTGACCCTCAGTGTGGTACTGCACAGTCAGAAGATGTCCTTCGTTTGTTGATTCCTGTCAGAACTTTTCAGAATTCAGGATATGGACCAAAATTGACATCTGTTCATGAAAATCTTAATTCATGGATAGAATTAAAGAAATTTTCAGGATCCTCTGGGTGGCCTACTATGGTTTTGGTGTTGCCAGGTAAGTTTTTCTTTCATTCTGTTTTATGTGGTAAAATAAGTACATTTATTGAGTAGGGGTGTATCATTGAAAATGTTTATCTAATTTTTAGAGAAATGTATTAAAGACCTACCATGTATCTGGATTGCATTTGAGGAATAAATAAGATACCCTGGGCAAGGGGCACAGCCTGATCCAAGTTTCGGAGAAGACAGTGTTTTAAGGATTTTGTGAAAAAAAGATTAGCTTGACCAAAGCAGAGTGTTAACGTTGAGGAGCAACTAGCTAGCTGTGTAGTTGGGGCCAAATTATAGAAAACAATGGATTAAATCTTTTATTTTCCCAGAAAGTGCTAAATTTTCAGAACTTAACGAAGGACTGAAGTCCTTCCTTGTAAGAGAATTTGTGAACCACTTTCTTGTGTGAAAAGTTGTGTGAAAGCTGTTTCAGTTGGCTTGAGGGTATGTGTGAACGGGAGAGTCAGAGCATACAAGCACAGTTGTTATTGCTGGTACTGTGCTTTTCTTTAAAAGAAAGTTATTTAAGTAAGTTTTTAAAACTATGCTTTAAAACTTACCGTTTGTTGCATTCTTAACCGGTTAACTAGGACTACTCTTGTTATCCTTCAAACTAATAGGCAATTTCAATTCAGAAACTTCTTCTTTCCACTCTGACCACCTATTTGTTTGTTTGGGAAAAGATCAGAAAAAGACACATGCCAGGGTAGAGGATTGCCCACTTTGAAAAACAAAAAGGCTAACGTCAGTATTTGACAAATAATTGAAAAATGATTGCCCATGTAACTTAAGTACTTTATTAAGCAGGGGAGTTTGATTATGAAAAAAAGTGACAATTTATTTGCGATAGACCTGTTGTTTCTAGTGTTATTTTTGGTACAATTTCCTCAAGTAGATACAGGAATGCTCCCCGCCACAAGTCTATTTAAGTTATGTAGTATATGATGTGTGTTTCTGCCTATCTTGTGATAAAAGAGAAAGTCCATTGGATAAAAGAGGGAAATTTTAATAAAATTGTTTTAGAGTTTGAACTCAATTCTGGCATTTTTATTAGGAAATGAGGCCCTTTTTTCATTGGAGACCGCATCAGATTATGTGAAAGATGACAAAGCTTCTTTCTATGGTTTTAAGTGTTTTGCAATTGGATATGAATTTAGCCCTGGACCTGATGAGGTAAGAATGAATTGTCTTTTCATTCTTTTAAGGAAGATTGTGTTTCTAAGGGCTAGTGAGTTGTGCTTCTAACTGACTTAAATTGTACTGTTGCCTCTATTCAAAAAGTCGGGGCCAGGTGCAGTGGCTCACACCTGTAATTGCAGCACTTTGGGAGGTGAGAGAAACCCTTGAGGCCAGTTTGAGACCAGCCTAGGCAATATATCGAAATCCTTTCTCTACAAAAAAATGAAAAGAAATTAGTTTTGACCTAGGGGTGTATAATTCTAAATATTTTGTAGTTTAATTATGTACAGTGGTCTGTTTTGCTACTTTTAATATATGAAGAGGATGGAGTTTGTGCAACATGACCCAGCCTTTGAAGTGTAGTTATACCTGCCCTGAACCTGCTCAGTTGGCTATACCTTTCTGAGTAAACGGTTGAACCTGTTTTCACAAAGGGACTGTCATCTTGTCTAAATGTTTTAAATCATACAATAAAATAAAACCGAGGACAAAGTGGACCAAAGTAATGAATGAACAGTGATTTGGACAATGAACCTTTAAACCTGAACCTTACAACCAGCCTGAGATAAAACATTGAGTACTGAATCTCATCTCCTCTCACTTTAACCATTAGCTTCATGTGCTTCCTTCTGATTTCAAAAGTAATGCTTGAATTCAAATCACATTTTGCTGATAATCCATATTCTCATTCAAACATTTTTAAAGCAGCAAATTTTATGCAATTCCATAGGGAGTCATC
Organism: Papio anubis; assembly: GCF_008728515.1. Classification (NCBI taxonomy): domain Eukaryota; kingdom Metazoa; phylum Chordata; class Mammalia; order Primates; family Cercopithecidae; genus Papio; species Papio anubis. The sequence continues at coordinate 55,596,677 of NC_044990.1, read as the reverse complement.
CAGCTGGAAAAAGAATTAGCCAATCTTGGTGGGGTTTGTGCGGCAGCTCTGATGAAGAAGGACCTAGCACTGCCTATTGGTAAGTGTGGCCAATGCTGGATGTTGTGATAGGGTTTTGTTTTGTTTTGTTTGTATTTTAAGAGTAAAATGTATGTATTATAAAAGGTCTGAAAATAGATTTGCAAAATATTCATGAGCAATAACTGCTTCATGTACTGGTAATTTGAGTTTGTCTAAGAGACTGAAGGGTATCCTCTGGCCTTTTTAAATTTACACACGTACATGGACACCCTTTTTATGCATATACATGCTTTGAGCCAGGGGGTATAGTGTGTATGTTCAGCCAAGCACTGAATATATAGTATTAAACCAAAAATTCTAGATATTTCTTAAATATTCTAGTGGAAATATCAAGTAGATAACTGAATATTCATTGTCTAGATCAGAGGACAGGTAGATAGAAATGTAATTGAATATGCTCATTATTTAAAGATATGGGACTGTATGAAAGATATGCTAGAGAATGTAGATAAGAAAGAGAAGATAGCTTAGGATTAAAGCTGTGACTTACCAAAATTTCAAAGATGTACAGAACAGGAAGAGGAGGCTGCAAATGAGACTGCGAAGGAACAGTCAGTGAAGGAGGAGAAAAACCAGGAGAGGGGATGTTCCTGGGATTTTGGCATGCTCTGAGAAGTGAATTAAAATCTATCATTGGACTTGAAGACTTGTTGGTTGCTTGTATATGCAATAAGAAATATGTTAGTAAAATCAGAGAACTGTAAGTCATTTCAGAGTAGAGAGGGAGAATGGAAAGTAAGGAAGGGCGGTCCATTTGAATTTAGATATCTCTAGAAGAATTTTTCACTGGAGCAGAGCAGAGATGAGGCAGTGGCAGAAATGGTACTTTTTATATGAAGCAAATTTGTATGATCCACGATTAATCTATAATCAAGGGAGTAAAGTTGAAAATAAAAATGCTTACTGATTCTATAATGTTTATACATGGTTTAAAGTTTTATTTTCTTACCCCCCCCCCCCCAAAATCCATCTTTACTCCTTCCTTTAAGACTACCCTTCCCACTATTATTTTTTCCTCCCTTTTCTGCCTCTGACTTTCCTTCTTTATTACGTTTTCTCTTCCTGGTCCCTTTTATTCTTCTTCATTCCTTTTCTCCCAGTTAATATTGGTATGTATGTGTGGAAATGAGACCTTGTATTATATCCACATGAGGAAAATTGCTAGCAACCTATTTTTGTCAATAGCTGTTAAAGTTTACATTATATATACTTTTTGACTTAAAAAAATTTTATACATATTTGCACAAATACTCAAAAAGTATATGTTGAAGGATGGATTAATATAGCAGTGCTTGTGATTGTAAAACCCAGAAACAACCAAAATGTCTTTCAGTTGGGAACCAGTTAAATAAGTAATGGCATACCCATTCAGTGGCAGTCTATGCAGCTCTTTGAAAAAGTAGACCTATATGGCCTAACAAGGAAAGCTGTCCAAATTATATTAAGTGAGAAAAGCAAGTTGCAGAAGAGGGTCCCATTTTTGCATACATTATTCTGTATATTACAAAAGAGTATGTTGTGGCTCACACCTGTAATCTGAGCACTTTGGGAGCCTGAGGCGGGTGGATCACGAGGTCAGGAGATTGAGACCATCCTGGCTAACACGGTGAAACCCCGTCTCTACTAAAAATACAAAAATTAGCTGGGCATGGTGGCACACGCCTGTAGTCCCAGCTACTCAGGAGGCTGAGGCAAGAGAATCACTTGAACCTGGGAGGTGAAGGTTGCCGTGAGCCGAGATCGCGCCACTGCACTCCAGCCTGGGCGACAGAGTGAGATTCCATCTCAAAAGAAAAAAAAAGAGTATGTTTGTATGTGGTTGAAACACATATACATTTTTGGTTTGTTTGCACACCAAGTTTCTAGAACAACACATAAGCTGTTGACAGTGGATAGTTTTAAGGGGGCATGGCACTGGTTAGAGATTTCGAATTTTTTGTTCTACACTTCTATACAACTTGAGTATTTCACATTGAACAAGTATTACTTTATTAGTAACATTTAATAATGTCAAAGAAAGATCAACAAATATATTCTAAATTAATAAAGGAGAAAGTGGCTAGGGGATGCAGTCACTGCCTTTTATTTTTCTGTGAGTCCCTGTCATTTACTAAAGTTATAGCTCTTCTATAAGGCAACCAAAATATAAAGGCTCAGATTTGAAATAATTTGCTCCTTCTTTTTTTAGACAAAACGAATACACTAAGTTCAGAAAGTATACATTTATATTCATAAATGTAGGATGTATCTTTGGCAAATCACCCATGGGTGCTTCTTGAGTATTGCCTTGAGAATTGTAGTATATTCCCACTGGAAATATCTTATATATTAAAATGTATGCTGCTGGGATTTTTTCCAGAATCACAAATCTTTTCAATCTGGAATAACAGAATTATTTAAAAAAAAAAAAGTGTAATGAATGCAAAGAACTAGAAAATTAAACTAAACTAAGTATTGACATGTTTTAGTAAAACGTTTTATTCGCACAACAGGTAATGAATTAGAGGAAGACCTTGAAATTCTTGAAGAGGCTGCATTGCAGGTATTGTCCCAAATGTTTTTTTTTTTTTTTTTTTTTTTTAATTTATTTATTATTATTGTACTTTAAGTTGTAGGGTACATGTGCATAACATGCAGGTTTGTTACATATGTATACTTGTGCCATGTTAGTCTGCTGCACCCATCAAGTCCCAAATGTTTTAAGGATAAACTTTGTACATTAATTTAAAAAGTATTATCACTCAGATCAGCCTATTTATCTTGACCATTGGGTCCATTCATTAAGTACTTCACTCTATTCATTGGCATTATAGATATAAATAACTTATAATTGCTCCCTTTGGTGGGAGAAACCCATGTGAGCCCTATGTATTTGGTGGGTAATTGACTCTGGAGTTAGACACAAATCCTTTGGGAGAAAAAACAAATCAAGTGCCAAGGGTGCAAAGGATGGCTTGCAGAGCTGTGGCCATTTAAACTGCATCTTGAAAGATTTTTTTTTCTTTTTTTTTTTGCCAGCTAGAGAAAGGGGAAAGACATTTCACAAAGGATGTATAGTTGTGTTATAGGAAGCAGCAAAAGGTGAGGTCAGTACAGTTGGTGAGCTCAGTCTGTGACAAACCAGTATATCATATTAAGTGGTTAGGGCTAATTGCCTGTGGACAATTGGGAGCCATCATTTGCTGTTTTTATTACTGTTTGCTTTACCTTTTTTGCTCGTTTAGGCATTAACTAGCACATTTGACTCTGAATGGAAATACATGAGTACTGTATTTCAGTGCAGTACCCTTTTGGATCTGTTACATCAACCTAATATTTCTTAAAATTGCTTAGAGATGACTATATTGTATTCTTCATTAGTCTGACTTTAGCTGGCTAGTAATCTGTAATAGGATGGAAATATCAGAATCTGTAGGCATCATTTGTCAAATTGTAATACCTACTTAGGCCAAACCAGAGATTCTGATGTACTGCTAAATGAGCACCGTTGGTTACCACACACTGAGAACATCAGTGATGGGGAAAATTTTGCATCTAGCAATGGTGTGAAGATAGAAGAAAAGTTGAGAGTCTCTCAGCTGGATCAGTGGTGCTCAGACCCTAGGATTTGATAGATTTGTAAAATTTTCCAAAAATATTTTTCCTGAGAACTTATTAGGTAAAAACACTCTTTAAAAATGTACTACTTATTATCAGCAATGTCTTATAAAATAAAAGACATTTTAATAGCCCCAGATGGAAAGGTCGTAGAATGGAAGACTCTGTTATATCCTTAGTTTTTCTAATTCGGCCATGGATCAGAGAACTTTGAGCCCACATTTGGAAAACACCAATTTAGATCATACTTATTTTCTGTACTAGGTATATGTAGTTAGTAGTAGTGATTTAAATAATATCTGTAGAGCACTTGATAGGTTTCAGCATCTTTAATATTATCTCTCTGTTTTTGTAATTACACTTTGAAATCAATGTTAGGTCTTGCATCTTACAATTATAATAACTGAAGTTCAAAGAAGTTTTGTGACTTCTTGAAGACTCAGATGGGAAACAAAGGCTGGTACCCAGTCCTTGTAATTGCTAAGGCTAGTCCTTTACATTTTATTTATTTCCTGAGATGAATTAATCAAAGTGGTAATAATGAAAACATTTATTTCATGTTTATCAAGCACTATTTTAAACATTTTGTGCATTTTTAACTCCCTACAGCAACCCAATGAATTAAAAAGTTTTATCTCCATTTACAAATGCATAGAGCATTTAGGCAGTTCACCCACGATCACACAGCTAGTGAGCAGTTGCATTGGGATTTGTTTGCTGGCAGTTCGGTGACAAAAGAAACCCTGTCTCATTAGCTGGGCATGGTGGCACATGCCTATAATCCCAGCTACTCAGGAGGCTGAAGCAGGAGAATTGCTTGAACCCGGGAGTTGGAGGTTGCAATGAGCCGAGATCACACCATTGCACTCCAGCCCAGGCAACAAGAGTGAAATGCCATCTCAAAACAAAACAAAACAAACAAACAAACAAAAAGTTCATGATTTTGAGCACTGTCTTCTGATCATAGGGAGCTGTAGTGTGTCAGTAATGTTAAGAAACTTCTGAGTTTTAAAAAGCCACTGGCATCTTATGTGTATTCTTTTTTTACAGTTAAATCTTTGTACCTTAAGATTCAAAAATAAAAATTAATTCAACAGATATATAATAAACAATATGTGTCAGGCAACATTCTAGTTAAAGGAGAATTGTCAAAGAGTTTCTATTAGTCCATTTTCACACTGCTATAAAGAACTTCCTGAGGCTGGGTAATTCATAAAGAAAAGAGATTTAATTGAGTCACAGTTCCCTACATGGCTGAGGAGGCCTCAGGAAACTTACAATCATGACAGAAGGCAAAAGGGAAGCAAGGCATGTCTTACATGGCAGCAAGAGAGAGAGAAGGGGAAAAGCCTCCGGACTTATCAAACAACCAGATCTTGTAAGGACAACAGCAAGGGGGAAATCTGCCCCCATGATTCAATCACTTCCTACCAGGTCACTCCCCCAACACGTGGAGATTATAATTCAAGTTGAGATTCGGGTGGGGACACAGAACCAAACCATATCAGAGTTCATATATTGTTTATAATTTCAGGGATTATTATGGCATATAAAGTGTCATCTAGGCCAGATATGGAGAGATCTTTATTGTGTTACTGTTCAAGAAAAAAAAAATGATGTCCCAAATTGCCTATCTTTTTGGCATGTAAGGCAGTTTTTGTGATAATCTAACATGTATTAAACACTTACTGTTTGTTAGGCAATGTATTGTATATTTTATATGCATTATTTAGTTTAAATTTTATAATAACTGTATAAAAGAGAGATTATTTGACCACCAGTTTATATATTTTACAGATTCAGGGATGGTAACTTTTTAGCTTAAGAGCACACAGCAAATAATTTGTCCAAAGCCAGGATTTGAACTTAAGTCTATTTGATTCCAAAGATGATTATTTTTGAAACTGCATAATTTCAAATGTGATAGTACTAGAAATGTAATTATTTTCTGTGAAAAAAATTTTTTGGAATTTATTTTATAGTCAGTAAAAAGTTTTTAGAGTTTCAGCATTTAAAACAAACCTTTCCAAAAACATAAGACTTGCTTGTCAGATAGGTGAAACCTAAAATTTGTTTTATCTGCCTCTTCTTCTTAATTTTAATAAGGCTTAGACAGGCTAATGAGGTTTGCGTGCTGCCACAATCAGGTTTCCACTCACTTTTACCCAAGTCAAGACCTTGGTGCCCACCCACCCAAGAGAACAGCCACACCTTACTCATGATAGCTGCCTGTAAGGGGAACTTAAAAAGAGGGAAGCCGGGTGCAGTGGCTCAGGCTTGTAATCCCAGCACTTTGATAGGCCAAGGTGGGAGGACTGCTTGAGGCCAGGAGTTCAAGACCAACCTGGACAACATAGCAAGACCCCATCTCTACAAAAAGTTTTTTAAAAAATTAGCCAGCCATGGTGGCATACGCCTGTAGTCCCAGCTACTTGGGAGGTTGAGGCAGAAGGATCGCTTAAGCCCAGGAGGTCGAGGCTGCAGTGGGCTATGATGCCACCACTGTACTCCAGCCTGGGTGACAGAGTAAGGCTTTGTCTCAAAAAGAAAAAAGAGGGAGACATCCACAGCTGCTGACAGAAGGGAGCTCTGGCCCTGAAAAATGAGGACGTAACACATAGAGGACTGGCGTGGGAGGAGATATACCATTTTATCCAGCATGCAGATCTCTGACAAGGCATTTATTTTTGAGGGAGGAAAGTAACGAGAAATATTGTCTCATAATTTTTCTCCTAGGAATTTCCTATTCTGTGGGTTAAAAGAAGGAACAGTGGGGTATGTGGAGAAAATGATTTCTCCATAAAGGCCTGTCTAAAAGTATCTGCATGTTGAAAAATTACATGTAATTAAAGTTTTATTTTAAAAAATATATAAATATTCTTTTTTACTTAACAGGTGTGCAAAACCCATTCTGGAATTCTTGGAAAGGGTCTAGCTCTTTCTCATTCACCAACTATATTAGAAGCACTTGAGGGAAATTTACCACTCCAAATCCAAAGCAATGAACAGTCTTTTCTGGATGATTTTATTGCCTGTGTCCCAGGATCAAGTGGTGGAAGGCTTGCAAGGTAAATGTACTTTAAGTTACATACTTTATTTTAGGGCTTTCATCTTTCATCATTTTTGAAAGAGGGGAGTCATTAGAATATTAAAGTGCTACCTTAAAAAAGTCTGGTTTGCCAGGCACAGTGGCTCACGCCTGTAATCCCAGCACTTTGGGAGGCCGAGGCAGGCAGATCACAAGGTCAGGAGATCGAGACCATCCTGGCTAACACGGTGAAACCCTGACTCTATTAAAAATACAAAAAAAAAAAAACCATTAGCCGGGCGTGGTGGTGGATGCCTGTAGTCCCAGCTACTCAGGAGGCTGAGGCAGGAGAATGGCGTGAACCCAAGAGGCGGAGCTTGCAGTGAGCCGAGATCGCGCCACAGAACTCCAGCGTGGGTGACAAAGCGAGACTCCGTCTCAAAAAAAAAAAAAAAAATTAAAAAGTCTGGTTTATGTACGTTTAACTTACTGAAATATAAAATGACAGTTAATATTTTTGTTTGGTAGTTTTTTTGTTTGTTTGTTTTTTTGCTTTTGAGAGAGAGGGTCTCACTCTGTTGCCCAGGTTGGAATGCAGTGGCATGATCTCAGCTCACTGCAACCTCCACTTCCTGGACTCAAGTGATTCTTGTGCCTCAGCCTCCCAAGTAGCTGGGATTACAGATATGCCACCACACCTGGCTATTTTTCTTTTTTGTATTTTCTGTAGAAACAGAGTTTCACCATGTTGCCCAGGTTAGAATAGTTATGATAGTATATGATAAGACTGGGTGTGATGGCTCATGCCTGTAATCCCAATACTTTAGTAGGCTGAGGCAAGTGGATTGCTAGAGCAAAGGAGTTGGAGACCAGTCTGGCCAACATGGCGAAACCCTGTCTCTACAAAAAATACAAAAATTAGCCAGGCATGGTGGCACACTCCTGTAGTCCCAGCTACTTGGAGGCTGAGGTGGAAGGATTGCTCAAACCCTGGAGGCAGAGGTTGCTGTGATTATGCCAGTGCAATCCATGGTGAAACCCTGGCTCTGCAAAAAATAAAAACATTAAGCATGGTGGCACATATCTGTAGTCCCAGCTACTTGGAGGCTGAGGTGGGAGGGTGGCTCAAAGCCTGGAGGCAGAGGTTGCTGTGATTGTGCCACTGCAATCCAACTTGGGCAACAGAGCAAGACCCTGTCTCAAAAAAAAAATGAATTAATTAAATTAAATGTATTGTAGTTGTTAATTGATTATTTTTGTTGCTTTTTGTTTGTAGGATGAAAAGGGACAAAAATATTTTGGCCTCCCTGATTTTACTAGTAAAAAAATAAAAAATAAAAATCCCAACTTTTTTCTGGTTTTAATTTTAAAATTGCAGAGATTACTCTTTAGTTTTTAAAAATCACAAAATAGTGATTGGAGAGGAATATCCAATCACTTAAGTCAGCCTCACTACTATACTGTGCAGATATTTTTAGGTAATGCATGGTAGAATTACTTATTACTCAGCTCACAGGACAACTTGAATGTGTAGATTACAGAATGAATTCAGGAATGGACATCACAAATTACAGAACATTGATGCATTTTAGGTGGAAAGCAAGGTAATGAGGAAGATAGTTGAGAAACTGTGATAAAAAGTTGGGCAGTACACCTTGAACCTGGCTGCTGTCAGGCAAGCAGAGGGCCATTTCTACCCCTGCTTTTACAGAGACATTGCTTTTTCCAGGCTTCCCGGATGGCAGAGTAAGGCGGAGCTCCTTCAGAGAGAGTGAGCCTACTCGGGACTTCAAATTATACACAACCTACATCGTGTTCTTGGTGATTTTAAATTAGCCATAGTTAAAATTTCAAGTTTCCTGGTTTTAAAAAGTATTTTATACTGTATTTAAATATCAGAAATCTCCTGTGCTTTGGCATATTTTTTAAATGAATTTGTCCTTAACAGTTTCCGAGGGAGACACTCAAGGTTATCACTGAGTTGGAAATGAAGATAATGTTTTAGCATTTTGTTTGAGACAAGTTTTGTTCATTTGGCTTAATTTTATATTAATCATTGAAGATGCTGATCGGTGTTTGGGGTTTTGTTTATTTATTTTTCATTGCTATTAGGTGGCTTCAGCCAGATTCATATGCTGATCCTCAGAAAACATCTTTGATCCTGAATAAGGATGATATTCGTTGTGGTTGGCCTACCACCATAACTGTTCAAACAAAAGACCAGTATGGGGATGTGGTACATGTTCCCAATATGAAGGTAATTATAACTGGATTAAATTAGCAGACATCCATATACTGGCTATGGTGACTGATAACATTTTAGAAATGCTAAGTGCTGAGAGTCCATTTGTTTTACAAACCTCTTTATATAATGGGTGGTGCTGAAAGTTTGTTTAAATGACTTGCTTATATTAAGTAGTCCCCAAGTTTCCAAGTTACATGTATTTTTTTGTGAGTTTGTTCTTTACATTTTGCTACCTGTTACGGTGACTCAAAGGAGGGATAAGAAAGTATCCATCTAAAGAGTGCCAGGCACATAGAGGGAAGACCCTCAATACGTATTGATTGAATAAATGCATGAAAGAATACATTTTTAAATTTTGTATATAGCTTTGAAAGACTCAAGTACATTCTGTGTTTGGTATAATTGAAACCACATTAAAAAATAACACTCATTAAATAATTTAGAAATATATGAGTTTAGATTGTAAAAGAATGAGGAATTGAAATAGTTGCATAACATATTGATGAATATAGAGTTTTTAGGATACCTCTTACCTGAAATAATAATTAATCATGATGTTTCAGAGCATGTTATACATAATTATTTGTGATTTAATCTGTTAATATGAATATCTCATTTAAAACTTTTATTTCTGAAAAATTTATATTGAATAAAATTTTATATAGGCAGTCCCCAGCCCTCTCCTCCTTCAAAGTTGTCTTATAGAGTGATTGGTTATTTGAAGCTTAGAGTTGATTAAGCCACAAAATCCTCTTTGCTCATAGGACAGCTAATTTTGCCGCAATATTATTTTCAGTAGAACTATTTCAACTACTTCATGCATTTATTCATTTATAGCATAAAGAAGTACAATGCCAATGTAGCATCTTACCTGACTAAGTAAAAAATAAGAGCACATTGTTTAAATGACTTAAGACTAGTAAATAAAACTGTATGGAAAAGCTTTCAACCCTGATGCGAAATCAAAATCAGTCTTTTAGCAGTGTCTTTCAAATATTTGGCCATGATCCATAGTTAGAATTTTTATTATAACCCAAAGATATAAAATAAATATATGATGGAGTAGTGTCTATGTAATAGCATATATTAAGTACATATAATTTACTTCATATATTCATAGACACATACGTACATAATATGCTATACTCTGATATTTTCTCTAATTTTTTAAGGCAAGTCATACCCTTCACAAAGTGAGTTCATGCCTACTTGGAATTATTCTATAAAATGCAAAAAACATCACAAATTATAAGAAAAAAATGAATTAAAAATAAAGTTATCCTGATAGTGATATGAAAAAAATGACTACTCGAGGATGGAATTTTGATCACAGTACAATACACATTAAGATATTGAAGGACTTGTATATTGTGTATTCACTGATGAATTTCTTAATGTAGTGAGTTGTTAAATCCAGTCTTTGAACCCTCAAGATTAAGTTTTTTATTCATGTGACAACATTCTAATACCATGTTCACACTGTTATGCTTCTGGTATTTCTTTAGTTGTATTTTCTTTCTTGTGTTTTCTCCTTTGCACCTTTTATTATCTCTTTTGATATCTGGGTTGTTTATATCTTGCATTCATAGTCAGACTTTATCTTTTTTTTCTTTTCATCTTAGAGTTCTTTTTTTAACCATATGATGGATCCACTTTCTTTTTTCCTCTCTTCCCCTTCCCTCTCCTCTTTCACTTTCCCCTCCTTCTGCTTTTTCCCTCTTTTCTTCCTCTTCTTTCTCCTCCATATATTTGCTTCTCCTGCTTTGTATCTTTCCTTCCCTTAAACCTCTTACTCAGTGTACTCTAAATTCCTTTCAGATTTATCCAATTTAGAAACTTTATAGAAAATCACTCTAAATACTATCTAGAAGAAGTGATTTGTGCTCCTACTGATATTTAATTTATTAATATCATATTATATTAGCTGGAAACAAAATTAACCTATTTTACTTTCAGCCTATTAGTATATGAAGTCTCAGGAGTACTTTAGACTGTTCAGAAATTGTTAAAAGCTTTATGCAGCAATAGCTAATTATATGAAACATAAAAATTGATTTGCAGCTAATATTTCAATGAGTTCCAAAATGCTTTAGAAAGCAACAAGTGTTATTGTTAAAGTTTTTTTACTTATAAAATGACTTGTTTCCTACATGTGATAAAATGAGTTAGAACTAAACACACATATTGTACCAATGTCAATTTCCTGGTTTTGGTTCAGTACCATCAGTGTTTGACAGTGTTGGATAAAATGTAGCCATTGGGGGAACCTGAGTGAAGGGTACATAGGACATTTCATCTATTTTGAAACTTCTTGTGAATTTAAAAAAAAAAAAAGTTTATTTTAAGGAAATCTTACTTATTGACAAGAGAAAGTCACATAGGAAATAAAAGAGTAACTTTTTTAAAGTAGCACAGTTTGTAAAAGAAAGCAGAATGGTTATTCTATAATGTCTCAGTTTTCTTAGAGTATAAATTATTCAATGATTTACTTCAAGGTTCATGGTGCATACAGACATAGACTCTAGTGATAATTTGTTAAATACTTAGGGTAAATATAGTTGCTTACAGAAAGGTTAAATTGAAATAGTATGTATAAAAATAGTGTCTGTTATTTAAAATCAAATATGTTTGAGACAAGAGAGTTCCCTTGACCCCTTTGTGAAACTTGACGTGGGTGTGGTATGGCTCATTTACTTGGCTTCTGCACTCAAACCCCTTGCAGGATGGGGAGCACCCAGGCAAGCCCCTTTGGGCTTGTGTCTAGGGGTGTGTCACAATTAATGCTATTTTAGCTTTGTTGTCTGTGGATGGCTAAGTGTTAAACAGCTCAGTGAAGAATCAGCATGACACCCTTTTTGGATTCCCGCACCCAGTGTGTCCTGAATTCTTGTCTAGCATTCAGAAAGAATCAGGTCATACGAACAGGTGATGAATGCGTGAATGTGGCGTTTTTTTTGTTTGTTTTTTTGTTTTTTGAGATAGAGTCTCGCTTTGTCGCCCAGGCTGGAGTTCTGTGGCGCAATCTCAGCTCACTGCAAGCTCCGCCTCCCAGGTTCACGCCATTCTCCCGCCTCAGCCTCCCGAGTAGCTGGGACTACAGGCGTGCGCCACCACACCTGGGTAATTTTTTGTATTTTTAGTAGAGACGGGATTTCACCGTGTTAGCCAGGATGGTCTCGATCTCCTGACCTCGTGATCCACCCACCTCGGCCTCCCAAAGTGCTGGGATTACAGGCGTGAGCCACCACGCCCGGCCACTGCAGATTTTGTCACACAGTGGAAGTGGCCCTCAGCGGAAGGAGAGCTGGAAAGGGTATGGTGTGAGACGGTGATATTTCCCTGAAGCCCAGCAGTCTCCAGCCAGGCTCCTCTCCGAAGTGGTGCCGTGTGAGGTTAAGCCGCGCCTCTGTCAGTTGCTGCTTCTCCACTTGATATTCACCACTTGTCTCTCTGCTAGCTGAAGTCTGGGATTTATAAGAGCATAGGGTAGCGGGGCAGAGCTGGCCAAAAAGGCAACATTTAGGCGGAATACAGGGATAAACTGGTCTCAGTTAGGGCCGTGGTTTCCAGGCTTGAGGGTGGGGCCTTTGCCAGGGAACCACCTTCTCCTTTCTGGTATATCTCTGACTCCTGTCTGTATCATCTTCAAATTTTTAAATTATATTTAAAGTTTAAAGCTTTTCATACTGGCACGTGTTTGAGTTGAAATTTTAACCATATACCTGTAAACTGCTGTTTTTTAAATATAAGAATGGGTTTTTAATATTTCCAGGGGATTGTGTCAGTCCAAATACTGATCTCTTGTAACCTCACCTGAAGATAGTGGTCACTTAATGGAACCTATTTGTCACCTGTGCCTAACGTTATGTAAATGGTGAAAGTCTCAAACTACTGATTCCATAGAATGGTATTATTAAGAACAATAAACATTAAAGACAGTCTGTAGTTCTGAGGTAGTCCTCAATTACTTAAAAATGCTATCACTTTTATCTCTGCTACCTTTTCTATTTCTGTGACAATCCTGTTGAATTACCTATTCTTGCCAACCACAAAAATGTTGTCTGTAAGGAACAGCAGAAACTTTGAGTAAAGCTCAGAATGGTGATACCTGCTGAAGACCTAAAGTGATATTCAAATTGTGTGTACATTTGTGGTTGCCTAGGGGTCAAGTGTTTTTCTGCCAATGCATAAACAAATAAAAACGGAACGTTTTCTTATAATTCCTGGAAAATATTTCTGAAAAGTCTTTTTATAAGACAATTTGTATTTTCAATATATTAACATCCCTCAACAAATCTGTGCTTTGTATCTATATAGTAGAGTTAGTAGATGAAAGATAGTCCCGTTTTATTGTTGAAGAAATTGAGTTGCAAAGTTATAATTCCTGGAAAATATATCTAAAAGGTATTTTTATAAGACAATTTGTATTTTTAATATATTAACATCCCTTAACAAATCTGTTTTTTGCATCTATACTGTAGAGTTAGTGGATGAAAGATAGTCCCGTTTTATTGTTGAAGAAATTGAGTTGCAAAGTTTAATTATTAATAGATTGTTTAAATGTTTATGTTAGTGATAGAGCTGTCTAATAATATTCTTTCTTCACTAGAGTAAAGAAACATCTTTGGGCTTTAAGTGTAAGATTTGTTTCATTAAGTGTTAATTTTTGAAACTTCTATCAATAGAGAACATTTTCTTCTTTAGAATAGTGCAGCTGAAACTGACATTAGTGCTTTAAAATGTCCTGAGATTGTGGGAAAGCATTTACACTTGCATTACCTGATAAAATAATTTGTTAGTCCCTGCAATAACTTAATGTAGATTCATTCCACTGCCTTTTCCTGTACTTTATTAGTGGTGCATTTGTTTTTATGGTTTGATATCTCTGATTATGTATTCCAAAATGATGAGGCCTTGTTTTACACTGTGTTCATGATTCGTATTGTCAACCCATCTTGAGGTCATTTGAACTCTGTTGAATAAGCCTTTGAAAGGAATGCCAGAGATAGACCAATGCTAACATAAAGTATGCATAATTGTGAGTTTATAATTGTAAGTTGCTTATTTTGATGTCAGTGACAATTAAATAATAATAGTATTTGGTTTCTGTAATACCATGTTTAGGTGGAAGTGAAAGCTGTCCCTGTTTCTCAGAAAAAAACATCTTTACAACAAGATCAAGCAAAGAAACCTCAAAGGATTCCTGGCAGTCCTGCAGTAACAACTGCATCTTCTAATACTGACATGACTTTTGGAGGACTGGCATCACCAAAGCTAGATGTTTCATATGAACCAATGATAGTGAAGGAAGCTCGATATATTGCCATAACAATGATGAAGGTAATTTATTTTACTTATCAGAAAAATTTTAGTTTTCAACATTCGTTTATTTAACCAACATTTCAGTGTTTCAGATGCAGACACGAAATTATAAGTCCAAAGAGCATTTGATGGATATTAAATTTGCAGCAACACTTTTAAGATAATGTTATCCTATCTTCAGAGAGGGTTTTCATTGGTTTTTGACAGATGTCCAAAGGGGATCATCAATTACAGATCAAGTTAATCCAATGAGAGATACAGGTGTATTAGGCTGAGTTTCAGTTCCTGTGAAAGTATTTGACTACTTTTGACCAGGAACAGTGGCCCACACCTATAATCCCAGTGCTTTGGGAGGCCAAGGAGGGAGCAACACTTGAGGCCAAGAGAGTCCAAGACCATCCTCAGTAACATAGGGAGACCGCATCTCTACAAAATATAAAAATAACGTAAAATTTCTAAGTACTTGTCTATTTGCAGTTTACTATTCATGCTAGAATGTATCTCTTGAGGGTTTCGCTATTTACCTATGCCCCCCTTCAGTTTTGGATTCTCTCAAATGCCAGATGTATCTCCTAGAACTCTTTGGGATTTTTAGCTCTCCAATAACTTTAGACATTAAAAATATACATTTTGGATGTTCTAGTTATCTTCAGAGGCAGCGTTAGTCTGAATTATCAAGGTCGTCATTATTCGAAGCTGAAGTTTATAATTTTGGCATTTTCAGAGAGCAGTCATGAGCCATTGAAGGCTTTTGGGTAGAAGAATGGCTTGATTAGATTTGAGTTTTATAAAGATCATAGTGGAATATGGACGGTGTAATTGGGCAAATGATCAAGACACATGGCTTGGTTTTAGTCTCTTTAGGGGACTGTTGACTTAATTTGGTTAGATATGCTGATCAGTTGGACTACTGAGTTGTCAATCAGGATAGATTCAATAGAATCGGTAGAACCTGGTAGCTAGTGGAGGTGGAGTAAAGAAGAAAGGTAGGAAATAAAAGATGAAATTCACATTTTGAGCTTGTGTCCAATTGATAATGGAAGAAGCGCAGGTTTTGGTTAAGAAAGATAACAGATTCAGTTTTGGATGAGATGAGTTTTAGGTACTTCTGAAATACCTATGTGAAGATGTATAAAACAAAGTTGGATGTACAGACCTGAGTGATCACAGTCTGACCTCAAGAAAAGGATACAAGAATCATTAGCACTTACATTGCTTATGAAGTCATGGGGAATAGATGATACCTTCTATGGTGAATGAAGACACAAGTTCCAGGATAGGATCCTAAGAAACACCAGTATCACTGAGTCTCAGACTCTTCTCTACATCAGAAGCATCTGGAGCACTTACTTTAAAAAAAGATTTCCAAACACCCAGAGATTTAGATTCAGTGGGTTTGGAGAGAGAGTCAGGAATTTGCCTGAAACAAATATGCAGAGTGATTCAAATTCAAAACCTATACTTTGAGAAATATTGATTTACAAGATAAGAGAAAAAGAAAGGAAAAGGAAAAACAATTCACACTGGTAAGAATACTAGCCAAAGAAGCAACACATAATTAAGGGAATGGCTGAAGTGAGTGTAGATAAGCCTCTCAAGATGTTTGACTGTAGAAAGAACCAGAGGAAATGGAATTGAGTGAAGGCTTTGGAGTATGGGGTCTTATTAATAGAGATAGACTTACATATTTGAGCGCTGATTAGGAGATAATTCAGAGAAAGAAAACAGTAAAGACACTCTGAATATAAAAATAGAATCTAGAGCTCAAGTGGTAGCAGTGGCCTTAAATAGGAGGAGTAGTGCTTGTTTTCATTCTGCCAGGAGAAGGAAAAGAAAGCTTAATACAGATGCTAGTAAATTTTTAGGTTTTGCAGCCAAAGGAATTATTTAAAACCGTGATTTTGTGTTTGGAGTTGGAAATGGAAGTGATGAATCTTAGGGTCAAGGTTTTGAAACAAAGGGGAAAAAATGAAATTGTTATTCCTTGAGATTGAAAGAAAGCACCGATCAGAAAAGATGTATTAGATGCCTTTGAATAATAAGTTGAAATTGAAGATTATTTGTAAGTAACAATGTGAGTCATATGAGCATGGGTAAAATAATCATTTGGATTGATCTAGCATTAAAATTTTGCTAGATAGTTCAGCAAAAGAACAGTGGAACAAGAAGTTGAGTATATGGTAGCTAAAGAGAGGACAATGGAACCTAACTTAGTTTGGAAGGGAAGAAATTTCAGAGAGTCAAGGAAGTTAGAGGGACTAGACATCAGAGTAGATATAGGAATAGTTATTGAGGTTAAAAAAAAAACTGAACAGCCCACTTTATTTTGATTTCAGAGACAGAACAATTCTGAGTAGTGTCACAGGTCTGTGACTTTTGGTGTGAGTGGCAGGAAAAAAGTTGAAGTTATTGAGGTTAAAGAAATCAGGGAATGAGAAACTGGAGTTCTAGATGAATTGTCCACTGGCTGTTAAAGAAGTCAAGGCTACAAATTCTTCTCTATTCCAACACTTATTTAAGGAATTTAGTTTCTAGTCTCCTTACCTCCCTAGTCTTTTAGTTTCCTATGAACATGCTTCAATTTGTATAATTTCTTTTGCAAATTTTGTTACCAAAACAGAATGCAGTATTTCAAACATGTTCTGAGTAGCCTAGGTTTAGAGCAGGTATAGAATACCATTCCCAAACAGTATCTGTGAAATGTTAATTCAGGTTCCGGGAGGAAATTTTCCTTATCAACCATTCACAGATACTATGTACTCACCCAGTAGTGAGCCAAGTATTGTAGAGGATGGAAAAATGAGATATGGTCTCTTCTTTCATTACTAAGTGTGTTAATAATATGTATTTGAGGGAAAGTGATGAAGTAGAAAATACATTGTACTCAAAGTCTAGAAACCTGGATTTCCTTCTTTTCTCACCTTTGTATGGCCAAAGACTCAGCCTTAATTTGCGTTTTTCTCACGTGTAACTTTTGAGTAGGTAAAGTCAGCTAGATCATTCCTAATTCATTTTTATGAAAACAAAAAGGGTAGAGAGAAGGAAAGGGGCTTTGAGTTTGCTTCCTTTTACTGTAAGTACAGGAGGAGTTAGAAGTGGATGAGCAGTTGGACATCTTGACCTGAACTTGAAAGATAATGATTTCTTTGCCAATGTTGCAGGCATACAGAAGTATTGGGAATAATGTGCCAAGTTTCGTGTACCTACAGCCCATTTTTGTCTTTACATTTTACCATAATTGTTTCAGGTCATTTTGTTATTTTTTATTAAGAAACAGATTGCTACACGTACAATTGAAGCCTGCATAAACCCTTCCTCAGACCCATTACCACCCCTTCCTTAGAGGTAACTGTTGTCCTGAGTGTAGTAATTCTCATTCCTATGTATATTTTTAGGCTTTTGTTGAATACAAATTTATTCATAAGCAGTATATTTTGGATTGTTCAATATGTTTTCCAGAAGTTTATAAAATAGTATCATATTGTATGTATCATTTTGCCAGATTTTTGCTTAATGTTATTTTTGAGGTTCAGCCATGTAGCTATAGGTCATTCATTTTAACTGCTTTAAAGTATTCCTTTGGGTTACTATTCCATAATCTGTCCATTCCCCCATTGATGGACACCTATTATAAACTGTACAGAAATAAACATTCTGTATTTGTCTCCTTTTGTACATGAGCAAGAGTTTGTGTAAGATACATACTTAGAAGTGGAATTGGTAAGTTGTAGGGCTTGCACACCTTCAACTACGTTAAGTATTGTCAAAACTCACATTCCCACGAGCAATGTATGAAAGTAGCAGGTGCTGCATGTTCTCCTCAGCACTTGGTTCTTACCAACACAATTTGATGACCATGATATGATTTATTTTAGTTTTGTTTTCTTTTGTATTTTCTTTCAAGTTTAGTTAAATAACTTTTCTGGTCTTTATTGACCTTTCAGATTTCTTCTTCAGAGAATTGTCTTGACTCTTTTTTTGTTGTTGTTTATCTCTTTTGTATGGATTTGTTCTTTATATATTATGGATGCATATCACCTATGGGTTATACAAGTTAAAAATCTCCTTCTCCGAGGTGGAAGCTTTTCCTATCTTTATAGTATCTTTGTTTTGGAAAGCTTTAAAATTTTAATGTACTCAGAAGATGTTATCTGGTTTTTTCTTTTGCTTTTTTTTTAAGTTTTGGTGTTTACTTTTGGATCTTCAAACCACATAGAATTTATATTTAATAAATAGTCTAATGTAGGTAATTGAGTTTTTTCTTTTTATCCTATATGGATAACCACTTGTCTCACAACCATTTATTGAATAATGTATTACTCTATTAATCGAGAATGTTTCTAAATGATTTTACAATTGTTACTGGTCTCTTTTTTAAAGGTTTATGAAAATTATTCATTTGAAGAACTACGTTTTGCATCACCAACTCCTAAGAGGTAAGAATCGCTTTCTCAAAGTATAACCAAAACATGTGTTGTCGCTTGCAACTAATATCGTCCTGCATTTCAACTTTATTTTCTATAAATAATTACTTTATAGCATTTTTCTAGGTTGCCATTGCTGATAGAGATTTGTCACATAATAATGTATAGATTTGCAGAAAGCATGTGTTTACATTCAACTGTAATACTGCCAGTATATTACATAATACTACCTACTAGTGAAAGTAGGTATGTAAAGTTGGTATCTAGTATCTAAAAATGTTTAAATTGACTTGTTTAGGATTGATTAGTTTGTGTTTCATTTGTTTGCTATTTAAAAATTAATCCTTTTGTCCTTCCAATGAATTGTGGAGAGATTTCAGCATGTGGTATACTTGTATTTGATTGTACTGTCTTAATTTTTCAGCCCATAAGTAATTCTGTTAACTTCAGATTTAAGCACATTTTTTTGAGTTAATATTTTATTTGTTAGTAACAGTACTTCTTAAAATAGACACTTGGAAAAAACAATTAGATGCATTATAGTTTGGAGAGATCACCTCCATAGAATTTAGAAAAGTCCCTGAAGTGAATCTGGGATAGCAGAATTATGTATAGGCTGGAAATGCCAGTTTGAAACTCATGGGGAAAATACATTTGGGAATCATCTACATAGAGATGGCATTTATTTAAAACTGAGGAATGGATGTCACCTAGATAGATGGCATAGGTAGAAAAAAGATTACCCAGACCCAAATCCTGGGGCATTCCTTAAATTAAACGGTAGTGAGAAAAGGGAAAGCAACGAAACACTGACAAAGAATGACCAGTGAGATAAGAAAAAAGCCAGGAAAATAAATGTCGCTGAAGCAAAAGGAAGGAAGTATTTCAAGATAGGAAGAGTTGTCAGCTATCAAATGCTACTGAGAGATTACTGAGGATGAAGTGACCATTGAACTTGGGGACATGGTGGTCATTGGTGACTTTGACATCAGCAGGTGTAAGGAAATGTTGGAAACAAAAGCCTAGTAAGGATAAATTGTGGGAGGGAAGTCAAAGTGAGAAAATGGAGTTTGATATAAATAGGAGAAGAGATGTTAAGACCTTACTAGAGGAGGCTGTAATATCAAAGGGAGGTGTTAGCGAAGGTTCTAAAGTTTGTGTGCTAATGGAAATGGTTCAGTAAATTGAGAATATTGATGATGCATGAGAGAGAACAAGGTGATTGCAGCATAAAAATGTTGAGGGAATAAGATTCACAGGACAAGGGCAGGGGCTAGCTTTGGATCAAATCCAGGACACTTCCTCCATTCTACCATGAGAGAAGGCAGGGGAAAGTAGGTTTATTAATCACATTGCAACTTTGAGGTTGTATCTGATTGCTTATTGTCTCACAAGAAAGAGGTGAGGTCATGATCACCTGAGAGTGAGGAAGAGAGGTGATGCAGGTTTGAGGTAAGAAAGAAGTGAAATTCAAGCATTTTGGAGAGTAGGCAAGCATACTATATGGCAGGGTGGTAGGATTGCGAGGAGGTATGCAAACAAATTAAATGTTTGCTGAACTATTGTAATGATGTTGGCTGCTTAACCAAAAGTAAAATTTCCAACATCTATCTTCTTTCTTTCCAGACCCAGTGAGAATATGCTGATCCGTGTCAATAATGATGGGACTTATTGTGCAAATTGGACTCCGGGGGCTATTGGACTCTACACTATTCATGTTACCATTGATGGCATTGAAATTGGTAATTTTTTTTTAAGCTGTGAGCTACTACTTACTTCGAATAACTAGAATCAAAATTATTTTTATCTTCTAGTTTTGCCCTTTAACTCGCCTCATACATATGGATAGGTTTCATAAGTTATTTGAGGCCTTGTTTTCTCATTCATAATGAGTATTTAATTAGTGCGTTAACATTTTGTAATAATTTCTGGTGTCCACCCAAGCATTGTAGCCCTCATGACTCCTTCCTTGCATTCCCTGATGTGAATAGTCAGGTGTGCTCTCTTCCACGGTGCTGTGTTACCCTGTCTCTCCCTTGTGGGTGTGTCTGTGCTTCTCCTGACTGTGAGCAGAAAGCATCCATGCTTGGATCTTCCAGTGTAGTTCAGTGCCCGGCACGTAATGACAGTAAATATGGATGAATGAATGCATTTTTCAATCTATCAATGTGTTATAGGATATCTATACAGTCCTGTGCCTCATAACATTTTGGTCAGTGACGAACAACATATATAGTGGTGGTCCTGTAAGATTTTTACTGTACCTTTTCTATGCTTAGATATGTTTAGATATGCAAATCCTTACCATTGTGTTACAGTTACCTACAGTATCCAGTAGAGTAACATGCTGTATAGGATTGTAGCCTAAGACCAATAGGCTGTACCATATAACCCAGGTAATCTGTGCCATCTAGGTTTGCATAAGTCCACTCTGATGTTTGCACAATGATGAAATTGCCTGGTGATGCATTTCTCAGAACATTTCCCCCATCCTTAAGCAATGCATGACTATATTAGATACATGAGAGGGGATTTATTAGGGAAAATTGGCTTGCAGAGTTATGGAGTCTGAAAAGTCCCATGATAGGCCACACCTGCAGGCTGGAGACCCTGGGATGCAGGTGGCCTCAGAACCAGAGAAGCAGATAATGCAACTCTCAGTCTGAAGCCAAAGGCCTGAGAATCCAGGGGGCGGGCACAGATATAAGTCCTGGAGTCTAAATTTTGGGGACCCTGGAGTTCAAATGTCGAGGGACAGTAGAGGAAGTGTTTATCCAAGCTCCAGAAAATAGATATGCATTCACCTCTCCTCTGTTTTTGTTTGCTCTGTGTCCCCAGCTGATTGAACAGTGCCTGCCCACATTGAGAGCAGATCTTCCCCACCTACTCCACTCACATTCACATGCCAGTCTTCTCTGGAAACACCTTCACAGACCCAAAAGTTATGCCTTCCCAGGTTTCTAGGTATTCTTTAATTCAGTCAGGTGGACACCTAGAACTAATCATCACAACCATTAACTTTGAAAAACATACTGCTTGTCTTTCAGGCATTAATCTTTTCTTTACTTTACTTTTAAACTGTGTGTGTAATAGGATAACAAGGAGAAAACTATAGTACTTATCAGTGTGAATTTCTTGTAACGTTATTTTTCCTGATGCTCCTCAAGAAAAGGGGTTTCTGTGATCAGATAGATTTCAAAAACCTGGTACGGGATGAGTATCTTTTATCTGAAATGCTTGCAACCAGAAGTATTCTAGATTTTGGACTTTTTCTGATTTTGGAATAGCTGTATTATAGCTACCAGTTGAGCATCCCTAATTCAAAATTTCAAAATTCAGAATGCTTCAATGAGCACTTTTTTTGAGCATCATGTCAGCATTCAAAAAGTTTTAGATTTTAGAGCTTTTTGGATTTGGGGTTTTCATATTAGAGATGCTCAACTTGTATATGGTAGTCTCACTTGAGACATTCACACAATCTACATTAGCATATTAGGGATTCTGAGAAGTTCTGAAATCAAGAAATTTGTCTATGTTTAATCCTTATCATGGGACCCCTTGCTAGTGGGAAAGAGAGAAACAGGGTGGAGATAGTAATAATACCAATTAATATTTCACCAAAATATTTGGGAAACTCTGCTTTAAGTAGTTTGCTTTGTCAGTGGAGGTAAAGAGGTACTTTACATTGATGTAATTGTATGTTCTCATACATTAATATAACTATATAGACTCAGATATGTCCAGTTCACCTGACCGTTCTAGAGACCTTCGCCAGCAGCCTTTGCTGCACTCTTGTTTATTTCAACATATCCATAAAGCCTTTAGTTCAGCAACTGTTTTTTGGTTCTGAGCATACATTGTCCTGAGTAAGACAATTCCTGTCAAGTGTTAACACTTTACTGAGGACTGTGAAAGTAAAACAGGCAAACCAAAATCATATGAAGTAGAATATAAGTAGTGACATACAAGAGATACAAATTACAGTAGGAATTCAAAAGTAGAAATAGCCAAGAACGACATTGTGAAGATTTTCTTCTCTCTAAAAATTCTGGTAAAATTTCGGTAGATAGAGTTTTTTTCATCATCTTATCTAATTGTGGGATGAAGGAAACTGATACAAATTAGATAAGAAAAATCCACTTGTATTTGTTTTTTGGAATGAAGCTGAAGAAAAAGACTTGCTTACTTAGAATCATCCATTTTCTTCCATACTCAACTTCACTGCTCTTCTTCGTAAGTTTTCTCCCATGCCATCATTGGGCTGCAACCTTGCTTGACCATGGACAAGCAGAGATAATAATTCATTAGAACAATTACAATAATAATAGCTAACATTTATTGTGCATTTAATATATATATCTAAATTTGTTCTACATGTACTTTTTTTTTTTTTTGAGACAGAGTCTCACTCTGTTGCACAGACTGGAATGCAGTGGCACAATCCCTGCTCACTGCATCCTCCACCTCACAGGTTCAAGCAATTCTCATGCTTCAGCTTCCTGACCCGGAATTACAGGTGTGCGCCACCATGCCCAGCTGATTTTTGTATTTTTAGTAGAGATGGGGTTTCGCTATGGTGGCCAGGCTGGTCTTGAACCCCCAACCTCAGGTGATCCGTCCGCCCCAGCCTCCCAAAAGGATTACAAGTGTGAACCACTCTGCATGGCCCCTTGTACATTTTAAGTCATTTGTTTCCTACAACAGCTCGGTGAGTTAGATACTATTATTTTTCCCATTTTATAGATGAAGAAATTGAGGCACAGAGAGTCAAACAGTTAGTGCAAGATATCGGAGTAACCAACGCAGTCTAACATGAGAACCTCAGCTTCTCATAACCATGCTACATTGTCATAGAGATGACTGGTAGAGATGAAGAGTGGTATTCTGATTTCATATTGTCTGATAAGATTTAATTCTCAAGGGTGTTTTTTTATTATTTTCCATTTTTTCTGTATCATTTCATATGTTCTAGTTAAAAATAGGGAGCCCCTTCTTTTCCTTAACCTCCTGAGATATTCCTTTAGAATCTCAGGGCC
Organism: Papio anubis; assembly: GCF_008728515.1. NCBI lineage: Eukaryota > Metazoa > Chordata > Mammalia > Primates > Cercopithecidae > Papio > Papio anubis. The sequence goes on along the minus strand of NC_044990.1, from coordinate 55,572,944 downwards.
ATTTTAAAAATATTTCTCTTGTTTAGCTTACTAAATATCCATTACCTTAAAAGGACAGAAATCAGATATTTGTGTTAATTTTTTAAAATAGCCTGTGGATGTTTGTAAGATTAGGTTTAAGGATCTTCCTTCTGTTTTTTTCTCATGTGTTACAGTTCTCTTATTTTTCTGACAGATGCTGGTCTGGAAGTAAAAGTAAAAGACCCACCAAAAGGGATGATACCACCAGGAACTCAGCTGGTCAAACCAAAGACTGAACCTCAGCCTAATAAGGTTAGGGCAGAATGAGCTGAGAGCCAGAATCATTCAATTTTTACATGTTTGTCACTGATGCTTCAAAATGGCCAGTAAACATCGAACGTTTTACTTGATTTCAGGACTTAAATTCTAATTATCCCTAAATAAATTTAGAGAGTAGTTTATGGTAATATTTCTAAGTTATAACATAGGTACTTCTTTATTTCTTTGTGTAATGCTATCGTAATTGATACATATTGTATTCTTCCTGCTATATAACATTTACAATGAACAAAAAGTCTACTGAAATAAAGTGTAAAGTTTGCAAGGCGAAAATGTCCTCTACTGTCAAAGGAAAAGTTAACTTCTGAAATCTAAAGAATAAGTACAGGCATTTTGGTAAACTGCATGTTAAAAAATGAAATATTGGTAATTGAATTTGTTTTTCTAACAGAAACAAATGGTTTTTATCCTTCTTAACACATATCTTCAATATTTAGAAATGAATTAAAATATATATAATTGTCTAAGTTTTATTTTCAGTAATATACATTTCAGTGCTTAAAAGTTCTGTGGTTAGTGTTATAAAGCACTGTTATTTGCAGAGGGAGCCTCACTACAAATAATTCTGGAACCTTGTTAAGAATTACGATACTTTAGGGCGCGGTGGCTCAAGCCTGTAATCCCAGCACTTTGGGAGGCCGAGACGGGCGGATCACGAGGTCAGGAGATCGAGACCATCCTGGCTAACACAGTGAAACCCCGTCTCTACTAAAAATACAAAAAACTAGCCGGGCGTGGTGGCGGCGCCTGTAGTCCCAGCTACTCGGGAGGCTGAGGCAGGAGAATGGCGGGAACCCGGGAGGCGGAGCTTGCAGTGAGCCGAGATCGCGCCACTGCACTCCAGCCTGGGCGACAGAGCAAGACTCCGCCTCAAAAAAAAAAAAAAAAAAAAAAAAAAAGAATTACGATACTTTCAAACCTGTTTAATTTTACTTCTTGCTACTTATAAGATCTCTATTCCATGTTCTTCCTACCTCACTGTTTATCTTTGCCTTTCCCAGGTTCGAAAATTTGTGGCCAAGGACAGCGCAGGGCTTCGCATTCGTAGCCACCCTTCCCTTCAGAGTGAGCAGATAGGCATAGTGAAAGTCAATGGAACTATCACTTTTATTGATGAGGTAATTGATAAAGGAGCTCTTGGTAGTAAATTTTGGACAGAAAGTTTTTGCATTGTTTTCTTAATAATAAGGTTATTGAGTTTTTTGTCAGAATGTGTTTTAAGCAGTTTGGGAAATATTTTAAAACTACTTTATAGAATGTGTTCATTGAGTTTCAAACAATTCATTTATTTTATCGTTAAAAAATAACTAAAATTATATTTTGAACATGAAAAGAACAATGTTCAACATAGTATTCAGAAATCTATACATGTATTCACTGAAAATAGGTATAGTTTTTCATGACATTTTAAAATGTTGTTTGTTTTGAAATGTGTTTCTTACTGCTTTAACTTTAGACAGTATATTTTTCTGGTAATACAACCAAGTAACTTCTGATTCTTAGAATATAAATATAAAGGAAGGAAGATTCGTATTCTTTTGGGTAACATCTGATTTTACTGTTTAAACTATGTATCTTAAAGTGTGGTTTCCTTGTGTGTTTATTCCTAAGTGAAATTGTTTTTATAATCTTGTCACATGAATTATCATATTGTGTTGGCACTCTTTGCTGCTTTTTTTTCCCTGGAAGGTCTCTCAGACTTACTTTCTACAAAAACTAGATGCTTGATCTCCACATCCACCATTATTTTCCTGCTTTGCAGACTTTCAGACGTTGCTAGCCTCATAGGACTTACAGGAAGGCCTGGCTTGTTTCTGTTGCTTTTTTTCTATAGATCCATAATGACGATGGTGTGTGGCTGAGGCTGAATGATGAGACAATAAAGAAGTATGTCCCTAACATGAATGGTTACACTGAAGCTTGGTGCCTCTCTTTTAATCAACATCTTGGCAAGAGTCTTCTGGTCCCTGTTGACGTAAGTAAAAGGTGGTTTTAAAAAGCATTATAGATACACGCTGTTTTTTTTTTTTACAGGGCTTTCTTTAATTAAGGCTTTTCAGTTCTGAGGTAACCCACAACTAAGTAACTTTTACTGTACAATTTTTTGAATTCTTAAGGGCTTCTGTGTAATGAAAGTGAAGTTTGGCAAGATTCAGGCCCTTAGTGCAGATTATGATCCATCACAGATAGGCAGGAAGTAGTAAATTTAATTAATTACTACTTAATTAAAACTACTGAATTCCTTTCCAAGAGGTAGAAAATGAGACTGGTTACATTTTTTTCTTTCTTATTTATACAATTGTTTGGAATGAATTCCAAACTAAAGTTTATGAACTCAGAAATATACATTCAAAAACATGTATAAATGTATGTTATGGTCACATTTTGCAATTAGTTCTGTGTGTTTTGTCTAATTTTGAATTTCTTCTTTCTTGGCTTATAATACTATTATTTAGACTTGTGGTGCTATGTAGTATTCTAATTGAAGTTAAATCCTAGTCTTTGAGAGAATTCATTTTACCTCCTTGTTAAGTATAGTAGAATAGAGCCAGTGTTCACAAGATTGCTACTTCATGAAGTATAATAATAACCCACACTTCATTTTATATATTAACCAGGAAAGAATGATTTTTCCCTTTTTTCATTACCATCAAATGTGTGTGCTCTTTAGGACAGAGCTAATAAATAGCACAGGTAAAATTTTATTTAAAAACTTAGTATTTTAAACAGTTGAATTTCTTAAAAATCAGTTTATAAAGTTAGCTCATTATGTCAAACCATTCAGTATATTCCATTTGACTTTCTCCTTGATTGTCCATAATAATGTTCTCCAAAGCAGTAGTTTATATAATACAAGACAATTCTTTGGTGAACAAAACATTGGAATTTCTATTTGTATTTATTGATCTCATTCTTTTTTATATGCTTTTGTGTATGTTTTATAATAGCACAGTGGAGACTTTGTATATATAGAGAGAGCAAGGAAGAGAGAAGGAAGATATGTGATCAAGAAAATTTAGAGTGTTGGCTTACTGCTTTACGGAGGTTAAGTTGAACAATGATACATCTATAATTAAAATACTAAATTTTAAATCAAAAATTACATCAATTACATCTTATTAAATTTTCCTCAGATTTATACCTGCAGTTAAAAATAAAAAGGATTTTGACCTTCTATGAAAGTGTATTTTAAAGAAATAATTATAACCACCATTTTTGTACAGTTTTTTTTCCAATGTAGACTTTTTTGTTGGGCAAGGGGGAGTTGAGTTTTGTTTTTTATACAAATGGAAGAACCGCTGGAACTCAGGAGGTGGAGGTTGCAGTGATTAGAGATCGTGCCACTACACTCCAGCCTGGGAGACAGAGCGAGTCTCTGTCTCAAAAAAAATAAAAATATGGTGATGGGGTCTTACTATGTTGCCCAGGCTGGTCTGGTCTCAGACTCCTGAGCTCAAGCGATCATCTTGCCTTGGCCTCACAAAGTGCTGATACTACAGGCATGAGCTACCACACCTGGCCATTGTGTGTTTTATTTAAGATAATTTTCTTCAGTCCCTAATAAAACGTTATTCCAGATTATATTATCTTTTCTACCTCCCCAGTCCAAATTTTCTCCGATTTCTTTGCTCATTTGAGGAGCTGCTTTTGGGAGAGAAAGATACTCACACAGGTAAAGCAAGTCAATAAACAAAGGTAGAAAGGAAGAGCAAGAAGAACCATCTGTCAAAGTTCTGAATCCCACGGTTTTATTTTAAAGCATTGTGTTCTGTTATTTGATGCTTTTGAACACCATCCAAGAGACTATCTGTAGTAGACAGTCTCCTTAAGGGAAAGAAGGGAGTAACAAAGCTTAGAGGAGCGGTAAGGAGTGGAGTGAGGCATGCAGATACTTGCCGGTGGTTTTCACTGGAATGTGAGTGCGGAGGTTGTTAATGTAAACAGCTCAAGAGTGTCTGGTATCGTTAGGAAGCTAGGGTTTTTTTGATTTCTTCATTTTAAGAGTAGTAGTGACTTGAGAGTTTTGTAAGTTAGAAGAAAGATACTAGTAGAAAAAGGGAGAAATTAAAGATGTAGATGACAAGGCTGAAGACTGAAAAACAGGAGGAGAAAATGGAATTAAGGGCACCTTGGAGAGCTTGCTTCTGTAAAAGAGCGGGGGATATGCATGGCAGTAGTTATGTCTTGGAGGAGGGAGGGACGAGGGGAAGAGGTTGAGGGAGACTACAAGTTCCCTTAAAATAGAAGATAGGAAAACCATCAGTTCACAATGAAAAGAATGAGTTAAGTTAGGGGGTTGAGAAATGCAATGAATATTTGGAATATTGTTTGAAGGATTACTGGGCCACTAAAGACTCAATGAGACCACTGTATAGACCCAGCTGGAATCCCCCGCCTAGTCCTTTATTGCCCTAAGTGTCCAGAATTAAAAGAGCCAAGAAACAGCCAAGAAAGCAAATTCTAGTACTAGTTGCTGAGCTGCTGTGACAGAAAGAGCAATTAAGATAATCAACTCTGGGAATGTGTACTCAGACCTAAGTTAGAAATGTGAAAGGACAAATGGAAGGTCCAAGGGATTTAGAAGATTTAATAAAACCCTAGAACAATATAGTGAATGCACTGTAGTTAAAGAGCTGGAAAAATGCAGGCAATAAAGTAGAATATTTGTATTTGATATCATAGGTAGGGCACTTTAACCAGTGAGATGCTCTGTTACATTGCCATGGGAGGGTGGCTGAAGTGCAGTGCACATGGAAGTCACTGCAAGTGCCTAAGTCTAGGAACTAAGAAGCTAGGCAGGTGGAAGATCATCTGCATGGACTTGAAGACACACAGATGATGTGACTCACAAAGTTAAAGATAAAAACAGGCTGTACGTGGTGCATGCCTGTTATCCCATCTCTTTGGCAGGCCAAGATGGGTAGATCACAAGGTCAGGAGTTCAAGATGGTGAAACCCCGTCTCTATTAAAAATACAAAACTTAACCGGGCGTGGTGGCGGGTGCCTGCAGTCCCAACTACTCAGGAGGCTGAGGCAGAGAATTGGTTGAACTAGTGAGGCGGAGGTTGCAGTGAGCTGAGATCGCACCACTCCACTCCAGCCTGGGTGACAGAGCGAGACTCCATACCAAAAAAAAAAAAAAAGATAAAAACAGTGTGTTTACCGTTGGAGGAAGGGGTCCATAAGACACAATTTAAAGTCATGGGGGGATGGAAATAGTTTTATGTTGGATCAGGAAGAAACAGAGCAGTTTTGATATAAAAATGAAAGAACAGGCCAGGCGCGGTGGCTCACGCCTGTAATCCCAGCACTTTGGGAGGCCGAGACTGGCGGATCACGAGGTCAGGAGATAGAGACCATCCTGGCTAACACGGTAAAACCCCGTCTCTACTAAAAATACAAAAAATTAGCTGGGTGTGGTGGCGGGCGCCTGTAGTCCCAGCTGCTGGGGAGGCTGAGGCAGGAGAATGGCGTAAACCCGGGAGGCGGAGCTTGCAGTGAGCCGAGATCCGGCGGCTGCACTCCAGCCTGGGCGACAGAGCGAGACTCCGTCTCAAAAATAAAATAAAATAAAATAAATAAATAAATAAATAAATAAATAAATAAATAAAATGAACAGGTGGATGACATAAGGGTTTATGTTTTGGGTGGTGATCAAAGATGACAGAGGGAAATTAACTGGCATAGGGCTCTAAACAGATCCGGGATAAAGTTACTTAAGTACAGATGTTAATTGAGGGCTCACACAGGGTCAGAGGCCTGACATAGGCAGGGACAGGCATGATTTTCCAAGGTTTTATCTGTAGGGACTAGGGCAGACCCCTTACCCAGTCAGTACATTCTTCTTAAGAGAATCTGACTGTGCAGGGCTAAACATGATAGGGCATAGAGGGAATAATGATTTCCTCTCATCCCTTCAAGGAAATAACACAGCTAAATAGTTGCATCTTGCTACCTCTTCCTTTGTATCTCTTATACATTTACTACTGGAAAAACACTCTTATCTTTTCTTCTTCTTACTTCAGTTCCTTTAGAGTAAATGAACCTTAATCATGGCTATTAATTGTAAAACATGACAATAAAAAAATGAAAACTGGGAGATATGAAATGAAATTGGAAGTATTCAAACACCAATGCTGCTAACTTAAAAAGAAGTGAAAGTACTAAAAAGTTGCCTTCCGCACTGTTTACATCTATCTCTTCAACCTTTTCTAGTTAAAACAATTTTGTATTGACATCAATGTGTGCACCTTATTTGGATCCCGACTCAAACAAAGTATAGAGAGGAGTGGGGGCAGAGATTGGAAGTTTGAACACTGACTGAATGTTGGATGAATTATTTTTAAAAATAAGATTGCTATAATTACCCATATTAGATAATCCTTAAAGTGATCTTGTCACGCTGTCTTGTTTATTTACTCATGTTTTAGAATTTGTGTATTCATTATAAGTATGAACTTTAGCTCAATTTTGATCTATCATTCTATTTAAACATCATATTTGACTAAAAAATATTGATATCCTAATTTAGTTCAAAGGTGACTTTAACTGTTTTAGCACTTTAGTAATGCTCTAGTTTAGAGACAAAATAGCATTAGACATTCATATTATGACTGTATCGTTTCCAAAATAATTTTTAAGTCAGTGGGAAAGATAGAGCTAAATAGATGAAGGGTTCAGATCCTCTGTGAGGCATTCATTACCAATTATGTAGAACTTTTTGCCCTTTTTAGAACACTCTTCCTTTTTGTTTTGGTTTTTTTGTTTGGTTTTTTGTTCGGTTTTGTTTGTTTGTTTTGTTTTTTATAGCACCTTGCCTTGCCACCCAAGCTGGAGTTCAGTGGCACAATCTTGGCTCACTGCAATCTCCACCTCCCAGGTTCAAGCGATTCTCATGTCTCAGCCTCCCCAGTAGCTGGTATTACAGGCATACACCACCACGCCCAGCTGATTTTTGTATTTTTAGTAGAGATGGGCAGGGTTTTACCATGTTGGCCAGGCTGCTCTTGAACTTCTGGCCTCAAGTGATCCACCCATCTTAGCCTCCCACAGTGCTGGGATTACAGACTGGGATTAAAGACGTGTGCCACTGCACCCAGCAGAGAACATGCTTTCTGACTTTACGTCTTAAGAGTCTTTGTTTTGTTGTCTAATTTATCTAGAATGGTTTCGCTTCCATTTTTTTCTAATCTTAAGTTGTCCAGACTCAAAAATTTATTGATGATCTTCTTCATTTCCCAATTTTGCTATAGTCATTAATTCATTAATTGCTCCTTTAGTAAATATTTGAGTTCTTATTCGTAGACTTCTTATTTGCATTCTTGTTAGTAATAAATACTAAACTGGAAAGTAGGCATTGGGTAGAGATGCAGAGGGGAGGGATACAGAGTAAATAAGATGGGGTAAAGTTCTGATCCTTGGAGTACTTGCCATGTAATGTGGTAGACATACCATATTCACATAATTAAGTTGCTTTGTGATAAGTTGTGGGATGGCTTCACATTTGAGGAGGTCTTGAAGAAAGGTTGCCAGGAAACAGTAAAGGAATTTCTAGACAGAGAATCAAATGTTCAGAGTTTTGGGGACATGCTATGTACGTGAACTGATGAATAGTTGATATAGGTCAAGCAGAGAATTGAGGGTGGAAAAGAGATATGTACTGGGGAGATTAGGTTTCCCTCTTCCTTCTCAGGCAGCACTTACTCTGTACAAGTAGAAAAGGCTTACTTCTTTCTTCAGCTGCCCATAATATTTGTTTTTCTTGCCTTCAGCCCATTTGTGTTTATGTACCTCTTATTTCTGTTTTTAAACTACTTAAGGGTAAGGACTCATTCAGGATCCCTTCTTACTCACATTTGGTTTCTTCTTAAGCGTTAGAAATTACACTTTGCTCATAGTAGGTTTTCACAATTTGTTAATACTTTGCACATTTGTGGATGCTTAATTTTAGTTCTTTGCATTTGATATGATCATTCTCTTTAAAATAATTTCTAACATATATATGCTCCTTGCCTTAATTATGTCATTTAATCCTCATTGTGACCCTGTGATGTTAAGCATATTATAATTCTCATTTTTTCAATGAATAAAGATAGCCACTCACCCAGGAGCACAAGTAGAAAGTAGTGGAGCTGGTATTGGAACACCAGTTGATATGATTCCAAAGCCCATGCATTTATGTTCAGTATGCATTAATCTAGTGGAGAGATAAGGATAAATACAGTTATAAAAGGATGAAGCAACTATAGCTGTGATAATCCTATTACTTTGACTAGAACTGCCAAACTACAGAAAGATACTTATAACCTTAATGGTTGAATGAGGATGAACAGCATGATATGTGTTGAAGATGACATGAGTCATCCTGAGATGGCATACCTGGGGAACATTGATTGATTTTAAATTAAAATTCTAAAGATGTGGAATCTACAAAATGTGGGCTAGTACAGTGTTTCAAATATCAAGGAAAATGCAAGTTAAGAAAATGAAAAGAGAATTTATTATGCACTTACCATGGAAGACACTAGACTCTCTGGAATCACGAGCTTAATTTTTTGGAAAACAAGTGTACTTCTGTGATAGGAGATGTTAATAGTTTGAAACTTACACACCCAATTCTTTGGGTACTGTGTCAAAAATGAGATCTTTTAACATTGTGAGGGGAGGTGAGTGGAAGAGAAAGTTTATATCAAGGAAAGTAGAGGATAGACCAATGGAAGTATTCTAAGGTATCTTTATAGTTCCCATATAATCTGAATTCTTGCAGAAGCAACTTGGGTTTCTGTATATCTCCATGCATTTATACAGATTACTTCTTATTTTAGGCTGATGGGTGTTTACATATAGAAAGTATACTGATTTTCCACAATTTGGGACCTGAAAAATTTGAAGTAAAGTTGAAGAGAAAGTATCATTTGTTGATCTTGTTTGTATAGCATCACCTGGGTTAATTGATAAAATTGGCAAATGTTTCTTGCATTTTAAATTCAATTTCATTCTTTTTGGTTACCTAATAACACCTAGCAGTCACAGCTTTAACATACCCCAGGTTTCCTGATTTTGTTAATAGGTTTGTCTGTATGTGTATATATGTATATATATACCCGTTTTTTTAATCCTGATGATATTAACTTTAATACAACATTAGTAAATGTGCTGTTCTTAGTTAAGAACAGCTTTATTTCGTTATTTAGCTTAGTGTTAAAGTTTCATAAACAGAATGAGATTAAAACAGTTAAATTAAGACTGTAATAATTAATATATATATGCTATGCTTGATTTTCCTGAGTTATTTTATCATTTTGCTTTAACAGTGGCAATTCTTAGCTTTGCGCTTATCTAACACAATGGAAGATTTTTTCTTTTCTTTCCCTGAGCATTTGGCATGGTTGGTCACATATTTTCACTGTGATACTTATTCACTTACTTGGTCTCTTCTATGCCTTGAAAGATTATCAGCTTAGAGTTACAATTTGGTGTTCATTAATTTAGTTAGGTTCCCAGTATGCTTTAGTTTTCTAATTTTCTTGACAGAACTTTTCTGCCTTTAAAATAGTATTCGAGAATAAAATGTTATTGTGTATATATATGTGTGTATGTATATACACATGCACACACAAGCTGTGCTTGTAATAATCTGTGAAATTATACTATATGAAAGCTGATATATTTTAATAGTGAGAAATTGGGGCTTTGGAGAAATTAACATTTTCATGAATGTTCATCTCTTTAGACTAAAATGTTTCTAAATTTTCACAGAACACTATTCAAGAGTGTGTGTGTGTGTGTGTGTGTGTGTGTGTGTGTGTGAGATGAAGTCTTATTGCCCAAGCTGAACTTGAACTTCTGGGCTCAAGGAGTCCTACCTTCTGAGCTTCCCAAGTAACTGGGACTACAGGCATGTACTACTATGCCCAGCTAAGTTTTAAAATTATTTTGTAGAGACGAGGTCTCTCTATCTTACTCAGGCTGGTCTCGAACTCCTGAATTCAAGCAATCCTCCTGTCTCAGCTTTCTGAATAGCTACAAGTATAGGCATGCACTACTGCACCCGGCTATTCAAGTATATTTTATTTTTAAACTCCAGCTGTCTGTTCATCAAATTTCTGCTTCTTGATAAATGCAATTTTATTAGGACATTGCATTTTGAAAATAATCTTATGGTAAACCAGTGTGAATTAATAATTTTCTACAACTGCAGAACAAAAGCAAAAAAGTATAAAGTTTCAGTTTATATAGAAACATATACAGAATTGATTTTATTGGCAATTTATTACCATAGTTAGCAGTTACATCATTTTAAAATATCATTGTACATGCTGTTGACTGAGAAAGCACTTATGTTTGCACATTGACTTAAAAGAGATATAAGCTTTAAATATTGTCAGCCAGTTACCACATTGCTTCTTTATCACTAACGTTACCTGCATTACTTTTAACAATTGCTTTTCACATTGTTTTAATACTAATTTATGCTAAAAAATAGAATGTGCTAAAAAGAAGTGATATTGTTTTATGTAAAAAAGTCTGTGCCACTATGCTTTGTAAGGGAGAGAAACCATTGACCAAGTACTCTACAAATTCTTATATACATGGATGAACCAGTAAAGACATTTTTCCCCTAAAACATAGCACTTCAAAATGCTCTGCAATATGTTTTTCACTTTACCTAAAGAGAAAGGACCTTATTCACTATCCACTTTTAATTAGGGGGCAATTGGCTTTGGTTTTGGTTTACATTTATTTTTAGGCATATTATTTGACACTTTTTTAGGGTTTTATATGTCTTACATTTATAAGTTTCTTATATATATGATATATATACACATATATATATTTCTTACATATGTATGTATATATGAATATGGAAATATAGAACTGGAGAACAGTAAATAAAGTCTCATTTCTAACATGACATAATTGATAGGGAATTTTGATGTTTCTTTTTTGTTGAAGTCTTAGTTGATCTTTTTTATTAACATTTTGAATGTCCGCTTTTTTGGTTCAAAATAACCTTCTATCATAATATTTACATAAGCAGTAAAATTGTGCAATTGCTACTCACTGGAAATATTTAAATTTCAGATCAGATAAATGTAGATTGATAGCATGAGATAACTATGAAAATATGTATCATTTAAATTATCGGTAAAACATTTTGTGAAAATGTTGATTTTTCTGGGGTGTTTCTGTGAATTGATTGTTCCTTAACAAAACATTTTTAGACTTTGACTTAGAGATCCTAAATGCTCTGCATTTCCTAAACTTTGAGATGGAGAAAAGTAGGCCTGCCTTTGATAAAATTGATTAAATTTTTATCTTTTGATAAAAAGTTAATTGTATTATTTATGTTTTTCTTATCAAATTTGTTAGTAGCATTCAGAAATATTTCCAAATGATTTTTTTCCTACTTATAGAGGGAAGGAAAACTGAAAAAAAATGACTGAGACTTTTTGTTTTATTTTTTACTTTTTTATTTTTGTACTTCAAAAAGTGATAAGTTCACATAAACTACATGCCATTATTATTCATAATAATAATTGCATTTTCTATACAATCTACATCATTTCCATTTTTATTATAAAACAGCAGACTGGTTTCTGTCATAAAATAAATCTGGCTTGTATTAGAACAAATATGTCCTCATTTAAAGAATTTTAAGGTTTCTGTCTTGCATTGAGTATCTTAAGCTTTATAACAACGTCTGGCTCTTAATTTTAGTAAATGGCATGACACACTATATCCACGGAGAGCTTCTGACAAAAACTTATCAGACAGAATTTCTTCAGTGTGTTGTTTACTCAGATGGCTTCAGTTTCTCTTAGTAAAATAATAATTCTGTGTTGGTGCTAGAGTACAGAAAAATGTTGTTACTGTGCACGCATCTTCTGCAGATAATATCCTGTTCCCTTTCTTTGTTGATATTTTTCTTTCTTAAACTTTGTTGCTCAGAATATCTTTAATGCTAGCCAAGGAGTCAGGGATTTGGACGTATTTTCATGGACTTCCAAAGCTTTTTTCCCCCAGGTGAGTTAACTGTAAGGAACAATCATGTTTTATTCAGGTATTTCAGCATGTATAACAAGTTTTGTGTCTTTGAAACCTTTGCGTAAGATTAATAAAACCTTTTAACCAAAAAACGATCTATGTGAAGTGCTGCAATTGAGTTTTCTCCTTGCTCCTGCCAAAAAGAATGTATTATTAGTTTAAGTGATACTTCCACATGACTTCAAATTTGCTATATTTAGTTTATGACTGACGTTTCCAATGATTATATCTAAGATTAGTGTTTTCACAACTAACTTATTTAGGTGGCAGTGTCCTGGCCTTATGGCTCTTTTATTTTTTCTGCTGCCAACTCTTTCACATTCCCTCTTTGAATGTTCATCTGAGAATGGGATGGGAATGGAGGGAGAAGATAATAATATTTCCACGAATTTAATATGCTGGTACCTGGGTCTTACATTTCAGTATTGAATAAAACATTTATTTTACTATTGCTTGAGTGTGATAGGCACAGTTCTATGACTTTATGTCTGTCCATTTTTTATACTGTTTAGCACAAGAATTGGATAAACTTTGTTTTATACTTATTAATATAGTTTTATTACCTTTACAATAAAATATTGTTTTAAATTTTTAACAAGTTTTCATAATTGCCTTTCAGTGACTAGTTTGCAATTATAATTAGTTTTACCAAGGCTTAACTCCCAGTGTTACCCTGAATGATCAAAAGTTAGAATTATTGTTATAATTAATTAAATGCACTAGGAATATTATTAAATACCAATGAAATAGGGGTTTTTTGCTGAATCTGTGGATATTTGCTTTTTTATGTCACCATGTAATTTTTAAGAATCATTTGTGAGTAGGATTAAAACTTGCCTCTTCCAACTGTGAAATGGCATGATGTATTTATTTATTGACCATTTACAAATAGACATTTTAAAATGTTTACAGAAAATCTTGTGAGTGTAATAGCAAGTATTATGTAAAGTTTAGACCTGTGCTACTCTCAATTTTTATCTTGAGCGCTTTCTGTGTATTCATATAGGTTTGCACATATATAAATTCTTACAAATATATATGATGAGTATATAAAATATGTATTTTACATTTATTTTTGGTTGTAAATCTAAGCTTTTTGAGTGTTTAAAATTCTCATTTCCATTAAATTTCCAATATGTAACAAAAGAATATTGATAAATAAACTATAATTATAGTAAATGTAAATTAATTGTTCTTAGTACATATTTGTATAAGTAAAAATTGGTTATTCATCACTACAGTGAGATTCACAAAATATGTGAAAGTTAATGGTGACTTTAACGTTTTCCCTGACCAGTCATGTGTGGAAATAACGAAGTAGCAGGTATACAGAATTCTTGAATCCACATATTTTTAAACCTGAGGATCTTGTTTTTAATATTCTGTGTATACTGTCTATATGAACATGTATACATATCTTTTCATATGAGGCTACTGGTAGGGATAGAACTATTTAATACAATTTTGTCTTATATAATGTTAGTTTTTAAATTTTTATTCTATTTATAACATTATTAAATATCAGTTTTAACCTAATGTTTGCATGTGTGTCTCTTTATGGTTATCTAGTACTCTATCTGAATATGAAATAAATTCTAGAGTTCATAGTACTGTATTTAAAAATGCAGTTTTAAATCTCTTTTAAAGGAGTAGTGATGGCAATGAGAACACCCAGTGTGGACCCTTTATTTGCATTTAGTTCGGAAAAAGAGAAAATATGGAAAGGTTATTATTTCTCTTTATTCCATTCACATAAGGAAACAATTTTATCACAGCATTACAATTTAACAGCAAATTTAGGGTAGGTTCTTTTCTTTCATTTTAGAAGTGACTCTTTTCAGTAATATAAATTTATGTTATATTTACTTAAATCCATGTTTAATTTCTCCTTTCTACTAAAAATATAGTCTTTTCTGTTACTAGCATTAATGTATCACTGCATAGTAATGGCTTAACAAATCTAGCAAGACATTTTTAGTTCTACAACATTAGAAAGTATACGTTGTTAAAATTTTATAAACATCATTATTTCATTCATAATGAACAAATACCAAGATATAGCTATATTTTAATGCATATTTTTCATCATCTCTGCTTATGGATCAGTTTTCAGATTCTTCATACCTGTTTTCTCTATTTATAAATAAGTATTTCAACATGGGAAGAAGTGAATATTTAGACTTTTTTTTTTTTAACCCATAACAATATACAATAATGCGGTAATAATGATTCAGTTATTCCCTTGTGGTTCACATAGTATAGTATTTTTATTTTTCCTACTGTTAAATTTAAACATTGCATTAAAGATAAAAGTAAAATCAAGAATGATTGTATTTCTCAAATTGTGTTGGGCAGAAGCCAGAGGTCGATTGGTTTCCTGCTATATTTTCTTGACTTCAACTTTATTTTAAATAGCATTTATTGTTGAAAAACAGATTCTTTAGTACCAATGACTAATTCTTCAGTTATCTTTAGTTATGTGGTTTTTTTTTTATATACTGACAGTACTGTAGACTTGCTATAAAAGCTGTTAATAGGAAGGCTTTGAAAGTGATAATAGATTGTATTTTGTTTATTTTTCTTTCCTATTCAAATTTTCAGGAATCTAAAACTAATACTGATGACTTTTTCAAAGACATAAACTCCTGCTGCCCACAGGAAGCAACAATGCAAGAACAAGATATGCCATTCTTGCGAGGAGGGCCAGGCATGTACAAGGTAGTGAAGACGGGACCTTCAGGTCACAACATCAGAAGCTGCCCTAACCTTAGAGGTATCCCAATTGGAATGTTAGTTCTGGGAAACAAAGTCAAAGCAGTGGGAGAGGTATGGATTCTTGTAGCTTCATGACTTCTAAGATACTCATTTTTAATATAATACAACCAAAGCATCTCTTCTAAAGGTTGCCATTTCTGCCACTGGTTTTTCAATGTTAATGTATTTTATCTTTACTTGTATTGCAAATACATAATTTTTCTGTGTTTCTGTCTAATGATTTGCATAATTATCCTTGTGAAAACAATATATTAACAAATGATTTGTATTGTATATATAAATGTTTGGTATTTGCATATATTTTTTCATTATTACAAATGTACTATACCATCATGGATTATCAGCACTTAAAATATTCTATGTGATCGGTATGGAGATGTGATCATATGCAAAAGGTTTCACTTCTTTGTTCCCATTCATAGGTCTCACTGAAGTCCTGAGCAAATAAAATTACTCTTTAGGCTACTGTGGCATTTGCCTCAGCTGATAAGCTTGAAGATGTAGTGTGTCATGCTATTTCTCAGTAAGGGTCATTTTCAAGTTACACTGTGGATACTCTCAACCTAAATAATAGCAAATCGGCTGTGTTAGGACATTTTAGGTGCAGAAAAAAGAAAATGAGCCATGTGTTTTTGGGTAACACTTAAAATTATTTAGGGATTATCTTTGTGCTTTGAAAGTTATTATTTTAACCAAATTCATAAATAAGCAGTATTTTACAGAACTTTTTATTGACTTCTGTCTTACCTCAGGCTGTGGCCTTAATTTCAGAAACTAATTTCTTGGTAGAAATGTATTGGAATGATTACACTATTCAGACACGTGAGCTTTTTACTGGTTTTCATACTGAGTTCCCTAAAAGAATCAAGCCAATCAATCATGCTTTTTGTTATGTACCAGGTAACCAATTCTGAAGGGACATGGGTGCAACTGGATCAGAACAGCATGGTAGAGTTCTGTGAGAGTGATGAAGGAGAGGCATGGTCCTTAGCTAGAGACAGAGGCGGAAACCAGTACCTCCGACATGAAGATGGCAAGTTGGCTTAAATTTGTGATTTATTCCAATTAAGCTTTCAGATACAGAAGTTTTATGCCTATTGTATTGCTTTTGTTTTAAAGAGTTTTTTGTGTGTTTTTTTTTTAAGTAAAAGCAAAACTAAAAATTAAAAAATCTTGCAACTGTTAAAATTGGTTTGTAAAATACGTGAGTACTTAATGCACAGTAAATAAGAAAATTAAAAGAAAATTGGAAACATATAAAACAGGCTTTTTATTTCATTAATATAAAGTTGTATACCTCTTTCTTCCGTACCAGTCCAGGGCTTAACATTTTATCCCTTCTATAATAAAATGAAAATTCAGTATTCAAACTACCAATCTCAGTACTTCTCCCAGGCAATTTCATTTGATTGCGTTTTGTCTTAGGGAAAGAACATTGAATAAATGCATAGTGTCTTTAGAATTTCCTGTTGTTAGATTTTCGACTTTAAATTTTATTTTACCTTTTTCAACATTGATCTCACTTAATAAAATATATTCCTTTTTGTTCCCCTCTCTTTGATATCTTGGTGGCAAAAATTTGTTCTTCAAAGTTGAGACCACATTATCTCTTGTGTGAAGCTTTAACTGATCACAACAGAGCCAAGAACTTCTTGTGTTCCTAAAGAATAGTGCTCACCACTAGAAAAAAAATTGATTCTATCACAGTGAAGTTCATGTTTATTTCTTCATACCCAGTTATGAGTCCCTTGTGGACAGGCACATGGTTTTTGTCTTTGCATTCCTAGTTCTGAAACAGTTTGACACATACTAGATGCTCATGAAGTTTTGTAATATAACTTGAATTATAAAAATAATAGCACATCAAAATAAGTATGTAAGCAAACATGGACTTGTCTGCCAAATCCCAAAATTTATAGGATGAGGTTAGATGAATAAGAGAACATGCATCTTTATTCAAAAGATAATAAATTTATAATACTTATTATTCCAAGAGGCCCAATATGACCATAAATATGGATTCAAAAAAGGTTTGAAATTTGCAGTAATGATGGAGTACCTTTGGAGATATCTCCCTTTTTCCCCCCACAACACACCTTTGAGGTAGGTGATATAATCTTCAATTTATAAGTAAGGAAATTCAAGCTCGTAGAATTTAAAATGATGTGTCTACTGTTGTACAGCTGGTGACATAGCAGATGTAAGACTTCAGCCAGAATCTTCATTCATGTTTTAAATGCTGTACTCATTACACCATGCTGTACACATTGAGCACAACTTGAGAACCTACCTCCTCCCCTTGTTTTTCCCAGATAAACTTTTTTTAGTGTAAGATGATGTGGTCATAAAATAATGTCCTGAGACAGTAGAACTATTCATTTGAAAAAGATAAGGGTTCCGCTTGATATAAATTGACATGTAGTAAATGACTTTTTCACTTACTACATGCTTATTATATATTTTTGTATATTTACTACATATTCGTAAATTTTTAAACATTTTTCTTTATATAGGAATATTCAGATATAAATGAAAATACCTAAGGTGAAATCAATTTTATTTAAGATAATTTAAATATGAGAACAGCTTAGGTGACTTCCAAAGGACTTTTCTAGCTTAATGCTTAATAATTTTTTAACTGGTAGTACAACAAAATATATGAGAGTGGATTCTGAAGCAGGACTGCCACGGTACTGATCCTAGCTATACAATTTTTACTCATGTGACCTTGACCAAGTTAACCTAATATCTCTGTGCCTCAGTTTTCCCATTTATAAAAGGATTTTATAAGTCATAACCACATAAATTTGATATGAAGACTAAATGAGCAAGTAACAGATAAAGCTAATGGATGGTAAGTTAGGTATTATTGTTAAAACGCAAAATGCCTTCCATACTAAGGATCAAGTTTTAACCTGGGAAATTTTATTCTTATAAACTTAGAAGATAGAAGCTTCTTCCAAGATAAAATGCCCTTAAATTAGAGTATCATTTAAGAGAAGTTTAAATTTTTCTCTGTAATCAGTTAATCATCTTTTACTCTTGATATATAGATACAGATATAAATATAAATATTTGGTGCTCATGTAAATCTTAATATTTAAATATAAAATCTAGAGCGACAAGGAAAGAAATGATATGAAGTTAGTGCCTTTAAATCACTAATATTAGTTGATGTACTGCCCAAATAGTCTGTTCAGTGGTGATAATATTTAATATGGAAATACAAAGATTTGGCACTATGGTAATTTATATGAAGTCGTGTGAGTAAAACAAAAGCTTTCCTCTTTGTAAAAATTCTCTATTGGTCTTTGAAATCTGTAGTAGGTAAAGTTACTGCTGTGGTAGAAACAGACTTCACTCTGGATGCTAGACCATTCTTAGTCTAGAGGGGAAGCACTACTATCTTTTCCGTTCAGTTTACTGTTCATGGGTGTTTTTTGAAGAAACATTCCACTGCTGAAATAGTGCATGCTGAAGAGTATTGCCTAATGAGGGAAGTGCTAGGATTGACTTTTTAAATAAAGTCTACAAATGCTGGTAAAGGGATAGATTATACAGTACCACTGGTACAGCAGAATTGCAATTTACAGGTAGGAAGGAAACACTCTACCACACCCTGTCTGTAGTTCCCTGTTCTGTTTAAAGGAATATTGACTTTCAAAAAATATATTTAAGATATCTAAAGATATTTTAAAATAAGATATTTAAAAATATACTGAAGATATTTCATTTTTCATAAGGTTATTTTAATGGAATTAATACCTTTTCCCCCCGATTTTACTTGACAGACTTTATTTTGCCTTTTTTGGCTGGCATTAATATGGATGTTTAGCTAAGGTATTGTTTTATATCAGACAGAATCTTGGAGTCACTTGATTGTTCATAGGGGATTAATTTAGTTTGCATATTTTATAGGTCGCGTCTTGCCATTTGTAAATGGATAAAACATTTGCCATTTTCTGCTTGAAATAAGAATTCTGATACATTTATAGACTTTGATTATGTAACATTGTTTATTATTATCCTTCTATTTGGGAAAGAGATCTTTATGTAATAAAAATAAGTTAAAAGTTAAGTTTTCCATAATTTTCACATTCATGACTTAGAACAGTTAACAAATGAAAATTCCTTTTGGTACTAGATACTTAGTTTTTTTCTCTATTCTAATACTAATATACAAAATACTTTTATTTCTGGTATATAGGTTATTCATTTTTGTTTTACAAAATTCTCTTGTATAAATTTGTTACAAATACAAAGAGTTCCTGGTCCAGAAGTATTAGTATGCATTCAATAATATATTCTATCACAATAAAAGTAAATTGGCTTCATAAGAGCATATCTCATTTCTAAATTTCACTGTGTATTTGATAAATAAAAATAAAGATTTGTCAGGTGCTTTGTTAATGTTAAAATGACCTGGCTGGTATTTTAATTTATCAAATCAAGACATGAGCTTATTTTAAAATCTAACCATCATAAAATCTTTTGCAATTTTCTCTCTTTGTTGTATGAATAGGGAATAGCATATAAGAAACTAATGTTACAGCTGTGGCTTTTATTGTAGAACAAGTTCTTCTGGATCAGAATTCTCAAACTCCTCCTCCAAGCCCTTTCTCAGTGCAAGCTTTTAATAAAGGGGCAAGTTGCAGTGCCCAAGGATTTGATTATGGACTCGGAAATAACAAAGGTAGGTGTTTAAAACTAAGTATTTTACTTACCTAACTTCAATATTTTTTATTACCTTCTCTTTTATACACTTTTTATTTGTGTTCACCCAGAAATCTTTATTAAATTAAAATTTGTTTCTGGAAAGCTAATACAAAATGTTTACAAAGGTCTTCTTTTCATAGTATTGTTTCTTTTTTTTTTTTTTTTTTTTTTGTTTGGTTTGTTTGGTTTTGGTTTTGGTTTTACCAGTTTTGGCTTAAATTTCTGAGTGTGCTTGCTTATTTTTTTTCTATTTAAAAAACACTCATTTTTATTTCATATCCTAAAGATTCTATTTCACTAAATCTAGTAAAATGTTATTTTTATCATCCACTTATTAGGATGGTAAGGTTAATGAGCAACAAAGAACTTTCTCAAATGATCCATTTAAAATCAGACTATTACTTAAATAATCAGACTATTACTTAAAATAATATTTTAAGTAATGTTACACATGAGCTTTATAAAATTTATGTGGTTTTGAATTTCTAACCCAGTAATCTTAATTTAGAATTATGTGAAATGATATGTTTGGTTTTAGTATCTGTAATAAAACCAGAAAGTTATAAAAATTAAAAAACCCAAAGTCATATGAATATAAAATATATATAGCTGTTTTGGCTGCATTAATGGAAGAGACCAGCATCATGGACTGTCCAAACAATAGTTAATTTTTAAACAATTTATGCTGGAGGTTCATCAGAAATTGCATTTTTATGTGAATTCACACACTCTTGTTCTTTCCTATGTACCTGATCTAGACTCCTTCAAAATCAGCCCTAGTGTCCACAGGTAACATACAGCTGGGTCATGGGTAAAAGGGAGCAGATAGCCTACGTGGAAATAATTTTATTTTAATTTTATTTAAATTAATTCACAGGACTTGATTCCAAGGGACAAATACAGTGTCATTATACCTGACTTGCAGAACAAGTGAAAAAATAAAACGGTGAACAAAATACAGAATTACATCAATGTATAAGGAATATTCTGTTTAAAATAAAACTACTTCTATTGAATAGCTTCGTTACTTTCCACAGAGTATTTTTATGAAGGAAACCTAGCCACAAGATTTTTTTTTACTCCCTTGGATTAGCCTATCCCATAGGATTGGGTATTATCTGCTCACTTACTTCGGGTACCTGATTTCCATTAATTTAAGCTAGATCTTTGTACTTACATAGTGTAAATGCTTGGTGGTGTTTTCTTTATGTCCCTTTCTCTTTACCTTTGTCAACTCTTAAAATCTCAGCATTTGCTTACTGCTACTATATCTCTATATAGTAATGTTTTAAAGCCTTGTTTAACACAAGTTGTATGCTTTCAGTCTTTAAAATGTCTGTCATTGTACTGATAGCTATCACAGTAAATCAGTCTTTATAATTTATGAAAATAAATGTAAATATTTAAGAGACACAAACATTGCCGAGAAAATTTGTTATTATGTAGAAATAATAAAGTATTACTTTTTAAACATGTGATTTTTGTGAATATCGTTCAAAAAATAGCATGCCTCATGCCAGGCATA